>NW_022631027.1:3315673-3712130 GCF_010015895.1 Lontra canadensis
ATTGTAGACATTGCTGCTATAAACATTCAGGTGCACGTGCCCCTTCAGATCACTACGTTTGTATCTTTAGGGTAAATAACCAGTGGTGTGATTGATAGGTCATAGGGTAGCTCTATTTTCAACTTTTTGAGGAACCTCCATGCTGTTTTCCAGAGTGGCTGCATCAGCTTGCATTCCCACCAACAGTGTAGGAGGGTTCCCCTTTCTCTGCATCCTTGCCAGCATCTGTCATTTCCTGACTTGTTAATTTTAACCATTCTGACTGATGTGAGGTGATATCTCATTGTGGTTTTGATTTGTATTTCCCTGATGCCGAGTGATGTGGAGGACTTTTTCATGTGTGTGCTGGCCATCTAGATGTCTTCTTTGCAGAAATGTCTTCTGCCCATTTCTTGATTGGATTATTTGTTCTTTGGGTGTTGAGTTTGCTAAGTTCTTTATAGATTTTGGACACTAGCCCTTTATCTGATATGTCGTTTGCAAATATCTTCTCCCATTCTGTCAGTTGTCTTTTGGTTTTGTTAACTCTTTCCTTTGTTGTGCAAAAGCTTTTGATCTTGATGAAATCCCAATAGTTCATTTTTGCCCTTGCTTCCCTTTCCTTTGGTTATGTTCCTAGGAAGACGTTGCTGTGGCTGCAGTCGAAGAGGTTGCTGCCTGTGTTCTCCTCAAGGATTTTGATGGATTCCTTTCTCACATTGAGGTCCTTAATGAAGTTTATTTTTATATATAAATTTTAAACTAGTAAATTTGAAATACAGATGTAAAAGACAATTTAGATAGATATAAATGCCAAAACTGACTGAAGAGTTGCAAAGTTGATAACTTCAATACAATATAAGGTTGAAATACAGGCAATAAAAGGAAATAAAAAATTAAAATAAATTCACTACAACCATTTGAAGAGCAATCATAGAGATATGCAGAGTAAATTGTCAGGAGACTCGATGAGACAAAAGCAAAATGTTATTTACTTTTTAGAGAATACAGTCTCTAAGAAGAATTCCTGTGAGTATGTAGCTTTTTAAAAATATCCACAATAAATTTGTAGTAACATTTTGCATTTACGGTGTGGTCCAGAACAGGAAGTTCACATGCTTGAAACTGGAACTAGCTCAGTTATGAAGCAGTATTTATTTGACAGATTTTAGAAGTCTTCCTGGGAGCCTACACACATAGAGAAGCATATTGATTTCCTAGGCTTAGTAGGCAGTAGAAGAAGTGACAGGAATTTAGTTATGTAACTCCTGGAGGGAGGCAGCCTAGACATAGACAGGACTCCGTGCTGTCAACCAAAGTAGACAGATTATCACTCCATGTTTAGCAAATGATCATGCAGACTAAAGGTAAACATGCCCTGAAGGTGAGGGACAGTGGAATGAGCCTGACCGGAAGAATTTACTATAGACTAGGAATATTTTGCTTCTGTTTCTACGGACGTCAAAAACATGAACGCTATTTAAATAGTTATTAAAAGTTCCTTTCTCTTTAAGAGTAATAATGAACTTAAAATTAAGATTAGCTTTAAACTTAAATATTGATTAGTTGGGGGAAGGGGAGGAAAAGGAAAATCTGTTCTTTTTTTAATGCTTCTTTTTTTCTCTACAAGAAAAATAATACCCCAGGGAAAAAACAGAATTTTTTTTTTTTTTTATTCTGAGAAATAGTAACTCTACTGGATCTTATAATCAAGTTTCTCTCTGTCCTGAAGTTTTAATGATTGAGTCACTGGAAAGAGGTCTTTGGTATACATCATTGAGTTGAAATAATTGGGTATTCTGGAAATACAATCATAGAAGGAAGAACCAACTTTTCTGGAAAGTCATAATGCAAATTTCCACCAATTATGCACATCCTCCCTGGCTTGACTCTACAACTCCAAAGTCACATTCTTAGATTGTTGCAAGTTTCCAGTACTCACGGACACTGCATTCTGTCCCACCAAATATAACAGAAAGAAAATGTGTCTTCTATGGACATGTACAGTAGAAATTAGCAGCAAATGTCCCTTAAGTAAATTGAATGACATGTTTTCCCCAGGTGATCTGAATATTTTTAAGTGTTTTTATACAACCCATCAAACATTTGTTCTCTAGAATATAGAGCTACTGCATCACCATGAACTAATGTATTTTTTCCAGATATTAATGAGATAGGTTTGGATTTAAAAACTTAGTCTTGTGGTTAACAAGAAACAAGGATAGAAATAATCTGTTCCTAGTACTGTCTCCTCACCTCAGGGATGTTTAAAAGAGAAGAGGCAAGAACTCAGGTATGGACAGCTCCCAATCATCAATAAATTAGACCAGTGACACCTTCAAATGTTTTTTGTTACTGCTGCTGCTGCTATTTTCTTTTTTTGAGCTGGAAAGCTCTTAATTCAAAGAAATCTTTAGTGGGGATTCACCACACAACAAAGAAAGCAGAGCTGTTCTGGATAAAGCTGCTCTGGGTTGCCAGGCCTGCTTTAGGCAGCTAAGGTCACATACTATTTTCACATGATGAACTCCTTTTCTAAATTACATGGAGTCCCATAGATAGGTCATAAAAGGCTCTTTCTGATCCATCTATCTATCCAGCATATCTATTTTTCTGAAAAGATAACTTTTCCATTAACCTTTATTGCTAGTACAAATAACAACAGTTCCTTTGGTTATGACTATACACTCGTTAAAACAATAATGTCCTTGCAGGGGTAATTAGTTCAATCCATTATCAATTATTAACACACTAAAATAAATTACTTTTCACAACTCTTCCTTAAGGCAAGAAAATAGACAAAATATATTCTAACCTGAAATATTATAGAAGCTTCAACTATTTAAGTCAATTTAAATAGTTCATGCAATTTCTGTAAGATGCAGGTCAATTGTATTTTAATATAATTTTAATTAAATTTTATTATAAAATAACAGGTACAGAATCCTGGATTTGGAAGCTTCATAGAATCAGGGAAGTGGTCAGAGATTAAGACACAATGGTGAAGAGAAAAGTAGTCAGGATGACAAATCTGAAGGGTAGCATGCAAGTCTTGGCACTTGGAATGTTGCCTATCAGTTAAGAAGCTGGTGGGGAAATAATTCTCCACAGGTCCTTTGTGATTCTACACATCTACACATCTTGTGAAGAGTTGCTGACAGCTTTTGTTCTCAGCTATCATTTCCAAGTTTCAAATAGAAAACAGCCTTAGAAGAAAGAGACAGTGTCTCTTTCCAGGGTAGAGGCAGATACATTTCTCTGCTAGGTTATTCAAGATAATGTCTCCTTTTGGGGAAAGGTAAAGCAGGTTTGCCAGCTCTCCCATACTAACCACGTGTGTTTCCTGCTAGGTTGGGAGTAATACATTCCTTTGTCTCTGGCCCAGGAGTCTTGTATGTTCTGCCACCATCTGTAAAATCATGGCAGGCTAAATTGTTAGCATCTAGTGTAAAATCTCACCCCCTTCTACAATCTTTATAGCAGTGTATTATACAGAAAAGGTCAGGAACAGAAAATATTGCTCCCAATAAGTAGTGCAATGGGGCCTGTACTGGCCAAGAATGGACATGAAAATTCTACTAAAGCAGGGTTGAAAAAAGAAAAAACAAATGAGCTCTCACAAGTTACTGGAAAATATATGAGAATAAAAAGACAACCAACTGTTCACAAAAAGGGGTTCCTTGTGTCTTGGACATGATTATTAGCCTTGAGACCACCAGGCCTAATTTTGTTGTTCTCCTTAGTCCTGTTTATGTACGTTATCACAAAGAATCCCAAATCCGTAACATTCTTCACTACCCATCGACTTCTCCTGTCTCCCCTGTCCCTCCCCACACAGTCTTTATCCTCCTTCCTGATTTTTATTTTCCCCAGCATCAATGACCATATGACTATATTGTGCATGTTTTGTAGGACTTCCTTGTTTGACTTCTTCCACTAGAATATAAGCTCCAAAATGGTAGAGACTCTCGTCTGTTCTGTTCACTTTATTAATTTTTACTTCTGGAATAGAGTCTGGCATTGCATAAGTAATAGGCATTAATCAGGATGAATTAATTAGTAGGTGAACAGAGGAACAAGAATGGGGGATTGTGGTTAAACATTTCAGTTTTTT
The DNA here is from genome assembly GCF_010015895.1 of Lontra canadensis. Classification (NCBI taxonomy): domain Eukaryota; kingdom Metazoa; phylum Chordata; class Mammalia; order Carnivora; family Mustelidae; genus Lontra; species Lontra canadensis. The sequence continues at coordinate 3,319,767 of NW_022631027.1, forward strand.
CAGGACTTTTATTTCCTTTGAGCCTTCCCTCCCAAACGCACTCCTTTTTTTTTTTAAATTTATTTATTTTTATAAACATATATTTTTATCCCCAGGGGTACAGGTCTGTGAATCGCCAGGTTTACACACTTCACAGCACTCACCATAGCACATACCCTCCCCAATGTCCATAACCCCACCCCCCAATCCTCCTCCCCCCATCAACCCTCAGTTTGTTTTGTAAGATTAAGAGTCACTTATGGTTTGTCTCCCTCCCAATCCCATCTTGTTTCATTTACTCTTCTCCTACCCCCTTAACCCCCTATGTTGCATCTCCTCTCCCTCATATCAGGGAGATCATATGATAGTTGTCTTTCTCTGATTGACTTATTTCGCTAAGCATGATACCCTCTAGTTCCATCCACATCGTTGCAAATGGCAAGATTTCATTTCTTTTGATGGCTGTATAGTATTCCATTGCATATATATACCACATCTTCTTTATCCATTCATCTGTTGATGGACATCTAGGTTCTTTCCATAGTTTGGCTATTGTAGACATTGCTGCTATAAACATTCGGGTGCACGTGTCCCTTCGGATCACTACGTTTGTGTCTTTAGGGTAAATACCCAGTAGTGCAATTATTGGGTCATAGGGTAGTTCTAGTTTCAACATTTTGAGGAACCTCCATGCTATTTTCCAGAGTGGTTGCACCAGCTTGCATTCCCACCAACAGTGTAGGAGGGTTCCCCTTTCTCCGCATCCTCACCAGCATCTGTCATTTCCTGACTTGTTAATTTTAGCCATTCTGACTGGTATGAGGTGATATCTCATTGTGGTTTTGATTTGTATTTCCCTGATGCCGAGTGATATGGAGCACTTTTTCATGTGTCTGTTGGCCATCTGGATGTCTTCTTTGCAGAAATGTCTGTTCATGTCTTCTGCCCATTTCTTGATTGGATTATTTGTTCTTTGGGTGTTGAGTTTGCTAAGTTCTTTATAGATTTTGGAGACTAGCCCTTTATCTGAATGTCATTTGCAAATATCTTCTCCCATTCCATCAGTTGTCTTTGGTTTTGTTAACTGTTTCCTTTGCTGTGCAAAAGCTTTTGATCATGATAAAATCCCAATAGTTCATTTTTGCCCTTGCTTCCCTTGCCTTTGGCGATGTTCCTAGGAAGATATTGCTGCGGCTGAGGTTGAAGAGGTTGCTGCCTGTGTTCTCCTCAAGGATTTTGATGGATTCCTTTCTCACATTGAGATACTTCATCCATTTTGATTCTATTTTCCTGTGTGGTGTAAGGTAATGGTCCAATTTCATTTTTCTGCATGTGGCTGTCCAATTTTCCCAACACCATTTGTTGAAGTCGCTGTCTTTTTTCCATGGGACATTCTTTCCTGCTTTGTTGAAGATTAGTTGACCATAGAGTTGAGGGTCTATTTCTGGGCTCTCTATTCTGTTTCATTGATCTATGTATCTGTTTTTGTGCCAGTACCATGCTGTCTTGATGACAGCTTTGTAATAGAGCTTGAAGTCCGGAATTGTGATGCCACCAACTTTGGCTTTCTTTTTCAATATTCCCTTGGCTATTCGAGGTATTTTCTGGTTCCATATAAATTTTAGGATTATTTTTTCCATTTCTTTGAAAAATATGGGTGGTACTTTGATAGGAATTGCATTAAATGTGTAGATTGCTTTAGGTAGCATAGACATTTTCACAATATTTGTTCTTCCAATCCAGGAGCATGGAACATTTTTCCATTTCTTTGTGTCTTCCTCAATTTCTTTCATGAGTACCTTATAGTTTTCTGTGTATAGATTCTTTGCCTCTTTGGTTAGGTTTATTCCTAGGTATCTTATAGTTTTGGGTGCAATTGTAAATGGGATTGACTCCTTAATTTCTCTTTCTTCTGTCTTGTTGTTGGTGTAGAGAAATGCAACTGATTTCTGTGCATTGATTTTATATCCTGACACTTTACTGAATTCCTGTACCAGTTCTAGCAGTTTTGGAGTGGAATCTTTTGGGTTTTCCACATATAGTATCATATCATCTGCGAAGAGTGATAGTTTGACTTCTTCTTTGCCGATTTGGATGCCTTTAATTTCCTTTTGTTGTCTGATTGCTGAGGCTAGGACTTCTAGTACTATGTTGAATAGCAGTGGTGATAACGGACATCCCTGCCATGTTCCTGACCTTAGCAGAAAAGCTTTCAGGTTTTCTCCATTGAGAATGATATTTGCGGTGGGTTTTTCATAGATGGCTTTGATAATATTGAGGTATGTGCCCTCTATCCCTACACTTTGAAGAGTTTTGATCAGGAAGGGATGCTGTACTTTGTCAGATGCTTTTTCAGCATCTATTGAGAGTATCCTATGGTTCTTGTTCTTTCATTAATGTGTTGTATCACATTGATTGATTTGTGGATGTTGAACCAACCTTGCAGCCCTGGAATAAATCCCACTTGGTGATGGTGAATAATCCTTTTAATGTACTGTTGAATCCTATTGGCTAGTATTTTGATGAGAATTTTTGCATCTGTGTTCATCAAAGATACTGGTCTATAGTTCTATTTTTTGATGGGACCCTTGTCTGGTTTAGGGATCAAGGTGATGCTGGCCTCATAAAATGAGTTTGGAAGTTTTCCTTCTATCTCTATTTTTTGGAACAGTTTTAGGAGAATAGGAATTAGTTCTTCTTTAAATGTTTGGTAGAATTCCCCTGGGAAGCCGTCTGGCCCTGGGCTTTTGTTTGTTTGGAGATTCTTGATGACTGCTTCAATCTCCTTACTGGTTATGGGTCTGTTCAGGCTTTCTATTTCTTCCTGGTTCAGTTGTGGTAGTTTATATGTCTCTAGGAATGCATCCATTTCTTCCAGATTGTCAAATTTGTTGGTGTAGAGTTGCTCATAGTATGTTCTTATAATTGTTTGTATTTCTTTGGTGTTGGTTGTGATCTCTCCTCTTTCATTCCTGATTTTATTTATTTGGGTCCTTTCTCTTTTCTTTTTGATAAGTCTGGCCAGGGGCTTATCAAGATTATTAATTCTTTCAAAGAACCAGCTCCTAGTTTTGTTGATTTGTTCTATTGTTTTTGTTTGTTTGTTTCTATTTCATTGATTTCTGCTCTGATCTTTATGATTTTTCTTCTCCTGCTGGGTTTAGGGTTTCTTTCTTTTTCTTTCTCCAGCTCCCATAGGTGTAGGGTTAGGTTGTGTACCTGAGACCTTTCTTGTTTCTTGAGAAAGGCTTGTATTGCTCTATGTTTTCCTCTCAGGACTGCCTTTGCTGTGTCCCACAGATTTTGAACCATTGCATTTTCATTATCATTTGTTTCCATGAATTTTTTCAATTCTTCTTTAATTTCCTGGTTTACCCATTCATTCTTTAGAAGGATGCTGTTTAGTCTCCATGTATTTGGGTTCTTTCCCAATTTCCTCTTGTGATTGAGTTCTAGCTTCAGAGCATTGTGGTCTCAAAATATGCAGGGAAATGATCCCATTCTTTTGATACCGGTTGAGACCTGATTTATGACCAAGGATGGGGTGTATTTGGAAAATATTCCATGTGCCCTAGAGAAGAATGTGTGTTCTGTTGCTTTGGGATGGGATGTTCTGAATATATCTGTGATGTCCGCTGTTCCAGTGTGTCATTTAAGGCCCTTATTTCCTTGTTGACCTTTTGCTTGGATGATCTGTCCATTTCAGTGAGGGGACTGTTAAAGTCCCCTACTATTATTGTATAATTGTTGATGTGTTTCTTTGATTTTGTTATTAATTGGTTTATATAGTTGGCTGCTCCCATGTTAATGGCATAGATACTTAAAATTATTAGATCTTCTTGTTGGACAGACCCTTTGAGTATGATGTAGTGTCCTCCCTCATCTCTTATTATAGTCTTTGGCTTAAAATCTAATTGACCTGATATAAGGATTGCCACCCCAGCTTTCTTCTGATGTCCATTAGCATGGTAAATGGTTTTCCACCCCCTCACTTTAAATCTGGAGGTGTCTTTGGGTCTAAAATGACTTTCTTGTAAGCAGCATATAGATGGGTTTTGGTTTTTTTATCCATTCTGATACCCTGTGTCTTTTGGTTGCACACTTAGCCCATTAACATTCAGGGTAACTATTGAGAGATAAGAATTTAGTGACATTGTATTGTCTGTAAGGTGACTGTTACTGTATATTGTCTCTGTTCCTTTCTGATCTACTACTTTTAGGGTCTCTCTTTGCTTAGAGGACCCCTTTCAATATTTCCTGTAGAGCTGGTTTGGTGTTTGCAAATTCTTTCAGTTTTTGTTTGTTCTGGAAGCTTTTTATCTCTCCTTCTATTTTCAATGATAACCTAGCTGGATATAGTATTCTTGGCTGCATGTTTTTCTCGTTTAGTGCTCTGGATATATCATGCCAGCTCTTTCTGGCCTGCCAGGTGTCTGTGGATAAGTCTGCTGCCAATCTAATATTTTTACCATTGTATGTTACAGACTTCTTTTCCCTGGCTGCTTTTAGGATTTTCTCTTTGTCACTCAGACTTGTAAATTTTACTATTAGGTGATGGGGTGTGGACCTATTCTTGTTGATTTTGAGGGGAGTTCTCTGTACCTCCTGGATTTTGATGCTTGTTCCCTTTGCCATATTAGGGAAATTCTCCTCAATAATTCTCTCCAATATACCTTCTGCTCCCCTCTCTCTTTCTTCTTCTGGAATCCCAATTATTCTAATGCTGTTTTGTCTTATGGTATCACTTATCTCTCAAATTCTCTCCTCATGGTCCAGTAGTTGCTTGCCTCTCTTTTGCTCAGCTTCTTTATTCTCTGTCATTTGGTCTTCTGTATCACTAATTCTTTCTTCTGCCTCATTTATCCTAGCAGTGAGAGCCTCCATTTTTTATTGCACCTCATTAATACCTTTTTTAATTTCAACTTGGTTAGATTTTAGTTCTTTTATTTTTTCAGAAAGGGTTTTTATCTCTCAGAGAGGATTTCTCTAATATCTTTCATGCCTTTTTTGAGCCCAGCTAGAACCTTGAGAATCGTCATTCTGAACTCTAGATCTGACATATTACCAATGTCCGTATTGTTTAGGTCCCTAGCCTTCAGTACTGCCTCTTGTTTTTTGTTTTGTTTTGTTTTGTTTTGTGATGAGTTTTTCCACCTTGTCATTTTGTCCAGATAAGAATATATGGAGGAGCAAATAAAATACTAAAAGGGTGGCAAAGACCTCAGGAAAATTTGCTATAATGAAATCAGAAGAGACCCCAAATTGTGGTGAGGGGAGAAAGAGGATAAAAGGAAGTTCAGGAAAGATTCAGGAAAAAAATTTAAAAATGAAAACAAATAAGGAAAAATATAAAAAAGAAAATATATATATATTAGACTGGTAACTAGAACAGGGTCACCCACTTAATTTTGGGAGTATTTTGGTCTCTTAGAAGAAACTACCTCCCAAAATTTAAAGAATGAAAAATATATATAAGGGTAAACATAATGAAGGGATGGAATAGGCTTATAAAGATGAACAAAAAATTTTTTTTAATTTCTAAAAAAAGAGTTGATAGCATAAGTTGGTTGGGAGAATAAAGAAAAAGAAAGTGGAGAGAATTTGCTCAGGTTGGAGACTAGAACAAGCCGGGAGCTAAATTTAGGGTATGTTTTGATCTATTAGAAGTTTTACCCCCAAATGTTTTAGAAGAAAAAGGCTATGTGTATACAAAAAATAAAATTAGATACAATGAAGGATAAAATATGGCTATAATAATGAAGTTTCAACAAAGATTTTTTTTTTTTTTTAATGAAAGTTACTGTTAAGATAAACTAGTTAAAAAACATTAAAAGAGGAAAGGGTAAAAGTTAAAAAAAAGCAGAAAAAAAATAAAATTAAAAAAATATTAATTAACTGCAAGACTAAAGAATCATGGGGAGAAAGCCATGAATTCCATGCTTTGCTTTCTCCTCCTCTGGAATTCTGCTGTTCTCCTTTGTAAATGAACTTGGTCTTGGCTGGATTACTTGTTGATCTTCTGGGGGAGGGGCCTGTTGTAGTGATTCTCAGTGTCTTTGCCGGAGGCAGAATTGCACCACCCTTACCAGGGGCCAGGCTAAGTAATCTGCTCAGGTTCATTTTCGGGAGCTTTTGTTCCCTGAGCGCTTTCAGTAGAGTTCTGGAGGATGGGAATGAAAATGGCGGCCTCCCAATCTCTGGCCGGGAGGAGCCAATAATTTGGGGCCCCACTCCTCAGTGCGCCCTCACAAAAAAGGGCTCAATCACTCCCGTCTCCCTGGCCTCTGGTCATGCTCAGAGCTCACTCAGCCTATGACCGGTTCAAGGTAACCCCAAGTTGAGAGCTCACTCCTCTGCTTCCCTGCTCTAATACCTGCAATCTCTGTGACACTCAGACACCCCCAGTCCTTCTGTGACCTCGCAGGACCTGGAGCCACACTGACCCTGCATGGGCTTCCCCCGGTTTAGCCTCTGGAACAATGTCCCTCAGTGGAGCAGACTTTTAAAAGTCCTGATTTTGTGCTCCATTGTTCTGCTGCTTGCTGGGAGCCAGCCCCTCCCCCCATCGTCTATCTTCTCGTTGCTTTGGAATCACTTCTCTGCCAGTCCAACTTTTCAGAAAGGGGTCAATTTCCTTTTTCTAGAATTGTTGCTAATTTTGTCTTCGATCTCCTGTTGGATTTGTAGGTGTTCGCAATGGTTTGATAAGCTATCTAGCCAATCTCCTCCTACCTCATGTAGACTCAGCCTGCTACTTCTCCGCCATTTTGACTCCTCCCCTGTTTTCCTTCCTTTAAATAGATATTATGGTTGATTGCTTTTTCCTAGTTTATTAATATGTTTGTTTTTTTTTTAATTTTGCACTAAATAATTAATTTAAAAACTGAAATAATCCAGACTTGGAAGAAAATTTGTAGCTTTAAATTCATATGTTAGAAAAAATACTGAACGAAGTTAGATATCTATTTTATAGAGAAAGAAAGCAAACTGAAAAATTCAAGAAAATTAAAGATTAAGATGGCAGTTAACAATATTGAAAACAAAGAATGGACAATTCAATTAAAAATTGATTTTTCAAAATGACAGTTGAGAAACAAAACTAAAATCAAAATATTTAAAAGATATGTTACTACCTATTACACATACTTAAAAAATGAGAAAATATTATGAATAACTTCCTGCTGATAAGTAAAAAAAAAAAAATAGGCCATGTACCAACAACTTCTAGGAAAATACAGCTTATCAAAACTACATGAAGAAAATTTGAAATCTAATATTTCTGTAACTATGTAAGAAACATCCATAATTTCAAATTCTCCCTCAAAGGAAACTCTGGATTAAGGCAACAAATGAGTAGGTAATACCAATGTTTGATACACTATTACAGAGAATAAAACTTTAATACAAACTTTTCAGGTCAACACAAACCTGAAAACTAAATACAGTTCAATACTAGAAAGATGTAAATACTACCCAAGTTACTCCATATATCCAATGTAATCACAGCATTCCAAACTGTATTACAGTCTTATTGTAGAACTTGACAGGTGATTTTAACTTTATATGAAACTTTGAAGGCCAAGGATAGACATGGGGCAAATAGAAGATAAGGAAGATATGCTTACTGCATATCCTGACTTTTGATAAAGTAGGATTTGGGGTCCTAAAAAAGAGAAACAAACTAGTGGAACTCAAAAGAGAGTTTAGATAAAGCCCAGGACATGATTTAAAGGGGGAAAAAAATGATATTACAAAACATTGGGAAAGAATTGTCCTTTTCAGTAAATTGTGCTAGATCAATTGCATAACCTTGTGGAAGAAAATAAAGCTTGGTGTTCACCTTACATCACACACAAAATTCAATTAAAATAGAAATCAATAGGTAAAATGCAAAATAATTAAATTCCAGAAGTTAATATAGGTGAATATCTTATGGTCTGGTGACAGGCCAAGATTTAATCAACAGGACATTCAAAAATAAGCACAAAAATAAAGAAAGGTAAAAGTTGATAAACTGATCTACGTGTCAGAGATATATCCCAAACCATTTAGAATTGCATTCTATTTATTAATCAAAAAGTAGAAACAACCCAAATTCCCCCTTAGCAGTAGGATGCATACATAAACTGCATTTTATTAACAGAATGGAATATAATGCATCATTAAAAATCAACAACTGCAGCTCCATACAACAGAAATGGATCTCACAGATAAAAATTTGAATGTAAGAAGCCAGACCCACATGTATACATCTTGTATGACTTAATTTATATAAAATAAAATGAAAAACTAAACAGTGGTGTTTAGAGAACTTAAAGCTCTAAATAAATGCAAAATAATAAGTGTAAAAATATAGGTACCATCACATGAGAGTTTGAGAGGGGCTATGGTACACCAGCTACATTCAGCCTCTTGACCTAAGTGTCTCAGTTAACTGCACGTTTACTTGAGTACATGTCATTAGGCTGTAGAATTCTGTGTTCTTCATACATTTTATTACATGCAACACATAATGAATTTTAAAAAGAGAGCAGGAACAATGAGGAGATAGAGGACAGAGAGGGAAGAGGGGAGAGTCTCCATGTTGTACTCAGGGTATCAGTATTTCTGAAAAACTTCTCTGAAATATTTGGTGTATTAATTTTGGTATGTTTAAATTTGGGTTTCCAGGTCCTAACTAAACCCTAGTTCATCTTTACAGTATTCAGAAAACTCTAAAACCAGGATTGCTAACGTTATCTGTTAACAATTGAAGTCAAAAAAAAGGACACAGGTCATCAACATCAAACAGGATATTTGCAGTTTCATCAGGCTAGTAGCCTTTTTCACTTCAGAGAAGTCCACATTCCCTTGTTTCCCCAGGAACTCTTTTGAAAAGGGTCCTGAAGATAGGACTTAAAATGTTACCAAGAACCCTGTGTACAAGAAGCACACTGGGTAATCTTTGTTAAGTATAACAAAGGAGGAAAATTCTGTCCAATCTGCCCCTGTCTCTGGACACAAATGAAATAATCTGATGACTACTTGATAGTATTTAAAGTGTTAATGTTTGACTTCATTGTAATATTACGTTATAGAATCCACAATTACCAGAGATTTGACGCTTAATGACTATTTGTTAATATCTTAATCTATTTATTTTAAAGCTCATTTTAGATGAAAATCCTTCCTTGAAGGAAGTAACACTGAAATGGAAGTCTGCTAGATACATGTAAAAAATTATGCTATTCTGGGCTTCATGTTGGAGGGCATGGGCAATAGTCAGAATCTCGAGCTTGCCCTCCAGGACATGGAACACATTCTGGCAATTCCATTCCTGAGTTCCGTATGTTAGTAGAAGTTCCAGTATTTAAATAAAAATTCATATAATTAAATAGAGTCACTATAGGTAATAATTCACTTGGAAATAAAAATTTACACTTTTTCATGACCCAGTCAGTTTTCTGATCATGGTAAATGACTTACTTGACTTTGCATTTGTCAAGTGACCTTCATGGCTTCTTCAACCATTTTTTTTTTTTTAATGCCAAGTTAGGAGCTTCATTCAAAAAAAAAAAGTGACTTTTAAAATTGGAAAACATGAGCTTTCTAAAATTTAATAACAAGAGGAAAGATCTTCACTGGAAGGGGAAGTTTAATAGTTATTTGGTTAAGATGCATCCAAAACTAGCAAAACATACTAATTTGTATTCAGTTCTCACAAATACCACAGTAAACAAATTCTGGCGGAGAGTTTCTAAGATCATAAAAATCTTACATTGCAATGAAAACTATTTTTTGTCTAGATTTTTAAAAGCTGGATTCACTCTTATTATTTATGTTTTCTTTATGCATTTAAGGTGCATGAGGTGGTTCCGTACTACACAAAGTTTAGTCAGCACTCTCGGCAGCCTACAGATGATTTCCAGAACCTTTACTATGTTACTATTTCTGCTCTCCCAACCCTGCTCTCCCACCTAATTGAAAGCAATACTTTCTCTAGCACCAGTGGAAAGGTGTTGAAAGGTCAAGTAAAGCTGTGAAACCTAACTGTAATGTCACACTAGCATTTTGCAACATATTTAGAGATGCTTAAAAATAGTTCACGTATTCTTTCTATACTGTGATCCTAGTCTTGTATCTTCTGGCATAATGAAACTAATTTGGCAGAAACAAGGGAGCTGGTTGATACTTTTTGTGTTCATTCTGATTGGAGAGTATGCAGAGGCTGTATTTCTCTCAGAATTTCTTCATTTTTCCAACTGTGGAGGAAGAAGAAAAGAAGACAATTGCTGTATTTCCGAATTTGTGTGAATCTCTTTAATCCAAATACACAGATCATTATCATGAATATGTTTGTCTTTGAGATCACGTGATCATTTGTTCTCCTAATTAGCTTGTTGAGAGACTTGTTCTACTAATTAATTCTAATTCTAATTCTTCTAATTAATTTTACTAATTAGTGATAGACTAAAAGACTTTTTCTACTAATTAATTCTCCTAATCTACTAGATTGTCTACTAATCAGCTTGTACCATTTGGGCAACACATATGTTCCTGTGTGACAGGTGACAAGAATGAGTTTCTATATCCTATCAATTCCATCTTCATATACTACCTTCCACAGTCTCAAAAGAATCTTCAGGATATTTCAAAAAAGAATTTCAGAAAGGCCTATCATCATGTCACTTACTTTTGACCACTTGGTAATGTACTGAAAACAGTTGTGATACCACTCTTGCTATCTGTGAGTACTTAATACCAGTAGTTGTTTCTCTAGCTTTATTTTTCCTACTCTTAAAGCTCAAACATTGGAAAGCCCACTCCGTGGCATATCAAATATATTATAAAGATACAAAGACGTATTTATTCCAAAGTAAGAGTTATCTACTCTTTCTTATAATTCTATTTCAATATTAACTATGTTTTTTAAAGATTGTATTTATTTATTTATTTGACAGACAGAGATCACAAGTAGGCAGAGAGGCAGGCAGAGAGAGAGGACGAAGCAGGCTCCCTGCTGAGCAGAGAGCCTGATGTGGGGCTCGATCCCAGGACCCTGGGATCATGACCTGAGCCGAAGGCAGAGGCTTTAACCCACTGAGCCACCCAGGCGCCCCTCAATATTAACTATTTTAAAACACTATCCTTGAGCTTACATTCTTAAATTTCACAATTTTATTCTGAATGTACAGATGGGAATTCCTAATGGAAAGACCCTTTAAAACAAGACAAATACCAGCAAACAAAAGTCTGCAATTAAATCAGCTAACACCGTGGCTCTGAGGTGTCACGTGCTGATGAGACACTGAACAAGAACACCAGGCTTCGGGTGACATTCCCCAGAAGATGATCATGAAAGAGATTGAGATATTTAGGCCTATGGGTGCTAAATAATGGCCTTTAAAAATTCAGTTAAATGCGTGCATCACTCTTTTTTTTTTTAAATGAGAATTACATGGAGCAACATAAAAGAGAAGCAACCATTTCTCATTTATTATTTTGATCTTCAAAAAGCTTGAAGAAAGTAAAACCCCTTTTTAAAATTCCTCTGTAGATGGAAACCGTTCTCATCTGTGGGATGATATTTAAGCTTCATATCACCTATGTAAATGCTTACTTCCCTTTTATCTGTTTCAGTATGCTTCCCTGACATTTATAGCCCAGCAAATAGACTTCCTGTTGGCTAATTTAACATCTGCAGATTGTGTTCCTTAGGAGCATAAAATCTGAATAACTTAGATGTCCTAAAATTCCTTATACTGGTTCAGAAAGCTTGGCCTACCTCTGAGACCTGTCTCCTAGCCAGGAACACACAGAGTGAATTTGGAACTGAATGAATGAAAGAGAGTGACTGTCTGCATGTGACAATTCCCAGGGATGAGCTCCCTAATAATTTACTGCTCTATTTCTAGAATTAAAGACATTTCACATGTAAAGCATTCCTCCGTTCTTCTACTTTAATCTCCCTGACTCAGTGTAGATTCATTAAGCACTATAAATGAGCGCTTAGGAAAGTCTTTTGTGTGAATGGGAGCTCACAAGTTGTTATGAGAAGCAAAATGAACAGAATATTCCACGAAGTTGGTAATCTAGTAGAAGTCATAAAATTTATATGCTAAACCACCATTAAAAATTTTATGTAAGCCAGCACATCCTATCAATGTACAAGTGCCTCAGTGTATTCAGGGTAAAGGAACATTCAAAGTGAAAAAGAATTACTCAAATAAGTCTTCTTAGAGAGATCCATTCTTTTTTTTTTTTTTTAAGATTTTATTTATTTATTTGGCAGACAGAGATCACAAGTAGTCAGAGAAGCAGGCAGAGAGAGAGGAGGAAGCAGGCTCCCTGCTGAGCAGAGAGCCCGATGCGGGGCTCGATTCCAGGACCCTGGGATCATGACCTGAGCCGAAGACAGAGGCTTTAACCCACTGAGCCACCCAGGCGCCCCAGAGAGATCCATTCTTAAGCCAAGCATGAGAAGAAAGTGACCAGCAGGGACTGGGGAAGGAAATTGGCTTCCTTCCAGTCAGCACTGATTTCATACAGTAAAACACCTCGTTAAATGGCTTCATGGCTTCATTTATTTTGTCTTTTTTTCTTTAATTTTAAAGATTTTTATTTATTTATTTGACAGAGAGAGATCACAAGTAGGCAGAGAGGCAGGCAGAGAGAGAGGAAGGGAAGCAGTCTCCCTGCTGAGCAGAGAGCCCGATGCCGGGCTCGATCCCAGGACCCCGGGATCACGACCTGAGCCGAAGGCAGAGGCTTAACCCACTGAGCCACCCAGGCGCCCCTATTTTGTCTTTTAATAGTCACCACATTTGGTTTCTTTTGTTTATTAAATAATTAAACTGCCATCTCCATTAAAACTAATTTGTTTTTACACAAAACCGTTATTATTTATATAAGATTACAGTCTCAGAAATTAGCATTGCCTATATCAGGATTGGCCAATCAGTAGGCATTTGTTGAATTGTTTAATAACAGGTAGAGATGGAAACAAGTTTGGACTCAGGAATGAAAACTTGTTCTCTAATTCAAATATATTAATGCTTCCTCCTCCTTGAGGAATTTGAGGAAAACCGGCTAAAGTTTCTTTATGTTGATACAAATTATTTTTGTCATAGAAGTGAACTTAGAGACATCAGAGAGCCCCTAGCTCAAATTTAAAAGAAATCAGAAATCACATTGCTGGGGCCTGTCATCCCCAGTGAATCACCAACAACACAGAAACATTCCAGTTATGATAGAGACACTGGCAGACAGACTGGGTTTAAAGAAAGCAGGTGACCAGCAAAAGCAAGCAAGACTGCAGACTAGGGAATCCTCCTTTCTGGCAGAAGAATAGAGAAAACAATAGTCATAATATTTCCAAGTTAATAATTGCTATCAGATTCAAATGCAGCTCTTGAGTAACTGAGAAGTGTGAATAAAACCTATTTTTGCTTTTTTAAAGATATGGATGTGACTACACTGAGAGAGAACCCATTCTTTTTTTACCTGGGACTTTAAACTTTTCCATTCGATGTGATACAGCAGAGGGAAGCATGGGATTGTCTCTGGACCTGGAAGATCACTTTGGTATTCACAGAGGTGCTGACAATTGAACTGAGTTTTAGGAAGGAGTAAGACTTAGAGGAAGGTGTAGGTGTGTCATCCAGACAAAAGGAACATCATGAGCAACACACATGTTTTAAGCAGGGTATTGACTTGATCTGGTGGAGTTATAAATGGTTTGCTTTGATAGCAGCGGTGAGTGTAAGAGGTAAAGCAGAGAAATTAGGATGAATTTTTACAAACTGGTTATATCTGTATAAATATCACCAAAATGAAAAGAATACTAGAATACTGCCCATATCTCCTAATTACCTTTCATGTTCCCTTCCAGTCACTGATGCATGAATGGATAACCACAGTCCTGACTTCTAAAATAAATACCTGTCTTTTTTTTCCTTTTTTTTCTTTTTCTTTCTTTTTTTTTTTTTTTTTGCACTATATGTGAATGAGATAAACAGTGTACATTTTGTTTGGGTCTTTTTTCATTCAGTTTCATTACATTTATGGGTTTCGGCTATGCTATTACATGATTTAGATATTTCATCTTATTGCCATGTAATCAGTGTGACTATAGCACCGTTTATTTATCCATTTTATTGCTGAAAGTTTTTAAATTAGTTTCTAAGGTTTTAATTACTTCAAATAGTGCTATTGCTAGGGCGCCTGGATGGCTCAGCTGGTTAAGTGTCCAACTCTTGATTTCAGTTTAGGTCATGATCTCTGGGTTCAGCTGGCTCCCCACTCATGGGGCATCTGCTTGAGATTTTCTCTCTCTCCTCTCTCTTCCTCTGCCACCACTCCCTGCTCATGCACTTGCTCTCTCTCTCAAAAAATCTTTAAAAAAAGAAACAAAAAACAAATACCTCTATTACAATGAACATTCTAGTACATATTTTTGGATGGAATTTTGTGTGCTTTTCTTTTAGGCATAACTACAGGAGTAGAAATCTAAGAGCATATGAAATGTATTTCTGGTTTTATAGAGATCACAAAAACATATTTTCAAAGAAGTACCAGCTTACACTGTCTTCAGCAATATAAGAGAGTTACCATTCTCTATATTTTCTCTAAAACAGTATTTTTGTCATTATTATGGATCTTCACAAATCTGGTGGATTTGTGGTAGTACATCATGGTGGTTTTAACTGACATTTATCAAATGATCCAAAAAAAACTCAGCAGTTTTTGTTTATACATAGTCTCTTGTACATTCTCTTTATACATGTTTCCTCAAATATTGGGAATATACTTCTCCACTTTATCGATTGACTTTTTACTCTCTTAATAGTTGATGTTAAACAAAAGTTCTTCCTTCTACTATAATCCCTTAATGGTTAACACATTTTACATCCAATACAGAAATTTTTATCTTCTCTAGTGTCATCGAAGTGCAACTTTTGTCTTCAAAAGTTGCATTTTGTGCATGCATGACATATATTTAAAATACATGGTGTTAGACCTTGGAGTTCACTATATTGTCTTAACATGCCTCAGTGCAGTTTAGGAACTACAGAGACAGTGTGAATTCAGGTTTCTTCTGTCTGCTTTATCCAGTGTTACTTTGAAGGAGTTTGCCAATAAATCAACTAGCAAATAAACATATCAATAATTACTTCATATGATCTCCTCTTCGGACCTGTTATCCTATTCCCTACCTAATCTTGAGAGTTATAGTTTGTTATTTTTGCTTTGCATCTTTTATTTTTCTTGAACAAATGATTAAGAGGCTTATTTAATTAGTACATTGTACTATTTAAAAAGTCAGGTTTGTTTTGCTTAAATTTCACATTATACCTTTATTTAATTTTTTAAAAAATACTCAGCCTTTTATTTTTATTCAATTAGCCAACATATAGGACATCATTAATTTTTGATACAGTGTTCAATAATTCATTAGTTACCTATAACACCCAGTCCTCAATGCCACATGTGACTTTTAAAATTAGGACAAAAAATTTAAACTTCTTACTTTTAGGAATCATAAGTGGATTTAGTCATCCTAGTATTTCTTACCACTTATTTTTCATGTCTGAAGTGTGTTTTTCACTTATTAACTCTTTCCTACTTATTCTCACCTCATTTCTGAGATTTTCACTTTAAAATAGTAAATAATTACTTTTATCTGCATTGTGAGTGTGAACCTAAGTCAGATTTTAGTTGTATGTAAGGTGTTACTTTGTTCTTTCCTCTGTGGTAACTTCACACGGTATTTGACCTCTATTTTATGTTGTTCATTTGGTATGAGATTAGTTGTCTGAAAGCCTTAAAAATGAGAGAGAAATTGGGATAATTTTTGTACCTCAACAAAGTAATGGAAAGAAGATATTCGTTATATTTTTTATATTCTTGGAATTTAAGTGGTAAGACCTTTTTACATTCTCACTATAGCAGTTTGTCTTCTCTTTGTATCTGTGTTACTCTCTTTTGGTGTCACTGTTGTTATAGGTTGTTACAATTTTCTTGATTGTTTCAAAGGACAAACTTCTGAACTTTTGGCTTTGTGAATTTATTGTTTATTTGCTACATCATTGATTCCTTAGTGAATTATTTCCCTTCTTCTCCATCCTTGCCATTTAATTTGTTCTTCTCTAGATTTATAAGGTGAACATTTAGATCTTTAATCTTGGGCTTTTCCTATTTTCTTTTTTTTTTTTTAAGATTTTTATTTATTTATTTGACAGACAGAGATCACAAGTATGCAGGGAGGCAGGCAGAGGTGGTGGGGGAAAGCAGGCTCCCAGCTGAGCAGAGAGCCTGATGTGGGGCTCAATCCTAGCACCCTGGGATCATGACCTGAGCTGAAGACAAAGTCTTTAACCCACTGAGCCACCCAGGTGCACCCCTCTCCTATTTTCTATCATAAGAATGTAAAGCTATGTTTTTCTCTCTAAGCGTAATAAATGCCTTCTGCAAATATTGATATGTAATATGTTCATTATAATTTATTTAAAATCACTTGTAATTTTCTAAATTGACCATGAATTCTTCTTTTTTGACCTATATGTTATTAAAAAGCAAGTGTTGTTGTTATTTTTAAATACTTAGGACTTTCTCAGGTATCTAATTTTACTGATTCTAATTTGCTTCTGTCTGTGTCAGAGGGCATAGTCTGAAAGGGTGCTCTCCTTTGAAATTGAAGGACATTTGTTTTCTGGCCCAGCTCAGTGTCTGCACTGGTAAATGTTTCATGTGTTCCAGAGAAGAACTTGTATTGTCTAGGTACTGGATGCAGTTTTCTAGGAATACCATTTGGGATACAGTAATCAATAGTGATCTTCAAGTCTTCCATATCTCTATTTCTATTTTGTGTAGTCGGTCTGTCAATTACTGAGTGGTGTTAAAGATCACAATTATGATTACGGACTTGCCTGGTAGTTTTGCCAAATCATACCTCAGCTATTTTGCAGTTCCATTATTTCCATTACTTGGGGGAATACGTAGTTAAAAATGTTAAATTTTCTGACCTATTGAGCCTGTAATCATTATGAATTGTCACTTCTGCCCTCTGGTAATATTCCTTGTCCCACTCTCTATTTGTTCTTGTATTTAGACAATTATTCTAGTCACTCTAGCTTTATTATAATTCAAGATGCATAGTACATAATTTTGCTTTCTTTTAGTTTCAGTGTCTTTGTGCTTTTCAATTTAACATGTTCCTTTAGTAGAAGCATATACTTGAGTTTAGATTTTTCACCTAGCCTTAAAATCTCAGCCTTCTGAGAGTTTAGTCTACTTACTCATACAGCACTGATTTAAATGTTTGAATTTTTATTTATTTTATGATTTTTATTAATAGACCATATTTTTAGAGCAGGTTTTTTTTTTTTTTGACATTTTGTTTATTTATTTATTTGAAAGAGAGCTGGGGAGGGGCTGAGGCAGAGGAGGAGGGAGAGAGAGAATCACAAGCAGGCTCATGCCCCATGCACAACCCAATGTGGGGCTCAGTCTCAAAACTCTGAGACCATGACCTGAGTCGGTATCAAGAATCGGAAACTTAACAGACTTAGCCACCCAGGCACCCCTAAAGCAGTTTTAATTTCACTGAAAAAGGAGCTGGAAGTACAGAGAGTTCCTATATACCCTTTACCCCTCCATGTATGTCGTTTCCCACTATTAATATCTTGCATTAGTGAGATACAACTGTTAAAATGATGGGCCAATACTGTTACATTATTATTAAAGTTCCTAATTTACCTTCTTCCTATTGTCAATGTATTGCTTTTGACAAATGCAGAAATACATGTATCCACTGTTACAGTAATGTACATGATACTTTGCCCTAAAAAATGCCATTTTCTGCCTATTTTTACCCTCTTTCCCTCCCTTTGACCCCTTAGCCACCATTGGGCTTTTTTACTACCTCCACTGATTTATGTTTTCCAGAATGTCATACAGCACATAAACCTCTTAGATTGGCTTTTTTTTTTTTTTTACTTAGCAGTATGTATTTAAGTCTTCCCCATGTCATATCCTGGTTTGTTAGCTCATTTCTGTTTAGCCTTGAACAATATTCCATCACTTGGATGTGTCATGGTTTATTTACCTGCTGAAGGACATCTTGGTTGCTCCCAAGTTTTGGCAATTATCAGTGAAGTTGCTATAAACATTCCTATGTAAGATTTTGTGTGGGTATTTGTATTCCAGATTTGTTCTGTATGCAAGTTTTCAGCTTATTTAGGTAAATGCCATGAAGTACACATGTTGGACTGTAGGTTAAGTTTTGTAAGAAACTGTCAAACTGTCTTTCAAAACAGCTATACAATTTTGCATCCTGTCAACAATCAATCTGAGTTCCTAGTGATCTCAATCCCCACCAGCATTTGGTGCTGTCAGCGTCTTGGATGTCTGGTGTTCTAAAAAGCTGTGGAGTGGTATCTCAGTGTTTTGTTCCTCTGTTTTGAGAGAGCATGTGTCTGCACATGTTGAAGGGAGGGGCAGAGGGAAAGAGAGAATCTGAAGCAGGCTCCCTGTGGAGCGCAGAGTTTGACATGGGGCTTGAACTCACATCATGACCTGATTCAAAATCAAGAGTCAGAGATTTTCATTTTAAAATTGTAAATAAGTACTTTTATCTGCTTTTAACCAACTGAGCCACCCAGGTGCCTGTCTCATTGTTTTAATTAGCAATTCTCTGGTAACTTAAGATGCTGAACATCTTTTCAAGTGCCTACTTGCTATCCGTATATCTTCTTTCGTGAGGGATCTATTCATATTTTATCCAAGTTTTAATTAGGTTATTAATTTCTTAGTATTGAATTTTAGGAACTCTTTATATATATTGGATACCATTCTTTCACCATAGGTGTTTGCACATATTTTCTATCAGTCCGTGCCTTTTCATTTGCATAACAATGTCTTTCAGATTTCTTTTTATTTATTTGACAGAGAGAGAGAGAGAGAGAGAGAGAAAGAGAGCAAGAGTGGGAACATAAGCAGGTGGAGTGGGAGTGGGAGGCAGAGAGAGAACCAGACCTCCTGCCAAGCAGGGAGTCTGGACCCTGGGATCATGATGTGAGCCAAAGGCAGATGCTTGATGACTTAGCCACCCAGGCACCCCTGTGTAACAGTGTCTTTCACAGAGAACACATTTTTAATTTTAGTGAATTCCAATATATTAATTTTTTCATGGATCACTCATTTCAGATTATAACAAAAATGTATCACCAAGCTCAAGATCATCTAGATTTTTTTCTTTCTTTTTTTTTTCTGAGTTTTATCCTTTAGTGTTATATATTTTGGTCTGTGGTCCATTTTGAGGTAATTTTTCTGAGAGATGTAAAATCTGGGTCTAGATTCATTTTTTGCATGTGGATGTCCAGTTTCAACACTATCTCACTTCATTGTCTTGCTTTGTTGTCAAGGGTCAATTGAGTATATTTGTGTGAATCTATTTTTGGGCTCTCTCTTCTGTTCCGGTGATTTATTTACTCTTTTACAAGCACCACACTGTCACTTTACATTAAGTCTCAAGTTGGGTAGTGTCAGTCTTCCAGTTGTGTTCTTCCCCTTCCCTGATGTGTCAGCTATTCTTGATCTTTTATCTCTTCATACAAATTTAAGAATCAGTTTGTCAATAATCATAAAAATCTTGCTGGAATTAGGGTTATGTTGAGTCTGTATATCAAGTTGGAAAGAACTGACATCTTGACAGTGTTGAGCCTTCTCAAATATGAAAATGGAACATCCTCAGATTTCTTTAGTTCTTTGATTTCACTCATGAGTTTTACATTTTTCCTCATGTAGCTTTTATACTTTTTTTTTTTAGATTTATAGGTATTTCACTTGGGGTACGTTAATGTAAGTGCTACTGTGTTTTTAATTGCAAATTCTACTTGTTCATGGTGAGTAGTCCTTTTCTTTTAATTGCTGTCTTTAGAAAGGATATTTTCTAACAATCTGTCTTTGATTTCATATATGTTTTCTTCTAGTCTGTTGTTAAGCCCATCTACTGAATTTTTGACAATAATATTAAAATTCTCAAATTGAAAAATCCCATTTGTTTTTAATTTTTATTTTTTGAAATGTGTATGCTTTCTTTACATATTTTAATGTGTTTATAATAGTTTATTTGAATTCCTTTTCTAGTGGGTACAACATCTTGATTACTTCAAGTATTGATTTTTTTTCTTGAGTATGAGTCATTTTCCTGTTTGTTGATATGTCATTTGCTTATTTTTAATTTGAAATTTTTTAAAGATTTATATATTTATTTTAGAGAGAGAGGGCACACGCAGGAGGGGCTAAGGGAGAGGTAAACAGAATGTCAAGTAGAGTCAACACTGAGCCCAGAGCCCAATGCAGTCCTCAATCTCATGATCCTGAGATCACATCCTGAGCTGAAACTAAGAGTCGAGTACAACTGACTGTGCCACCCGCATACCCCTTAATTTCAGATTTTGAACAATAGATTGTGCAGTGTATCTTGCATATTTTGAACAAGATATTTAGAAGTTCAGGGTCTGTAATGTCTCTGAAGAGTGATTTTCTTCCAGCATACAGTTAATTTGAATGGACTCAAACTCCAGACTGGATTCCCTCGAAGATAATGGTAACTGAAATCTCTGCTGAGATTTTTTAGTTTCTGGAAGCTGCTTTTTCTTTGTTGAACCCCACCACATCCCCCCCTCACCACCACCCCTGGCCCTTCCCTATGTTTATATAATTTAGTGGTCAGCAAAGGATTTGGATAAATATTACATGCAGATTTTGGCATTTACCTCACTTGATTTCCTTCTCCCCATGTTCTTCATTTAACTCTAGATTTGTACTGTGCTCCAAACTCTGTGCTCTGACATACCAAGCCAGGAAGGCTATAGCTCTCTGCCTTCCCAAGAAGCACATAGATTTGGGACTATAATTGAACAAAGACTTATAAATTTGTTACTTTGACAATATGGTTTCTTCTTTCAATTATAGACTCTTCTTTAGTATTAGTTTGCTTTTGCTTGCTTTTCATTGCCTATAAGTGGACTTTTCTGAGATTTTCTCTTGGAACATTAACCTAAATTACACTGTGTTGATAGTGAAGGAGCTCAGGACACGGTATCCTAACACATGGCCCTTTGGAATAGAGATTATTTTGAGTTGAAGTCTCTCTCTGAATTCCTCTCATCTACCTAAAGAGAGATACTCCAAAGATCTCAATCATGATAAATCTCCCCTGGGTGTTTCATCACCCAGAGAAGGTTAATTATTGTCCCAGAAAGAAAACGAGAAGTTGACACCAGTTTGGCACAGACTATCCTATCTCCCATCCATTCTTCATCATTGTTCAAAATCATTGGCTCTCCCCTAAGGTGCCTACTATTCTAGGGAAGAAGGTAGTGACAGGTTAGGTAGAGAAGGCAGTCAGAGTGACTGGAAGTTTGGTTACATTGTGTCAAATTTGTTGATTGGGTAAATAAGTCAATACATTGGGAATAGTTGGATTTACACTTAGGTAATGCACTAACAAAGGATTCATAAACATGGCAGGGGCAAAGTCCAGTTTGAACCTTGAGATTTGGGGTTGAAATTGAAAATATGGGTATGAACTCTAATCATCTTTTTAAATATACAACTTAATCCCAATTATTCATGGATTACATGTCTCAGGTTTCATTTGCTTGCAAGAATTTATTTGTAACTCCCAAATCAACCTACTCTTTTCATAGTTAATTGCAGACATGAATAGAGTCATAAAAAAATCAGAGTTGTCTAACTTGCATGTTGCCAACTGAGGGCAAACAAAGCAATGTCCTGCTTATCATTTAAATGCCCATAGTGTGAACAAATTTTGTTTTTTCAGTCTGCTTGGTGCCATGGTTTTCATATTTCTGTATTTGGGGGCAGGGGGCCAGATTTTGTTGCTTAAAATGGCTCCCCGAACATAGTGCTGAAGGTCTGTCTAGTTCTTTTATAAAAAGTTTTAATTAATTAACTTACTAATTAATTAAGTGTTGAAGGTCTGTCTAGTTCTTTTTTTAAAAAGTTTTAATTAACTTACTAATTAATTTATTTTTACTTTAGAGAGGGAGAGAAAGGGGCCAACGAGAGAGGGAGAGAGAGAATCTTAAGCAGGCTGCATGTCCAGCATAAAGCCCAAAGCAGGGCTCGATCTCACAACCCTGAGATCACGACTTGAGCCAAAATCAAGAGTTCGTTGGGTGCCCCTCCACCTAGTGTTCCTGGTACGAAGTAACTATGATGTGCCTTATGGAAAAAATACATGTTTTAGATAATTTGTTCAGGTTTGACTTACACTGTTACCATGAGTCATATGTTAATGAATTAATAATATATATTTAAAAATAGGTTTTCAAACAGAAACATGCAGAGAATGTGGTCATGAATTGATCAATTGGTGGAAATGTGACTAGAGGCTGCTAGGGAATTAACCCTATATCCACAGGAACAATGATTCAGTGTTTCCTAATTTGGAACTTGCAATGACTTCATAGAATAAAGTCTATTTTTATTCTATAAATAATGAGAATCATGTGTGTGTGTGTGTGTGTGTGTGTGTGTATTCACAGATGAGTATAGGCTTACTGACAGCCACTTACCATTATTTTTGGCTTCTAAATATCATCTTCACTAAGAAGACTTCTTGTCCAGGAATAACTTATATTAGAAAGTGAAAATGTGCTCAAAGAATGATAAACACATGTCAAGGTATATAAAAGCCTACTTGATGGTTCTGTCACTGAGTATTATCTAGGACTTTTGGGCATCAAAATAATTAAAACTATCAGATTATATCCCCTTTCATAAAACCGGATCTCATGAGTCCATACTAACACAAATATATAAGGGAGAAAAGAAAACTCTTCTTTAATAAAATAACAAAATAAAGAAGTAATTCTAGGCATTAGTAACTGGGAAAATAATGCTGGTGGCCGAAGCTTTGTTAAGGAACAGTATGTTGGTGTAATACTGAAATAGCTCTCTTCACAATGATGATTTTACCACAGAGAAATCAGAGTCAGGTTAGGAGGAAACATCCTCCAGACCCAGGTAAGGGATCATTTTATAATGTGAAAACCTGCAAAAGTTCAAGATCATTAAGGATATAAAATACAGGCCAGATTAAGCAACTCTCAGACTGAAGATTTATGAAACATGAAAATCATAAGCAACTATTTCCTGGGCAAGCAGCTGGACTAGAAATGGAGAAGGCACATTCATGTGATGGCTGGGAAAATTACAGTGACATCTCTGAACTGAAACATAACATCATAGGAATGTTGATTTCCTAAATGGAGGGTTGTATGATGGTACTGTAGAAGAGTGTCCTGATTTTTAGAAGGTGCACACTAGAGTACTTTAACAGTAGTAGGGCATTATAATAGAAAAAGATTCCCTTTCTCTCTCTCTCTCTCTCCCTCTCTCTATTTCAATCTCTCTCTTTCTTTCTTTCTTTCTTTCTTCTATGTTCATATATTTGTATATATGTAATAAATCTATATAATCTATAATAGAGAGCAGTATTTCTTAATCATTTCACTCAGGGGAAATTTCTGGAGTAATTTTTAGATTTATCCACACAAGAAGTTGTTATATTCACAGCTTTTAGTAACTTAATGAGGTCACTAATTTGTAGATATAATATTCCAGAAATAATTTTCACTGCTACTTTAAGGAGAGAGTGCCATTTTCCTGTGGATGGGCTTATTTCAGCCAATTCATTAGCTCACTCTCTCTGTGTAGCTTACCGTCCCTATGAACTATATCCACATTATGTCACAAAGGCAGGTCATTGAAATTACAGTTTTTCCATGACAAAAATGTATTCAATTAGATCTTAAATTCTTATCACAAAGTTTTTCTGTGCCCAATAAAGTAGATAAATTGTACATGATTTATTTAGTGTCAGTTTGAACGTTCCCCGTTCTTAAAAGGCAAACTTCTTGGGAAGAACAAAAAAGGCTCGTAGGAAGAATTGACTTTTCTTTCATTTTGTTTCTGTGTATAAATTTTTTAAATTCATAAGGTAAATTTTAGTTTTTGTTAAATTACTGAAGTAAAATCGAAGTTGATTTTCATTAATGTTCTTGACAGTGTTAATAGCAAATTTTAACTCAGCCATTATTCAAAACAATTGAAAATGAATTAGTCTAAGACACAGATTTATATGACTTTGAAAAACATTCCTTATGGAGTGGCATCATAGAAGTGAGTTGTTAGACATAGTAATTACAGAATTACCATATAAAGGCTTTATTTCCTTGAACTCATTTTACAAGCTTATGGATGTATAAAAAGTATTTTTATGCTACAAGTAAAGAATTGAAATTTCTTTAATGTGAGACCTGCGCCTAGTTTTTGCTGCACAAAATACTTAATTCTCAGGCAAAATTGAGTTAAATGCAAAGGGATTTATTTTCAATTGAAGTGAAATAAATTCTACTCTTGCTCAGGATGCTTGTTAAACACAACAGCTTGCTCACACATAAAAGAATGGAAAATGCAGCAAAATATTCACTGCTTCCTTATGAATGGCAAGACAGTCTTAACAGGAACTGTGACAGATATACACTGCTGGCTTAGGACAAAGCAGTCATCTCAACTGGAGTGTCATCAGACTACATACTACGACTCACTGACATTTTCTTCTCTCAAAGTCCACTACTCTGGCCAAGCCAAAGGTTCAGAAAAAGGGTTACACTCATTCAGTCCAGGAAGGAAGCTAAGTGTTCATTTTGTCCTGTAGTGCTTCCAATCCTTCAATAGGACTTAAGACTTGATTTCCTTCCTCACTCTCAAGCCTAAGCACAAAAAACCAGTTTCCAAGTGGTTTTTGGTCAACATGGTTTTCCATAAGATTTTGTTTCCATTTAAATCAGATTTTGCCATCTGAAGCCAAAACATTTTCTCCAAGGCCTTGCAGAGACTTAATTGGCTTCTGTGTTAAAAAATGTCTCCTAAGACTAATATTGTAACAGAACTAATGTAAGTTCACTTCCTGGTGAGTTACAGAGAGTGACCATACCAGATAAAGTTGTCATACAAAGGATGCTTTTTGAAGCAAAGAAGATGTTGCAGAAGAAGTTACAAAGCTGTGAATCCCAGTTAGGGGGAGTGGGTTTCTTTTATTTAGGGCTAAGATGAATGTTCACAAAGGGGAGTGTTGTCATCACATGTCAGGTGGGTGTGATGTCATGCGTGAGTGCTTAGGAAACATGCGTATACATGCATTGTATGTTATGTTCATGAGGTTTGTAGTGCTCCTTGAGTGGAGATTTTAACATTATAACGAAGCAGAGGTAGGAAGAAGGGAAGGGGGCTGTGGGCTTGTTCTGAGAGATCGTATAAACTAGATGGGGACTGGCTGTGATGAGCACTGGTGTCATATGTAAATGAATAACTAAATTTTACACGTGAAACTAGTATTACACTGTATGTTCACAAACGGGAATTTAAATGACAGGTTGATAGTAAAAAAAAAAATAAGCAAAATAAAAAGTAAATAACAAACTAGATGGGGTTTGGGACTCCTTGTCTCAGGTCAGGAATGCAGGGCCTCGCCTACTTCTGATCCAGAACTGGGGCTTTTCTACTCATTTAGTGTCTCTGATATGGCCATGCTCTTTCCTTGTCTGATAGACTGTTCATTTTTTGCAGCCCCTTTTTCCCCTTAAAGTCCTTAACTACCAAGATTGTGTGTGTGTGTGTGTGCAATTCTGACACTTTCTAGGAGTTCTGCAACACATGTGCTTGGGCAATAGAGTATAGATCACAGAAAATCACTGGGAGCCTAAAATGGTTTTGTGTCACAGAAGCTATGTCTCCTTTTTCTTTTTCTGGGAACCCTGAACTCTTTCTACTTACAGTTTTTGAAAGGACTCTTCATCTTCAAAGCACTAAGCAAAATCTGTCCCAATTTCTTGGAAGTGTTCTTGTGATGCCCCTTTTGGCTAAAGCATCCTGCTGCAAAGTCTTCCTCTGCTACACCTTCTGATTTCTTTGCAGAGGATTTATGATCTCTTTGTCCACATTTCACACCATTGTTAAATGTGCGCAAGTGAGCTGGTTCTTGAGGAATAGCAACTTTATGGCATTATCTAGAATTGTTTTTCAGTTTATCATCAAGGATTGTTGACACCAACATCTATGAAGAAAGTAGTTCTATACTGTAATGCAAGGGTCCCCCCTCTCTCCTCACCACTCCCCCTTATTTTTAACAGCTGAAACATCTTGTGCCACAAACTCTAGACAGTACAGCAGAAATACTGATATCAATAAAGTCCTTCCGCAAAGGCATTTTGTTTCTAGATATAAGGACAGAAATAGTCAATTTCTACCTTTGCTATCCCAAGCAGTATTTTGCTACAAAAACCAAAGTTTTCCTTAATTTCACCATCCTTTATGGATATTTTTATTGAGGTGTAATTGACATATAACAGTATATTAGTTTCAGCTATACAACAAAATTATTCAGTATTTGTAGATGCTGCAAAATGTTTACCACAATAAGTAGTTACTATCAGTCTTCATACAATGATACAAAACATTTGTTTATGATTACAGCATTTAAGATTTACCTTTAGTAACTTTCAAATATGCAATGAAATATGATGTTACTGATGCTAATCACCATCCTATAAAATTACATCAGGACCTACTTATTTCATAACTAGAATTGAAACCATTTGACTCCCTTCATTCATTTCACTTAACCTCCCCCCCTCCTCTCCTCTGGCAACCACCCTTCTGGTTCTCTGTATCCATGAGTTTTTGTTTGATTTTGTTCATTTGTTTTGTTTTTTAGGTTCCACATAAAAGTAATAATGTATGGATTTCTCTTTCTTTTTCTGACTTTTTTCACATGGCATAATACCCTCAAGCTTCATCCATGTTGTTGCAAATAGTAAGATTTCATTCTTTTTATGGCTGTGTAGTATTTCTAAATACCTCCCTATCTATCCATAGATCTATAGTATACATAGTATATGTGTACTCCTCATATTCCTTGTATATATTCCTGTATATATAAAACACAGAATTCAATTATATATATATATAATGTACATGTAGATACATATTACAGATATATGTATGTGTATACACACACACACACACACAAACACACACACACATGCCTTTACATCATCCCTATGCATTCATCCATTGATGGATACTTAGGTTGTTTCATATCTTATCTATTATAAATAATGCTGCAATAAACATAGGGGTGCATATATCTTTTTTTAAATTAGTGTTTTTATTTACTTCAGAAAAATACCCAGAAGTGGAATTGCAGGATCATATGGTAGTTCTATTTTTAATTTTTAGAGGAACCTTTGTAATGTTTTCCATATTGGTTGTACCAATTTAAATTTCTAGTAACATTGCACAGAAGTTTCCTTTTCTTTATGCCAACACTTGTTATTTCTTGCCTTTTGGGGGGGGACGGAGTGTAGAGGGTGAGAAGGAAGAAAGAGAATCTAAAGTGTGATCCATGCCCCACACCAAGCTGGAAATGGTGCTTGATCTCACAAGCCTGTAATTGTGACCTAAGCCAAAATCAAGAATCAGATGCTTAAGTGACTGAGCCACCCAGATGCCCCCTTATTTCTTGTCTTTTTGGTAATAACCATTCTGACAGGTATGGCATAATATGTCATTATGGTGTTGATTTGCAATTCCATGATGATTAGTGATTTTGGCATATTTTCATGTTGTCCATTTGTACCTCTTCTTTGGGAATATGTCCATTCACATCCTCTGCCTATTTTTTAATCAGATTTTTTTTCTATTGAATTGTATGAGTTTTTAAAAACATATATGTTGGATATTAGCCCCTTAATAAGATACATGATTTGAATGGGAGAAATTACTGCAGTTGGTTGCCTTCTGATTTTTTTTGATGGTTTCCTTTGCTCTGCAGAAGCTTTTTAGTTTGATATAGTCCCGCTCATTTATTTTTGCTTTTGTTCTTTTGCTTTTGGAGTCACATAAAAAAAAAAAAATCATCACTAAGATCGGTGTCCTGGAATTTACCACCTAGGATTTTTTTTTTTTTTTTAATGAGTGTTTCATAGGTTCACGTCTTAGGTTCAAGTCCTCAACCACGTTTGAGTTGATTTTTGTATATAGTGTAAAAGAATAGTCTGATTTGGTGTGCAAGTGTGTGTGTGTGTGTGTGTGTGTGTGTTTGCATGTTGTCCAGTTTTCCAAATGCCATGTATTGGGACTATCCTTTCTCCATTTTATATTCTGGTCTTCTTTAACATAAATTCTCATACATGCATGACTTTTTTTCTCTCTATTCTGTTCCATTGATCTATGTGTTGGTTTTCTGCTAACACCATACTATTTTGGTTACTGTAGATTGGTAATATAGTTTGAAATCAGGGAGCATGATGGCTCCAGCTTTGTTCCTTCTCAAGATTGCTTTGGCTATTTAGGATCTTTGTTGTTCCAGACAAATTTTAACATTGTTCTATTTTGGTTTAAAAATGCTGCTTGGGGGGGCGCCTGGGTGGCTCAGTGGGTTAAGCCGCTGCCTTCGGCTCGGGTCATGATCTCAGAGTCCTGGGATCGAGTCCCGCATCGGGCTCTCTGCTCAGCAGGGAGACTGCTTCCCCCCCTCTCTCTTTCTGCCTGCCTCTCTGCCTGCTTGTGATCTCTGTCTGTCAAATAAATAAATAAAATCTTAAAAAAAAATGCTGCTTGGGGGGTGCCTGTGTGGCTCAGTGGGTTAAAACCTCTGTCTTCGGCTCAGGTCATGATCCCAGGATCCTGGGATCAAGCCCCTCGTTGGGCTCTCTGCTCAGCAGGGAGCCTGCTTCCCTTCCTCTCTCTCTGCCTGCCTCACTGCCTATTTGTGATCTCTGTCTGTCAAATAAATAAATAAAATCTTAAAAAATATATAAAAAATTTAAAAAATGCTGCTTGGTACTTGATAGGGATTTCATCTAATCTCTAGATGGGTTAAGGTAATATAGACATTTAAAAATCTTAATTATTGGGGTACCTGGGTGGCTCAGTGGGGTAAGCCTCTGCCTTTGGCTCAGGTCATGATCTCAGGGTCCTGGGATCAAGCACTACGTTGGGCTTCTGCTCAGCAGGGAGCCTGCTTCCCCTTTCTCTCTGCCTGCCTCTCTGCCTACTTGTGATCTCTTTCTCTGTCAAATAAATAAATAAAATCTTTTAAAAATCATAATTGTTTCAATCTATGAGCACAGAGTGTCTTTCAATTTATTTCTAATTTCTTTATCAACTGTATACACATTTTAGGAGACAGATCTTTCTCTTCCTTGGTTAAATTTATTCCTAGATATTTTATTCTTTTGATGCAATTGTGAATGGAATTATTTTCTTAATTCGTTTGGTAGTTTGTAAATAATGGAGAGAAACAGAACATATTTTTGTGTATTGATTTTGTACTCAGCAATTTTACTGAATTTGTTTATAAGTTCTCACTTTTTTGGTAAAATCTTTAGGGTTTTCTAAATATCGAATCATAGGTTCTGCAAATAGTGGCAGTTTTATTTATTCTTTTCTGATTTGGATACTTGTTATTTCTTGTGCCTAACTGCTGTGGCTAAGACTTTGAATAATATGTTGAATAAAATTATCAGAAGAAACTAAAGTACTAGGTACTCCAGGCTTGAAAATACACACACACACATACACACGCATGCACACATGCACACACGCATACTCTTTCACACAATCATTCACACAATCATACCTTAATTTTTGAAATAAATGGGTTATGGACTGCATGCCAGTGCAGGTCATATTTAGATAATTGTGTGGCTTGTCATTTTTCTAAGAACTCCAAGTATATTTGGAAAAGAAAAATAATTTGAACCACCATAATATTAGATCTGAAAAGTCGGAAGCTATACATTCTTTCTCTGCAAAGTTGTGCATTAATTTTCCAAGCAGTAGCATTTATCAAAAAGAGAAATTGGTCATACATATCTTTTTCCTTTCTCTGAAGATACATTAAATTGAAAATAAATGAAGCAAAAGGGTATAATTTCATAACAAAAAAGAAGAAAAAATGGGGTGCCAGTAGTAGACAAAACATTTCAACACAATTTAAAGTCCCAGAGAACAGATCAGTAAGGGTTAACCAATAACTGGGAGAAGAACAAGATTTAGCCTGGTTTCTGATACAGAAGTATTGAGACAAAAGTAAGACATTGTCCCATGGATAACCTTGCAGATCAGTATTTTGAGAAGTTGGTAATAACTTGGGATGGACATGAGACACGAAAGGAAACCTAAATGTGAATGAAATGGTGTTTCAAACAATACACTTCTCCTCTTGAGTACTGACAAAATGTCTTCAACATAAAAAACTGTATTCTGCTACCCAGGTAAAGAGAGAGAAATGAATGGCTCTGGGGTAGAAAGTTCTTCACATACCAGCACTTAGCCCCACTCTAAAAGCCTGCCCTGTCCTTCAGTCACACAGGGAAACACTGAATCTTCATTGGTCCACCCCAACGCAGTACACAGTGCTCCTGGATTGTGCTCCCATGGTCTCATTGTTAAATATGAGCAGATAGGGCACCTGGGTGGCTCAGTTGGTTAAGCGACTGTCTTCTGCTCAGGTCATGATCCTGGAGTCCGGGGATGGAGTCCTGCACTGGGCTCCTTACTCTGCAGGGAGTCCGCTTCTCCCACTAACCTCTCTCCTCTCATTCTCTCTCTCCTCTCATTCTCTCTCTCTCTCTCATTGTCTCTCTCTCTCTCTCTCTCTCAAATAAATAAATAATATCTTTTAAAAAATATGAAGAGATGGTCAAGACCAAAACAGATTTGAGGAAAGCCTGAAACCTGGCAGAGGGAGAACAGGAGAACAAGATGGATAAGCAGTCTTTCTCAAATGAATGTATCTTCAGAAAAAGCATGTAATGGAGTGTGATGCCATTCACCAGAAGTGAGACAGAAGGGTATTGGAAGGGGAGAAGAAATGAAAGTATCTTTGTTGAATAGCAATTAGTAAAAAAGGGCAATGGATAATATTCCAAGGAAAGAGAAATGGATGACACAGAGTACGCAAGCGGAAGGTGACATGGAGAATATCCATTAAGACTATCTGACATCAATCTGACAGGGCTTCTCAGAAGGGCAAAGTGAAAAAACGTGTCTTCTTATTGAAGAAGCATCCCAAACCCATGAAAACAGAAATCCCAATACTGTGATGAAGAGTTCTGAAATTGCAGAAAAACTAAAGAAATTTAGACATTTTTTTTCCTCTTTTTTTTTGTCTGGAGGAAGGAGAGTGAGGAGGCAGAAGATGCTGAGGAAATAGTTACCTGGGAAGCAGGGATCATTTAATTAGCATTGGTATTCTCATCAGCAACACTGGATAACAGATGACAAAGGAGTGACTATTTTTTGTTCCGTTTTGTTTTTAATTTTGAGAGATAATTTTAAACCAGCTGTTCACTACTCAGTATTTTCAATTAACTTTGAGTTAGAATAAAAAACAATTTCAGACATCAGAAAAATTCTTTCCACATATCTGGTCCTAGAATGTTACTTAGATGTTTTACCATTAGAAGGAAATAAACCATAAATAAAAGGTGAAAAAGGAAATGACATCTGAGTTCCAGTTCCCTGCAGTAGCAGATCTAGAGATGGCAGCCAGTCCAGACTACAGAGGCAAGGCTGCAGTTTCCAGGAGAAAGGGAGGTGTTTGGTGAATAAAAAGGAATAAGCAAGAGATTCATCTTTTTTTTTTTTTTGAGTTTTTAGAATAATTTAAGACAGGCAATGTAAGTTGGGAGTCTGGGAAGAATCACAGGGAGAAAGAGCTCTACAAGAAATAAAAGTTACAGAGCACTTTATGAATTGGGGGCAAAGAACAAAACATAATTTTATCAGATAAAACATGTTCTAAAAAAAAAAAAAAACAAAAAAAAGCACATGTCCTGTTTAAAAAGGGTAACAATCAACTTTGGAAAATGAGAGAGTTAAGGATATTTGAGAAATAACCTAGTAGAGAAAAATCAGTGAACCAAAATTAGTAATATAAGAATGCAATTTTTGGACAAAGGGTTAAAGGGGAATGGATCAGGGATTTTTTTTATTATTATTAAAAGTCCTGCTGTCTTTTTTTTTTTTTTAGCATTTGTAAGATTATTTTGATAATTCTTCAAGCCAATTTTTTTTTGTGACACCAATCACTAATATAATTTGCATTTCATCCTTTCAAAAATTGACACTCCTACTTAGAGTGTCAAAGGCAGTGACAAATATCATACATAATTGAAATACCAATAAATATAACACAGAATGCTTCCCTAAATCATATCTTCCTATATTCTTTTCAAAACCCATACAGTTTTGCCATATTTACAGTTTCCTTTTCTTGCCTGGTTCTCTAGGGTATACATGCCAGCTGTCGTGATGTTTTGATTTTTCTTTTAAAAGAAAACTCATTATAAAACATTTGATGTCTTTCTATCTTTAAGCTAGAAGGCAGTCCTCAAGGTACAGAGCCATAGCATTTCCTTCTGGAACATTTAAAATTTTCTTAGACAATGAAGGCAATTGCTTACTGAAACAATTTTCATCACATAATCTAACAAAAACAGTATTTCATTTGCATGAGCCTCACACACTTTCTAGCATCATCTTGGACTGTATTAATCAAACTCAGGCACCTGCCAATATTCCAGCAGCAAATTTAAAAATAAAACTCAAATCAGAAACTGAAATTAGTCTGAATTAGTTTCAAAGTCTAGTCACAACCTGTGTATCTTCCAAAAGTTGTTTTGTCCATATCCGGTTTCAGGGGCAGGAACCATGTTCCACATCTCTATCTCTCGTATCCATTGAGTAGTTACATGTAAATGGCCTGGCACTATTCCTGGCACAGATTAAGGCTATAATTCACAGCAGGGCAGTAGAGTGGTTGCTGCTGTCCGCTGTCCATGGTTCTGAGAAAACTTGTCATCAAGTTGGGAGAAACCCAACTTTCTCCACAGAGCTTTTGATTTTTCCTGAGTGTTAGTTGACAGATGGGGTATCACTAATTCTCCCTTCAAGCTAAAAATATGCGTGGCTGCAGAAAAGTCATGAGTAGATAGATAGTTACACTGAGAGAGATGACATGATGAGGAATTCAGGGTTTCGTCACTGAGTCATGTAACTGCTTTCTTTATGGCACCGGTGAAATGCCTTCATAGCTAATTCCAAATGAGCTGCTGCTCTGAAGATCTGTCATCCATGGAGAGTGAGTGTCAGGTCACTGACAACTTAGGAAGTCAACTCACATTTGATTATATAAGTTCTGTTGTGTCTCAGAAAGTGTTTGTTTTATACTCTTCTTTTCCTGATGACACATTACAGAGACTAGATTGAAGAGAAAATAGATAGTAATTGCAGGTTTAAAAATTTACTCATAATACTCCTTAAACATATAAAGGAAATCTAGCATTTTTGTTATCTGTAAAAGATCTAAAATTGCTAGCAGTTTTCCATTTTGCTGTGTTTTAAAAGAAGAAAAAAATGTGACTTTTGAACAACAGATTTGGACTGCATAGGTCTATTTATGTGTCAACTTTTTCAGTAGAGTACAGTACTGTGAATGTATTATTTCTCTTCCTTGTAATTTTCTTAATATTTTCCTTACCTTCTTAATGATAAGAATGCAGTATAGAATAGCTATAACCTACAAAATATGTGTTCATAGACTGTTTAAGTTATCCATAAAGCTTCTTCTCACAGGCTTTTAGTAATTAAGTGTTTAGGGAGTCAAAAGTTACACTTAGATTTTCAATTTTACAGGGGTTAGTGACCTTAACCTGCACGTTGTTCAAGGGTCAGTCATGTAGTTTAACCTCCAAACATATGATCTCACAGTCTTCACAAGAATACAAACATATTTTCAATGATTTAGTCACTTTTGGATAAATACACTGCCTTTCAGGCCAGTGGGTACATGCAAAGGTGCTCAAGTTCAGACTAGAATGATGTATCACCTCAACCTGTTAGGATGGCCATTATTAGAAAGATGAGATAAGAAATGTCAGCATGAATGTGAAGAAAAGAGAATCCTAGTGCACTGTTGGTAGAATTGTAAACTGGTGCAGCCATTATGGAAAACAGTATGGAGGATCCAAAAAACTAAAAATAGAACTACCCTAGGATCCAAAAATTCCACTCCTGGGAATATATCCAAAGGAAATCAAAACATTAACTTGAAAAGATAGCTGCACCCCCATGTTCACAGCTGCATTGTTTATAGTAGCCAAGACTTGGAAACAACTTAAGTGTCCATTGATGGATGAATGGATATGGAAGTTATGGTCTATACATAGACAGTGGAATATGATTCAGTCACATACACACAACCAGGAAATCTTACCATTTTCAGTAACATAGATGGACCTTCAAGGCATTGTACTAAGTGAAATAAGCCAGATAGAGAAAGAGAAATACTGTACGATTAAAAGACAAATACAGTATGATCTCATATGTGGGCTCTAAATATATATGTATCTAAATATACAAGTAAGCTAAACATACATAAAGAGATCAGACTTGAGGATTTCAGAGGCAGAGATTTGGTGAGGGGAGGAGAAATGGGAGGAAATGGTCAAAATGTACAAATTACCAATTATAGGATACATAAATACTAGGGACATAATTTACAATATGACTACAGCTAACACTGCTGTAGGATATATAGTAAAGTTTAAACCAGTTTAAAAAGATTAAACCATGAGACTTCTCATTACAAGGAGCACTTTTTTTTTCTTTTTTCTCCTTTCTTTGCTTTTTCCTGGATCTATATGAAATGATGGATGTTAACTGAACCTCTTGTGGTAATCATTTCACTATACATGTCAATCACACCCTCATGATGTATATTCCTTAAACTTACACAATGATGGATGCCAGTTATTTCTTACTAAAACGGGGGTGGGGAGACAATTCTGACTTTCTGATGCTTTCTTTTTGTTCTCATTTTCTTCAAGATGAGTCACAAAGGATAAGAAGGCCTTGAATCGCCTTTTGATTTTGAGCACCCCTCTCATCTTTGCTGTGTTGTCCCTAGTATGGTCCAGACTCTGTGCTTGTGATCAGTGAGATGTGACTTTCTGGCTGGTCTTTGGGGGGGAGAGTGTTCAGGTATCTACTTTTGGATGACTTGGTGCAAACTATTTGTCCTCAGTCAAGAAATCCTTCTTTGAATCTTTTTCAGCCTGACTCTAAACCTTTTAATGTCTCCATTACCACACTAAAACTTCTGAGTATCTTACTTTATCATCACACATATATTTTCTGGGCTTCTTGACAGAGCCTGTCATCCTACCTACTGAGCTGCCTCAGTTGGCACTGTTGGATTTTTGTTTTACAACATTCTGGCTATGCAGCTATTAGGACAGTATTTTCTAGTGCTTGCTGAATTAAATTTTCTAGGGGAGGTACTATGATTATCAACCTTTGTTGTTTTTGTCTTAAATTCTTTAAATCCTAGTTCTCTAATACAGTGCCTATCCACAAGAATTAGTAATAATTAACTGAATTAAACAAATCATTAGTCAATTAATATGGTGGCAAAGCTTCTTAATTGAGGAATGGGAAAAATCATATGATAGAAAATTGCAAAAAGGTAAAGAAAAAGATGCAATAAATAGGATTTTGGTGTGCACAAAGTGTGAGCTCATTAAGATTGATCATTTCCAAACATGAAAAGCATGACCCATCTCTTCAAGGGTGAATTGAATGATATAAAAATGGTCTTGAAATATCTAGAAGTGATTGACATTTCAGGTTGCAGAGGGTCATTACTGCAGATGGTGAAATTGTAAAAATGTCTGACAAGGTAGGAGATAGTGATAAAAGCCAGGAGCTTGCTGGTGAAGACATCAATGAGAGGGATTGCATTTTGACTGTTAGTTGCTGACACCACTTGTGAAAAAGCTAGTGTGAAGGTTTGGTAACAATTTCAAAAAAGTGATTGCTGTCTTATGGAGGCAAAAGCATGGTCTGCAATTAGCATGGAAATCTACTCAGTCTTCTAATGAATTAGGAAAGATAGAAAACAATATTCTCTGGTGAAGAGAGTTGGAGTAAAAAGTAAAATTTCAGTTGAAGAATTAAACTATTGTTTATAAAAATAATCCATGATACAAGAAAAGATATTTTAATAGCATACT
This sequence comes from Lontra canadensis, assembly GCF_010015895.1. Classification (NCBI taxonomy): domain Eukaryota; kingdom Metazoa; phylum Chordata; class Mammalia; order Carnivora; family Mustelidae; genus Lontra; species Lontra canadensis. The sequence continues at coordinate 3,355,904 of NW_022631027.1, forward strand.
GTCACCTTAGGCTCGTTGGAGAAGCCCAGGGATAACTATGAAGATGGGCATACTGAGGTGAAATCATGGTAGGAAACCTAATGTGTCAGGGAGATGGAATTTTCCTACAGTAAATGAGATGAAGAAAGCAAAAATACAGGAACAAATTCACAGTGGCATGGAATTAATAATGGCATGGAAAGGAAAGTGAATAATAAATAGGAACTGTGCTCATGAGAGTCTTGGAGGGTGATCAGACTCAGACTGTAAAGGTTTCAGTTTCTGTGTGGCCAGATTGCTAAGAACTTGCGATAAGGTATCTCAAATTTTAAGTCATGGAAACTATCATATATGAGGCCTTGTTTTAGGAATAATCAGAAGTATCTGTGTTGTGATTAGTGCTGCCCCTTCATTAATTTGCTTTTGTAAATGAAGGGCTAATGAATTAAACGGAGGCAACTATCAATTTTTCTTAAACGATGCATTTTATTTTTTCAGACACAGAATTTATACCAGTACTCAATAAATACTTTACTGTCCACTGGCTAAACCATGAAAATCTTTACTCAACAAGTAAAAGTAAATTCAGGATTACTATACAAAAATGGAGCAACAGGTTGACCTCTAAAATCTGCAAAAACTAAAAAATTGGTAAAATGAAAACACACAATACCACTGAAGTATGCAAAATACAAAGTACATAATAAACAGAAAAGGAAATCTGGTGGGGCACCTGGGTGGCTCAGTCTGGTTGAGCCTCTGCCTTCAGCTTGAGTCATGATCTCGGAGTCCTGGGATTGAGCTCCTTATCGGCTCTCTGCTCAGCAGGGAGCCTGCTTCCCCCTCTTCCCCCCCCCCCCCCCCCCCCCCCCCTGGCTCTCTGCCTACTTGTGATCTCTCTCTCTGTGTCAAATAAATAAAATTAAAAATAAAAAAAAGCAAATCTGGCAAGATCCTTTTTTTAAATTATTTTCTAGACTCTGAGGCACCAAGCTGAAATTTTGGTTTCCAAAAGTTTTAAATGGAAACCCCAGTAACCCAGAAGATAGTTTCTAAGAGTTACAGGCAACTCTTATTTTCTATTTCTTTCATTTTAGTCCAGATGGGGAATTCTCCTCTGCCCCGTTTTTCATTCAAGTTGTTCTCATCCCTTTCAAATTTATCCCTTGTATAATATTTTCTGTTTAGAAATGCTCTAAGAGATTCCTTCTTGAGTTCCACAATTTCACTAGAAGTAAGAATGTTATTTTCCTACCATTGTACAGATGAAAGCAAAGATTTGCATGATGAGTTTACATTGTTGGTTCATATAAATTACTGGAGCCAAAATAAGAAAATAAGCTTTCTATTTTAAGTTATGATATTACATATAAACCTTTTACTTCTCTCTTTGATCTCTTCCACTTAAAAAATCTAGCATCATCTTCAAAATGAAATCACTCTCTACCTCAGATGTAAAATGCATTTTTTTTTTTTCAGGTCAACTTTTCACTGACTTTCTCAGTGTGGCTATCATTGACATCTTTTCCTATGTGAACATTGTGAGCATGTAAAATGAAATTATTCCTCAGCCTTAATTGTATGCAATATGCTATAATGACTCCATCCTAGAATTATAAGATCAAATGCAAATTATAGGTTCTGCTCAGAAAATGAAGATTTTTCCCAATTCAAGGACTTGTCACAAATCTGCTTTCCCTTACTGTTACAATGCAACAAAGTAAAATCACTTACCATGCTTAAACCACACTAGAGCATATATTAAATATTGAATAAAGTTATCAGAATTTTTTCTTGGGCTGATAAGCCACAGTCAGAACTCCATTTTACCTCATGATCTTTGTATGAGGAGTTCAGTACACTCCCTGTAAGTCAATCCATATTTTCTTAGAGTACTTTCAAAATGCATTGCATGAGCCTCTATATTCTTTATGAAATTGCTTTGTTGAGTAGAAAATAGTTATCATATCTGTGATTAAAGTTTCTCCAAGAGAACTTGATTTTCTAGGTCCAGATAACAAACACAGTTGTATTCAAGGATAAGAACCACAAAATTTCTTTGCCTCAATCAAATCCTAGCATCCCTGTGGCCAAGGTTCATCTGGGGGTGTTACTGGTGCGGTACATGGAACATTCTGATCTTCACAGCCACTTTATCACCTTTCCTATTTTCTGAGCCATAGTGGTGTTCCTGCTGGGCACAGTCATTTTAATCATGTTTTTGATGTGCTACTTTCTGCCGTGCTCTCGATTATCACGTACACAAGTCCTCACTGCTTTATTCCTTTGAATCTGTTTGGAAACACAGTCTCCTGGCCTACGTTTTTTGCTTTCTCTTTTTTAATTTTTTTTGTATTTTTTTTTAAATTTTACTTTGTGCCAAGTACTTCACCATCTGGACATCTCGCAAACTGACATCTGTCAAACTGAGGTCTCAAATTCAACATTTCTGTTTTGAGACATGTGGTGTTTTTTAGGAAAAAGTAAGAGGTGAGACACAGGAATTACCATATGTTTCTTTAGTTCCTGACCCTTTGAATTCTGAATCAGCATTTTTACCCTGATATTGAATAGTTCTGCATTTACTGATTTTTGTAATTTTGCAAGCCTTGCAGAGTTAACTATTTTATGGCATGAAGGCGGGAAGAAGATTTACCACGTACTATTAAGACCTGCTCTCTATGCACTGGCTAGCTTCCCTTCATTTTGGTTACATGTTCTCCTGGGCACTACGTGAAAGTGAAAACGTTCATTGTTCACTTCTGTGAACTTCCGTTTTTGTCAAATTCATCTATATAATTAAAAGTTTTTACCCACTCACTTGCCTCTATGACTACACAAGAGATCAGGAATATGTTTCTCCGGTCTTTTAATAAAGCCATAATCTAATAGTGGTATCTTTAGAAGTTAAAGGAATTTGAGAATCTGGAAATGTAAACTCTCTAGACAGACAGTCAAATCAACTTCCACATATGCTTTTTTGATTGAAAATAATTAAGAAGCCAAGTATATTTTTGTACTCTCCCTTTCTAGTGCCCTTGCCCTTAATATGCGTATGTGTGCACACGCACTTTATTGCTTTTGTTCCTCAGTGCTCATGGATGATATGTTCTTGCTGTTTCAAATCCTTCTCTATGCTCAGCAGATGAAAACTGCATTGTCACTGCTAACACTATAAATCCCCACAGTGTTGAGTGAAATGTATGTGGGTTTGGATTTTCACAGGAATAGAAATTCAACACTGCCACTCAGTGATACAAGATTGTCTTCACAAGTACTACCTACAAGGCCAAACCATTCTGTCATCAAATTTCTACTTAATATGTGAAATTAATCAGGGTGATTATCAGTTGGTTATCATGGCTTTTGAAAGGCAGATATAGGCGTACGCAGCATGGGATACATGGGATTGTGCTCACTCAGCATTTAGGAAGACATACTTAACTCTTAAGTGTGTCCCATTTCCTATGGCCCATTGTCCTCTGCTGTGCTGAAGCAAAGCTGTTGTTCTGCATTAACAGCTGTATTTCCTATGCCGTCACCATCTGGGAGAGGAGAAAGAAAAAGGAAGTATTGATGTAATTTTCTCTTATCCAATATGTGCCCAGTCTCCAGAGAACCCTAAGACTTTAAGGTATAAGGGATATCTAAAGATCAGAAAACCTATATCCTTACTTCTGTTTGATGCTGGAATCTGCTCTGACAGTTTTAACTCATTCACTACTTCATTATTATTTATTATTAACAATATAATAATAAATACAATTTGTTATTATTAACTAATTTATTCACCAATGATTTCAGCCAAACAAGATTTATGAGATTCATTCATTTATCCATTTTTCTTTGAATATTCATTTCATACTGTGCTCTGAAGATACAACTGAGAAATAGCAAAAATCCCAGCTCTCATGAATTTTACATTTGAGCAGAAAAAGAAAGACCAAAAACCAAAAATAATTAACAAAAAGATATGATGTCAGGTATCATTAAGAGCCTAGATGAAATAGGGAAAAGAATTGCCAAAGGGAATGATGGGGCTCAATTTCAAATCAGATGATTAGGAAACACCTCACTGAAGAAGTATCTGGGGACAGAAGCCTCGAGAAGTGAGCATGAGTGTTATCCACAGAAGAGCTTTCTAAGGCAAAGCCAAAACCCTAACCCAAACACTTATGCCTATAAAAGCTCTTAGGTGTATAGTGCCTCGTGTTTTTGAAGAGCAAAGGTCCTGTGTGGCTAACACACAAGAAATAAGGGAGATGATAACAGGACACGTGGTCAGAGAGGTAATGTGATTAGAGGAGAATAATATGCAGATCTCCTGGGACATTGTAGGCTACTGTAATGATTTTTGCTTTCTCTCTGACTAATAGAGCAAGTCATTGATAGGTTTTGAAGGATGGAGTGGCATTACATTGACATTCTAAAAGACAAATGTCTATATATTTATATATTGGTGTCAATATAAATATAGATATGGATAATTTCCCCCAGCTTCAGTGTGGAGAATAGATAACTGGGTTGAAATCAGAATCAGGGAACAAATGAGGAGACCATCACAATTCGTAATTCTCTAGACTAGAAGCATGGATGGCTTGGATCATGTCACTGTGGTGGATGTTGTGAGCTACAGAATTTTAAACATATTTTGAAAGTAGAGCTGATAGGACTGGTGGCCAAAGAAGTGAATGCTGGCTATAAAAGAAGAAGAATTAAGGATGACAGCAAGATTTTTAGCTTAGGCAGCTGAAAAACAATGTAGCTATAATCCAGATGGAGACGATGTCAGGGGAAGCAGGCTTTGGGAGATAGGACAAGTCTGCATTGGAAATGTTTGAGTTCAAGGTGTCTTTGACTACTTGGGTAAAGACAGGAGGTGGTGTTGCACAGGTCTGGAATTCAGGGATTTAGGGGAGAAATCCAGGCTGAAGAATACTTTTAGAGTTCATTCATATTTAGATAATATTTAAAGCTATGATTGTAAAAGAGTGGATTTAAATAAGAAGAAATATCCAAATATTTTGTTTAAAGGTTCTATATGTTAGGAAAATGGGAAGCTAAGAGGAATAACCACTGATACAGAAGGGAAAACACTGGGAGGGGAAGAGCCCCAGAATACCACTGAAGAAGGATTTTTAGAAAATGGCTATACCTAAAACTACTATAGTGTTACAGGTCAATTCTCTCAAGTAAGAAAAGTGGGAGTGAATAATATGTAAAATTCTGCTGATAAGTAAAGGATGGGAAAAGCTGAGGACTCCAGCATCTAGCAATGTGTTTCTAGGTGATTCTGAGAGAAGTAGTTTTGGTGTCAAAGTCTCACTGGAATATTCTCGAGGAGACCAGGCTGCAGAGAATAAGTTTAACCAATTGCTTTGAGAAGACTGTCTATTAAGTAGAGCAAAGAAAGAGTGATACTTAGGGAGAAATGGGGCCAGTGTGTGTGTGTGTGTGTGTGTGTGTGTGTGTGTGTGTGTTTAAAGACAGCACATATCACAAACAGATTTTATTCTTATTCTCTGGGAATGGTACCATATGAAAGTCAACTCATTCCATCTTTGACCTCTCTGACTTTTACACTTTATTTTAATCATCCACCAACATCTCTCACCACCGTCTCTGTTAAAATCTTCTTGAATTAGTGACCTTGCTGAGTTTTTTTTTTTTTCCTCATACCACCAAACCATGAATAAAGGTTTGGGTTGCAAACTCCAGTTTCATTGTAGCATAGGAGCATCTTAAAATCTATACAGATGTCTTTCTGAACAGGAAGTGCAGAGATCTAAAGTCCCCTTTTCTACATCTCAAAAAATAAACACTACAGGGAGTAAAAGACAGGGATGTCTCCATTTTAGTCAGTAGTTTGGCTTCCTTTTTTACCAGTAACTCATACTTTCAGGGACATACTTTCAGTTTGAGTGTTGCAGTTGAGGTTCCTATGTAAAAATGTGCATCCATAATTATTTTAAAGAAGCAATTTGTAATTCTCTTTGTATTATGCCACAAAAGAAATGTTCGTGAGGTAATGCCTTCTTACGCTGAAGATTAGAATACACCAAGAAGTTTTCTAAACTATAGAAGGGACTTGGCAGTATCTACAGTTTTTGTCAATTATCATCACAAACACTACGTAACAAACCACTTACTAACCTATGTGCCCAGCATCCATGAAATGGAGAAATGCTGTAGACTCTTAGTAGACAGGACTGCAGAGTCACTTGGCAGACAAAAATGGGAAGGTGTGAAAAATAATGCAATTCATTTTTTAGTGCTGTTGCAATTTTCTGTGTTTTTCTAACTGGCTCAGGATATATCCTAAGTAGTGAGTATTAAAAAGAAAAATGATGGTGTGAGAAGTAAACTAATATAAATCTAATTATTAAATATGGAATAATGTTGTGGTTGTGAAAAGTTCTTGAAAAGAGTTCATTATCTCAACCCCTTCACTCAGTTAACTGTGTCCATAGACAAATGTATCATTTTTTCATCAAATTTATGATAAAGTTTATATATTTATATGTACTTTTTTTGGTCTGCTCCCCCTAGTTAACTGAAAACTCCTCAAAGACCTAAACCATATTAATCTTGATCCCCAGAGTATCACTAGCTCTTAGCACATAATAGTACCCAGTAAGCACACACTGAAGGAAAGAGGGAAGGAAATGTTGAGTAAGCAGGAGCCAAATGAAAGGAAGAGAGAGGAGACTGATAGGCAGAGGGGAAAACAGAATAGTGGGTTCTGAAGAGAGAAGGAATGTGGTATGCAGACCTGGAAGCAGTCTGTCTAGTCCAGTATGATTGGCTGACAGGAAAAGGACAGAAAGGGCTTAGAAATAATCCATACTCTGAGGGCACAAGATGAAAAGGTCATTTTCAACAGTTTGAATGGCAGTGAGATTCTACTGCTATGTTCTATAAGACAAAGTTGTATGGCGAGATTTCTCTTAAAAAAAGAAAAAAATTAGTACTCTGGTGTCTCCCACAGAAGTTCTGGGAAGACATGGCACTGAACACATACTCACCCAGGTATACACACATTTCTCTGTCACTTCTCCTGAGCCAACCACTTCAGGGAGCTGAGAGGCTTGGAGCTTGGAGCCCGTTCCAGGGAAAAGCTGGTGCTAGTCTTTCCCTCCAGCAGAGCCTGGAGAGTGTTGTTCAAGGGAGCCTGACTGGACTGTGTGTACAAGCTTGACTGGCCCTTTGGGAGATAAGAAATACCAGCTGCCTGTGATGGGTCCTGGGGCTACTTCAGGGTTTGGGAGTGCTCTGAACTTCCCCACGATGCTCCCGCTGCCCAGCCAGGCCCCAGGAGAAAGGTCTCTGTCTTCTGTGTAGAAAACAAAGCACATCACATCCCACCAAGCACATTATGGTAACTGGAAAATGTCTTCCAGAATAACAAATTCAAGTCCATAAATGGTGGGGCAAAACCTCTTGTCTCATAAATCAAGTGGAAACAGTATTTTAAAGTATCAAGAATGATATAAAACACATGAGGGAAAAAAATCTGAAAATAGGATGATATTCAGATTTTTAGGAAGAGAAAAGAATTGGGCAGGCTATCAGAGTTAGCTAAAAAACGACAATTTCCCTAACCTCAAGAGAAAAACAAATAGGCACTCTCAAAGAGCAAGAATGTAAGTCCCAAGAGAAGTCTGCCCGCCTTGTTCTCCACCGAATTCCCATAGCCAGAAAAGTACCTAGCACATAGTAGGTCCTAAATGGATTTTTGTTTTCAGAATTAATAAACTTGAGATTTGCTTCTGGCTAAATTTGATGAAATTCTTTGAAGGCATGATGTTAAATGACATGTAATCTACTTAGGGTAAAGGGGATCAAGATGGAGGAAAAAATGCAACTGTAGTAAAAAATGAAACAAATGGAACATTGGGGTTTCCTTCAATATGCCTCGAAATTTGACTCTTAACCAAAAGGTAGTAAATTATTATTGATCACTCATACAAGCCATAAATATCAATCAGTCATGGTGATGCCATAACAAACTACCAGAGTCAAAAGTGATTAGAAGGTACATTTAGACTAGGGGCTGCCTGGGTGGCTCAGTGAGTTAAGCCTCTGCCTTCAGCTCAGGTCTTGATCTCAGGGTCCTGGGATCGAGTCCCACATCAGGCTCTCTGCTAGGCAGGGAGCCTGCTTCCTCCTCTCTCTCTCTCTCTCTCTACTTGTGATCTCTCTGTCAAATAAATAAAATCTTGGAAAAAAAAAAAGGTACATTTAGACTAAATAAAAAATGCTTAAACAAAAACTTTGTAAGACTCAAGTACTTGGCATGTAATTGTATGAATAAATGTTTGTTATTTTTAGCAACGAAGTTCATATTTAATAGAATACTTAATTTCCTTTTATAATATCCAAATACTTGTTAAATGTCCAGTAATGGGCTTTGTGTCAGCATATAGCCATTAATGCTATGGGAGTGGAGAGGTTGTCAAGGAAAAAAAATGCATCCTTGTTGTTTCACCCTGAGTATAATATCACCTGTCCCTTGCTGAGTGAGAGAGGGAACATGCTAACAGGAGTAGTGTAAGGGCCTATTTAGCCAGAGCGGCCCCACCCCGTTGAACTGCCATTTTGTTGTTTATGTTGTAAAACTGAAATTGACTCGCCCCCCCAACCCCCGCAGGGGAACTTACTTAAAAACAAGTCCCGGAAACCAGTCCCAGGTAACAAAGCCCAAATACAAGGGTGGGTCAGGCCAGGTGGAGACATCCAATCAGTGGGGGGATGCATACTATCTCCCTAGTTACCAAGGAGTATGGGCCCCACCCTTTGGGCACCTTTTGGACACCAATTCTGACCAAGGTGATAGGCTGGTTCAAATGTCTACTAGGGTAAATTGTAATTCAATTGGTCACTTATGTGTGACCTAACATGACTGTGCAGCTTTCTCTGTGTGTTACAATTTCATTGGTATGTGGTATGCAGAGTGCATGGCCAGGCCCAACCACATGGCCTTTGCCCTATAAAAGTTAGTCTGTGAAACAGAGAGAGGTTGCCCTCTCTGTAAGGGGCGGCCCTGACTGGTCTGTTTGACGATTGGTTTGATTCTTGATGGTTGGCATGAAATAAAGCTTTGCTTGACCTTCGTTTTGTATCAGTCTCACTCCTTTAATCACTGACCCATTATTGGGGGACCCAACATTGGGGACCTAATAGTAGAAAACTGAATTTCATGGTCTCTGGGTGACTTTCTGTATGTACAATGGTATGATTTTCTGTCGATGGCTGCAGTATATAAGGATGATCGCTACTTCTTAGGTTCTTGGAAATTTTACAGAGCAATTTCTTCTCATTTTTTGGGATTTCAAGAACATTTACACTAGTCAAAATACCATGGATCACCATCTAAATATTTTTTAAATGAACTATTTTTAGAAAATCCCCAAGCACATACTGCAAACTGTATAAAGAAGTATTACATTCTCCTTCTCTGAATATGTTTGCCAATAATTCCAACAAATTTTGTACGACTCCCATTTCCCCTTGGTATATAGGAAAGTATGTAAAAACAAATAACAGCAACTTTTCAGAGGTCTCTCAGGGTGATAGACATCTCCTTTATGGCCCTTATGGGACAGAATCACTCTTATCATATTTTTAACATGGTTCTAATAGTAAATGTTTATTGACTTATTTTACTCCCGCCAATTTTTTGTGTATCACCCATCACACTGTAGGACGCTAATTCATTCCAGATGATGAACTGTCCCACTGGAAGTATGAGTGTGTAGCACTGCCAAACTCAGAAATGCCAAAAGAACATTTTATTGGTACCACGTACTCATCTGGGGAAGGGTGGCTACATTGTTCTATAAAAAAAAATCTCTAAGACAATTAATTTATCACATTGCTTGGAGCACAGACTGTATCTTTGAGGTTTGTCCTGTGAAAACATGTGCAATATCATTAGGCAGAATGAGAGAACAATTATATGGAAAACAAAATGAAAACTTTCTTGTTTCTGACCCTTTGGAATCATATTCCACTATTGATGAGGGAACAGAAGGCAAGCGGAGTATAAGCACAGGCTGCCATCTGCACCCTCCCCACAACCCCCCACTCCTGGGTGGGACATGGGGGATACTCTTCCAGGAATCTCCCCCAACTATCTTGATGTTAATACCTTGCTAGGGGAAAAACCTTGAAAAGGGCAAGGCCTCTGGTGTCTGGTTCCTTGTAGGTCCTGTTTAGCATATGAAAGTTCTTTAGAAACCTCCCTTTCCCTTACCTCCCCCCAAATCAGCTGCCAGTCACAACCCCTGTGCAGCAGCTCTTTCTGTCCATGGATCCTATCCCCATGCTTTAATAAACTACCATTTTGCACCAAAGACGTCTCAAGAATCCTTTCTTGGTGGTCAGCTCCAGACTCCACCGACCACCCTCACTTACATTCTAAAACTTCATCATTTGGCACCTGAACATGAGGCTTTGAGTCTTTACATGTGGACGCTGAGCTTTGGTGCAAAATTGGTGAGTACTTTCTCTCCTCTTCATTTACTCTCATTTCAGGGGCTTTTCTTGGAGTGTGGTCTTATTGGAACACTTGCATCTCGATTGCTCAGGCTGTAATCCTCTAGCCCATGGGTGCTCTGTGGGGAAGAGAAAGACTGCTTTTTGGCTGGAAGTTAGTGTAAGGACCTATTTAGAAACCGTCCCTGCTCCCCTTCCCCCAGGGGATTTACTTGGAAACAAGTCCCAGAAACCAGCTCCAGGTAACAAAGCCCAGATACTAGGCTGGGTCAGGCTAGGTGGAGAATTCAATCAGTGCGGGGCGGGGGGGGGGGGGGGGGGGGGGGGGGGGGATGCATACTGTTTCCCTGGTTACCCAGAAGTATGGGTCCCACCCTTTGGGAGCCTTTGGGCGCCAATCCCAATCAAGGTGTAATAGCCTGGTTCAAATGTCTACTAGGGTAAACTGTAACTCAGTTGGTCACCTAGCATCACTGTGGAGTTTCCTATGTGTGTTACAATCTCATTGGCCACCTGTGCGTGGCCAGGCCCGACCGCATGGCCTTTGCCCTTAAAAGCTAGTCTGTGAAACAGAGAAGGGTCGCCCTCTCTTGTAAGAGGTGCAGCCCCGAATGTTCGGTTAGATTCTTGATGCTTGGCACGAAATAAAGCTTTGCTTGACCTTCACTTTGTATCAGTCTTGCTCCTTTAATCACGGACCCATTAATGGGGTATAACATATGGGGGCTCGTCTGGGATTAAACGATGAGAACTGAGCCAGTATCAGAATTTCTGGGAAAAGCCTTGAGGTAAAATCTCACAGATTTTACTCTGTGGGATCCGCCGATCTCCAGGTGCTCTGTGAGATCGGTCGGTCTGTCTGGGTGGAGCTCCAGGTATAGCGCACCAGGGTGAAGCCGTACGCGGCCATGGTCCCCAGGGCTGGAGAGGATGCAGGGATGCCCCTTCCCTCCACTGGTAGATTGCCAGGGAGTTCGAGTCCCCCTAGACAGTCAGCGGGTTCGAGTCCCCCTAGGCAGTCACCTAGGCGGTCAGGGGGTTCGAGTCCCCCCAGGTGGTCACGGGGGGTTCAAGTTCCCCTGGCCGGCCAGAAGATCAAAAAGTCCCCACCGGTGGCAGGTTCTGGGTAAGAACTGCTGGGCCTGCGGTTGTCTTTGTCTTGTCTTTTTGTTGTCTGCTGTGCTATTTGTTGTGTTTGAAGGAATGGGGCAAACAGAGAGTAAGGGAACTCTGACTCTTAATGGCTATAACTAGAGCCAACTGGGGTTAGTCTAACTCGAGACAGAGACTTTAAGGAATATTCCCAAGCAGCTGCTGAAACAACTTCGTTTCGGGGACATTCCTTGCCCTCTCTGGCCCGACGGAGACTGCCTAGCCCCTCCCCCTTGCTGGCAGGAAAGCACGGCGTCTGTTCCTCTCTTGGAGCTGATGAGCCCTGGAACTGGGAACCCTTTCTCTGCCTTCTGGTGGCACTTTGTTCTGTTCTTCACTGTCGGGAAACAAGAGCATCCCCTGGACCTAACAACCCCCACTCCGGATCTTCCCACCCGGGTCTCAGGTAAACATTCAAAGTGGAGTGGGCCCAGGTGGAATGTAAATCAGTATTTGAACTAAGTTAAGTTTGTTGAGTTAATTGGGATAAACATGTCTTTTGAGTTAACAGTAGTAAATGTGAAACTTCAGAGTTTTTACTTGAGGTCAAAAAAATCTGTGTTGAAATCTGTTAGCAAAGAGATGACTAGAACTGATGGCTAATTGTCTGAGTTTTAATGGGTAATTCTTAAGGTAGCTTTCAAAGTCTTTGGTAACCTTTAACCAAATGGGATAAAATGCTAGAGCGCTGATTACTGGAACTAGGTTTGTGGTTTTGAAATCTGTTGGTAAACATGTTTTGTTCTTAACTGATTGATAAATTTGCCATCTAAAGAATTCTGTTGTAACAGTTCACAATTGGTTTATATTTAATCTTCAGTAGAGGTTAAGGTATTTCTAAGAGTACAGAATTCTGCTAAGTGTAATTAAGACTGATGGAAATAAGGGAAACAACTCTGTAGAAAAGTAGGAAATAGGTAAAAAGGAGAGAAAAATACCAGATGCCTGATCCTGTTTGAATAAGAAAGAAAAAACAGGCCCGGGGCCACTGTCTGAGCTAAATCCATTCCTAAAGAATGGAAGAGGAGACTCGGTGGGGGGAGGTGTCCAACCTGTTTGAATCTGAAGAGTTCCTGACTGTGTGAATGTGTCTGTATGGCTCCACCGCTTTGGCTATGGAGTCTGAGTTGGCTGCACCCTGAGTCTCGCGGGGCGTCATATGGCATAACGGTCATCTACTTCACGGAGTAGCCTGGTCTGGGGTTTATATGGACAGACCTTAGCTAAGATGCTCCTAAGTTCCTGCAAAGGATGCGAGCAAGACAGCATCTGTAAGACCCCCCTCCGTTTGTCTGGGACATCATTCACGAAGGGAGGGAAACCCAGAAAACTCATATCCTAAGGCTGCATGCTTAAAAATAAAAAAAGGAAAGACACTAGTATAGAAAAGCTGGTTTTCTCTCTGTTTAAAAGGGCAAAGTTTTCTTCAGTTAATTGAAATGTAAATGGCTTTCTCTTTGCCTGCCCAGAGTTGTAAATGAGATCTTTTTGGCTCATAAGTCTTCCTTGATATGCTAAGTTACTGATAAACCTTGGGTTACATTTTGTAGCTACTCTAGAGGTTCTATACAGTTCCTAGAGTTTAATGTTTTGATAAGGGTCATCACTTGATTTTTAACCATATCTATTCTGAGTTTTTGTCATTTGTAATTGTTTTAATTCTCTTGTAAGATGAATTCCACCTTAAAGGAAATTCATATGGGAAGACTTTGATATGTTAAAAATCCTGGGAACTGAAATGGGTAAAGATTTACAGAAGTAAGGGCTACATTCAGACTAAACCAGAATTAGTAACATGGGAATAGATGAACTGAAAGGTTGTAATGTTGTGTCTCTTAATGTTTTAAACTTTACTGGTTCTGCAATGTTTGCTCCTCTAGACTAGGGAAAATTTTTCTTAAGTTACCTGTAACTTATAGAGATATAAAGGTGTTCATTTGTAAACGAATCAAGTCATTCAACTTTTCTTTCTATCTGAATCCTCTGAAACCAAAAGGGCTCAATAAGTATTCTTCCTTGGCAATCAGTCATTTGCATAAGTTCAAAAAGAATCTGTTCTCCTTGTTATGGGATAGCATTGGACACTGGTTATTTTACCAAGGCTTTGACTGGAACGTCATATTTGACAAGACTCAGATATGACCAGCTTAAAGGAACTAAGGTTGACTTTGTAAAATCTGGAGCCATAAAGCCCTTTGGAACTGTTGGCCTGATACCTTGCTTCAGAGTTCCCAGCAGCCTCACCAGGTGAGTAAAGAATGTCACTCCCTGGTAGGAGCAGGAGCTTCAAAATACTTTGGGTACCTCAGGGAAAGGAATTTGCCCAAGTCGATGGGTATTGCAGGCATGTCTGATGGCAAGTACGTGGCTTGGCTTCTGGCCCGGAGAGGCTACTAAAAGTTCAACCTAGAGATTCCTTATAAAAGGTTCCAGCAAAGCAGATTCTAAAAGAGCTATATGATTACTTATTGTTCTTGTTGAGCTTATGTAAACAATTAGGCCAAGTTTGTTAAAACTGGACTTGTTTTTCAAATGAATTAGTCCTGATTTGGATATCTCTGGAAATGGTTATCTTAGAGAGAAAAATTGTTTTAATAGCATGGCTTTATGGGTGTTAAATTCTAGATTAGATTGTTATTAAATATTTGTTTACTTAAGCTAGACAACTTAAGGTAAACTTCAGAGAAGTTGCACAATAACTCGTTTAAGTGATCTTGCTTTTGCCAGTCAGCCCCAGATATAAGGAGGAAACTTCAGAAAATTGAAGGATTTGAAAGGAAGAATCTGACTGAGTTAGTGGGAATAGTAGAAATAGTCGCTGAGAACTATGGGTCTTGCTTGCAGGGGACGAGAGCTCTCTTACAGACTCTGCAGGGTATCAGGTGTCAGCAATGAAAGCACAGCTTTGTAAGAGCCATGCCACTTACTTAGGCTTTGATCTCCATGAGGGAGTTTCTTGGGACGTTGGGCTACTGACGGCTGTGGATACCACGCAGCGGTTCGCGGAGATGGCGTGACCTCTCTATGAACTGACTAAGGGAGGACTCACTGTGGTAGAGTGGACAGCTGAGGCAGAAGGAGCATTTCAGAAATTACAAACAGCCTTCTTGAGTGCCCCAGCATTGGCCATCCCAGACATTACCAAGCCCTTCCACTTGTATGTGGATGGAAAGACAGGGGTGACTGAAGGAGTTTTGACTCAGACTCTGGGGCCTTGGCAAAGGCCAATAGCCTATCTTAGCAAGAAACTAGATCTGTAGCCCCTGGGATCCCCCTTGCCTCCACATAATTGCTGCCACGGCCCTCCTGGTCAAGGATGCAATTATATTTACAGAAGTAGACTAAATTAGACTATAAAGGAGATTGGGCTAAGACTAGAAGAAAATTCG
Source organism: Lontra canadensis (assembly GCF_010015895.1). NCBI lineage: Eukaryota > Metazoa > Chordata > Mammalia > Carnivora > Mustelidae > Lontra > Lontra canadensis. The sequence continues at coordinate 3,370,921 of NW_022631027.1, forward strand.
TAAGCCAAATACATCAGGGTACTCATTTGAGGACACGCAAGTTTAAAGAGCTTATGGGCAAGCAGTTCCAGATTTCTAAATTAGGGCGTATGGCTCAGGATGTCGTTGACAGATGTGTTCAATGTCAGGGGGTAAATGCGGAAAGAACTAGAATGGGTAGAGGGAAAAGAGAAAGAGGTTGCTATAGCAGAAATGACTGCTCAGTCTGTACTCCAGTCACTGCATGCATTACAGTCTGTCTTAAAAGAGCCCATACAGGGATCCAGACTGCCCACACTGGGACAGAATTGGGGGTGGAGCCACATCCTCGCCAACCCAGGGACTTAGTTTGGATGTGCTGCTGCCAAGTGGGAGGCTTGGAGCCTGGCTGGAAGGGACCGTTTACTGTCATCCTGACCACCCCCACGGCAATAAAAGTAGAAGGCATCAGGGCCTGGATTCACACCGGTCACATCAAATGAGCTGAGGACAAGAAGGCCCCCCAGAGGTGGATGCTGCTGCCAATGGACCCTGTCAATCGTGGACTAAAACTAAGACTCAAAAAACAATGAGTTCATTAAATCCATTGTTGGCCCTGTTGTTAAGATATAGGCAGGAGGTATAAGCAATTGTGAATAAAAAAGGGGGGGCTTAACTTACTGTTTCTGATAAAAGGAGGGGGGGGGCTCTGCATAACCTTAGAAAAGAAAAACTGTTTCTGGCTAAATCACACTGGAGTCATTAAAACAGTCTAGGAGCCATTAAAAGGAAGGTATAGAACTGGCTAAAAAGTCAAAGATTTGACTAGTCTCCTAAGAAAAGGGGGGAATGTAAGGACCTATTTAGAAACTGTCCCTGCTCCCCTTCCCCCAGGGGATTTACTTGGAAACAAGTCCCCGAAACCAGCTCCGGGTAACAAAGCCCAGATACCAGGCTGGGTCAGGCTAGGTGGAGAATTCAATCAGTGGGGGGAATGCATACTGTCTTCCTGGTTACCCAGAAGTATGGGTCCCGCCCTTTGGGAGCCTTTGGGCGCCAATCCCAATCAAGGTGTAATAGCCTGGTTCAAATGTCTACTAGGGTAAACTGTAACTCAGTTGGTCACCTAGCATCACTGTGGAGTTTCCTGTGTGTGTTACAATCTCATTGGCCACCTGTGCGTGGCCAGGCCCGACCACATGGCCTTTGCCCTTAAAAGCTAGTCTGTGAAACAGAGAAGAGTCGCCCTCTCTTGTAAGAGGTGCGGCCCCAAATGTTCGGTTAGATTCTTGATGCTTGGCACGAAATAAGGCTTTGCTTGACTTTCGCTTTGTATCAGTCTCGCTCCTTTAATCATGGACCCATCAATGGGACATAACAGTTAGTATCCTGAGTGGAATGGTAATAAGACACAGAAACTTAATGCTCTCTCTTTATTCCCTCCCTTCCTCTTCTTTCTTTCTTTCTTTCTTTCTTTCTTTCTTTCTTTCTTTCTTTCTTTCATCTTCCTTCCTTCCTTCCTTCCTTCCTTCCTTCCTTCCTTCCTTCCTTCTTTTCCTTTGACAGAGAGAGACACAGCAAGAGAGGGAACACAAGTGGGGGGGCGGAGAGGGAGAAGCAGGCTTCCCGTTGAGCAAGGGACCCAATGCAGGGCTCAATCCCAGGACCCTGGAATCATAACCTGAGCCAAAGGCAGACCCTTAATGACTCAGACACCCCTTTATTCCTGTTCTTATACAAAGTTGTCTGTTTTGTGGACAGACAGCCACCTAAGTCATCAGGATAGCTGCCAATCTTAAAACTCCTGTGTGCGGTTTCCTCCTGATTGATCTAATGTGATCCCCTCCACATCCCTGGTCTGGCCACTTCTGACCATGGGACCTTTCACTGGGGATGAAGTTTTAGAATATAGGTGAGGTTCAGTGGAATGGAGCCTGGAGCAAATGACCAATAAAGAATTCTTGAGACATCTTTGGTGCAAAATGGTGCTTTATTAAAGCACAGGGGACAGGACCTATGGGCAGAAAGAGCTGCTTTCTTTCTTTGGGGTTGGGTTTGGGGTTGGGAGGTATGGCAGGTTACATACCATCAGGTTCAGGAAGTAAGGAAAAAGGGAGGTTTCAATAGAACTTTCATATGCTAAAGACGACCTGTAAAATACCTGGATACAAGAGGCCTTGCCATTGTCAAGGTTGTCCCTTCTAAGCACGGTATTAACATTAAGATAGTTGGGAGATTGCTAAAGAATGTCACATATGTCCCACCCAGGCTTGGACGTGGGGGAAGATTGCAGGGTGTCAGCCTTTTGCTTTGTCCTCAGCCAGCATTCTGCTCCCTCATCCCTGGGAGCTGGGTGAAACCAGTACCTGATTGAATTAAAACCCAACCGGGGACCCTTTCTTAGGGAAGTTGGCTGTCAGGACCATGTGTGTGGGAATGTCACTTAGACCATGATGGATTTCAGGCTTTATTGTTTCTTGTCAGTGTCCTTTACTAACTACTTAAAACTACAAAATTTGGTAATTTCCCCTTGTAAATCTTTTCTGGTATTTTCCATGGTTAAAATAACAGGACAGTACACAACCTTCAGGACAGATGGTGCCACGGCATGGCATGACATTTCAGTCATTCACCAGGCACCCATCTGTAGCCTAGGACTTGATGGGGAAAGGAAGGGATGCTGGCACCCCTCCAGGGCCTTTGATGGCAGGAATGCCTTCACAGGGAAGGCAGGATCATGGTCAACAGCTATGTCTTGACTGAGGGATGCCTCCATTTGCCTTTGACACAGGGGATCCTCTGATGTATCCCACATGGGATGCTAGCCAGGAGTCCAGGGGGATTTGGTAATAGACTTTCTTTACTTTTCTGGGAGCGTGGCCTCATTAGACTTCTTTAGTTCCCAAGGACTCTTGGGAACTAAAGGCACCCCACTCTCTTAGGGTGCCTTTTAACTCACTGGAAGCAAGCTACATTGTAAAACTTAGGAAAGGACTGAGCTCCTGGAAAACTGCATGGCCTCAGTGGGATCTATCCATTAGATCTCCTTCACAGCAAATAGGGCAAATGGACCTAGGGGACCTTCATGGCTCATGCCTAGACCTTCACAGCTTTACACCAGGGGCTCTTGAATAATGTGTTTACCTGGGTGTATCTGGCTGGTAACCCCCTTCTGACATATTGGATGATGATTATGTAACTAAGCTGCCTCCTAGTAAACCCAGGTTGCTGGTGGATACACAGGCCATCCCCAGCAAAGGGGACTCTGACTTTCTCTCTCTCTCTGTTCTTCCTAACAGATGTGGGGGCTTCTCCCTTACTCATTTCCCAGGTTGATGGTTGTAACTAGAGCCAACTGGGGTTAGTCTCCCTCGGGACAGAGACATTAAGGAGTATCTCCAAACAGCTGCAGAAACTCACTTTGTTCCAGAGAACACAGAGACTATCTACAAAGTCAACTTGGAACTCTCTTAGAGTACTTTGACTTTTTTTCTTGACAGTCATCATCATGTCTAAAATAATACATTTATACTTCTAATTCTTGATCTTTCAACTGGAATGTCTTTTCTTTCATTTCTTAGGTTGGATCTGCCTGTTTTCTTATTTCTTCTTGGCTTACCTTTTGAATTTGCCAGAGCACAACTTGAAGCAACCTCCCTAAGAAAGGAGTGTAAAAGAGGTAAATTTTCTGAGTTTTCCTGTTTGAAAATGTTTTTATTCCATACCTGTATGGTTAATAGTTTGGTAGCTGATGAAAGTACATGTTGAATTTTTTTTTTAATTGGTTTCTAGGTAATTGATAGTACTTTTTGAATATTGTTTATATTATATTGAAAATGTCTTTTATTATCTCCACTTTTACACTCTTTGTTTTATTTCAATCCTGAAATTTCATGATGATGTGTCTGTATATAAGTCTGTCTAGAAAGTATTAGATTCTCCATTGAGCCTTTTTCTTTTTGTTGTCACTCTCTCTTATATATCTATGTTGTGAAATGTTTAGTTAACTCTTCAACCTTATATTTGATTTGAATTTTTTAAAAATAATTTTGCCAGTCATGTTTAAAAACATGATCCAATGCATTCAAGAAAAGAAATCTCGGTAGGTCTTTGAATTGTTGAATTTTAGAGGCAAAGCCTTTTTTTTTCCAGGGGACATAGACCCTTACCCAGGACCAAAATTAAAAACTAGTAGTAGTAGTCTTTCCCTTCCTCCCCACCTCCCCCTCTTCCTCCTCTTCTTCCTCATTCCTCTATAGGTGATGATGTAATGCTGCCAGGGACATAAATTAATACAACCTTCTTGGAGGGCGCTTGCTTAGTAGAGACTGAAGCTTTAACAGGATGACTACAACCTAACCACTCATACATACAAAGTCTACCTCTAAAAATGTATAACCAAAAAATTATAAGAATACCATAAAAATACATTCAAGAATAGGGTAACTCATGGCCAAGATTGAGAAAATACATCAGTTAAGTTACACTTACGTGCAGGTAACTAGTGAAAAGTTCCTGAATTAATAGAGTGACTTATTTCAAATTAAATATATTAAAATGGATAGAATCGGCATCAGTTAACTCAGTGGCTTATACATATCATTAAAGAAGTTGGCTTCATTTCTCATATTGGCCTGTGGTACCTGTCTACAAATAAACTGGCAAGAATTATGCTATGATTAGTAATTGATTAGACTAAACAAGATTGAGAGTAATTTATGAAAAAGTTGTCGAGTTTATGTTGGCAATTATCATGTGATCAAGCTTGCCACTGCACTTGATTAATTAAAGTTTTGGAATTTCACATGAACATACAGGAATGGATCTCACAGAGGTCTACATCTAGGACCCACTGACCTTTGTTTTGGGGTGACAAACTTTAACTTTATTAAATCTCAAAGAGAGTTCATAATAGTTGGTTTGTGCTTAGAGCTTAGTGCAATAGACAGAAAGATATTCAAGTCTGCAGAGCAGCTGAGACAGAGTCAGGCAGGGGTTTTGAGGGATGAGCAGCAGAACACAGGAGTACAAAACAGGAAAGGCAAGCTTCAAAAATCCGTCCACATTCTCACCATGTATAAGTGGAATGATTCCCTTACATCTCACAAACCACTTACACCTCACATACCTGAAGTGAGCTATTTTGGGGGTCTAGACGTTGACCCCCGGACAAATTCCTCCTTTGTTCAGTCATCCCCATAAGCTTATGTAACTTTTGTCACATTGAAAAAGTCCCATCCTGTGTCCCTCAGTGTTTTTCTATCATTGATAGAATTATCTGTGCTAATAATCATGCAGGTGGTACACCGTGCAAGTCTCGCAATTTTAAGAGAATTGGAAAATAAGTAGAACAAACGTTTAAGGATGGAAACTTCTATCTTACTAGGACATTGTGCTTACAAAATAGTGTTGTTTTCAAATTAATTGGGACTGGATTAGTAAGATTCAGTCTGACTTAGAACTTCAGATGAGCAGTAATTTGTGTGTACCAGAGACATGAATGCTTATGTCTGTAAAATTCACTGGGAGTTGCTAAAATTTATATGATTTTGAGAAACTCTTTGGAAAATTCTGCAGAGCTGAAGAAAAACATCATAGAGACAATATCAACATTTAGAGAAAATAATTTGAACTTTGCTTTTTGGTATAGGGATGTGATGACAATGATGATAATAATATATCAACCATGGAGTAAGTGATGCTTTTGCTGTTGAAAGGAGAAATTCATCGGAGCTTTAAGTGTTCACCTTTTTAAATGCAAATGACAGTAGTGCTGACATAGCAAACTGAAAACAGGACAATACATCACTAAGCTTTTTAATTCAAGATAAAGATATAAAGCACAAGCAATATCAGGACTGAACATGAGTAACTTCAAATAGTCTGATTTTAGCACATCACAAAGTAAACTCAGAATTTTCGTGAGAGGAAGGGATCCAGTAGCCATCTGTGGAATTTGAAATAGTGTAACTTTACAGCAAAGGAAGAGACATAAGCTTGATCCACTTGCCAGGGTCTATTATTATAGTGTTATTTTTCCTTATATTCTTGCATTTTTCCTCCAGTTCCAGTAATTTGAACAGATTCACAAGATACTTAAATAGCAAAGAACATAGGCTATACTCACACTCAACTGTCAAGCACAGGTCAAATAATTGAGGTCCTTTCTTCTGCTAGAAAAATACATCTGTAAGATGTCAAAAATGTCCTGTATCTTCAAAGATAGGTTATAGAGGTGAATGGCTAAGTGCATAACCCTGAGATGTCATGACCTGGATTTGAATCATAGTCAAAACGTTTACTAATCATGTAATTCTGGTCAGACCTTTTAAAATGCCTAAGCTTTTTTTTTTTTTCCCCCTCTCTATCCACCTGTATTCATTGGGTCATTTTGAGGAATAAGTTAAATAATGTATATTGAAAGTTATATAAAGTTTTCTCACAATCTTAGCAAATGGATCTAGTGTGGATCACTATACAGGCAAACTTCATGAAAACTATTGGCAAGCCATGATCAAAACGTCATTATATGTCAAATATTTTTTCAAAAAATGGTAAAAAGGAAGCTCTGTCTCAAATTAGAAAGAGGAAGAAGAATTTCAGAGTAAAGAAATCAAGTTGACACTGGTGATCCTTGCCTGGCCCTGAGGACTGGGTTTCCATGTGGACTGTGGTGAACAGTGACGTGGCCTTACTTGAAGGAAACTTGAAGGTGGCTATAAAGAAGACCACTCACAAAGTCAGGATACTTGAAGTGACAGTCTCTAAAAATGAAGGAGACAAGCTACAGAATAGAATTGTTTCCTTTATGCTATGGATGAAGATCTTTGAAAACTTGAATCCCTAGTCCTGGACCACACATAAGAAGAGATCAGAATTCCATAAGACAACACAACTTTAAAATATTACATAAGAGAGCAAAATCAATATCTAGAAATGAAAATACAGAGTGATTTTAATATAATAAATAGCCCAAAAAATTGTTAAGTGAAGAAAATTAAAGAACTGTTAGACATGGGAATACACGCACATAAGAAGAGAAAGATAAACATGAGAAATGGGAAGAAAAGAGAGGGTTCTAGCACATTTATAATGGTAGCTTCCAGATGGAAGAATTCACAGGATATTTTCTGTAATTTTCCATATTTACTTAGGGAAAATGTCAAACATGAGAGCAAAATGAAGCCATTTTTCAGGAATAAGGCATAATATTAGTTATAATCTGACATTAACAGAATGAAAATGTCTTGAATAAGAAGTGAGTTATCAGTAAGAAGCAAGACAGTCAGTACAGAAATTCAGCTTTTGGCCAGGATGGAGTAACAGGAACCAGATCTATGCTTCCAAGTGAAACTATTTAAAAAATGAACGAGATTATGAAAAAGTGGCTTTCAAGACACTGGGCATCACAAAATGAAGAAAAATGATCCCTTAGAAATGGGGTGGGGAGGAACATGAGCCCTAGAAAGACCCATGCTTACTGCATTAAGCCTTTTTAGTCTGGGGCATTACAGAGGACAGACCCAAGTCTAGTTCTAGAGGTCTCTGCATTAGCAGTAGCTGGGAATCTGGAAGGTCAAAGCAGCAGGGGTTCATGGTAGGGAATCCTGTGAGGAAAGAGTTGCAGAGAGAAAATTTCAGAGATCAGTAGAAGGTTTCTTTGAATATTCAGCTGAGTACTTACCAGGCTTGCATGTGAGAAAAATCATCAAGGCCAGGAAAAAAGCACCTGGAAGAATTAGAAGGAACAGTGATTGATGTTTACACAGAGCTAGGAATAGGGCCTGTTCCCCTCTGATACTGGAAAACTTGGTGATTCGTAGAACATGACACAAAGTGTTTCTTTGAGCTTATGTACTAAAGGTGTAACAATTCATTTAATGTTCTCTTTCCTCATATCCAATATCTGTCAGTTATGGGTCATTTTTTATTAGGTGATATTTGCCTTCCCCAAAGGTGGTATTTTCCCACATTCTTCCAACTTTTTTTGGCTTTCTCAACTCAGACCTTTATATAAGAGGTACTCCTAAATTTAGCATAAAAATCAATTTATAGCCCACTTGTGGTATATTATAGATTGATTGATCTGCTCATGAGCCCTTCCTAAACTTTGAGAAACTTTTAGGGTATATTAAAAATATTAATGTTCTTTGCTCTGAATTCTGATAAGCAGGTTAGGCTAATCAGCTGTCAAAGAAATTACCTCCAAAGCCCTCTAATGAATATGCTTATTTATTTATTTATTTATTTATTTATTTATTTCAATTTGCTTTCTTTACTCTTCCAGTTACATTGTCCATAGCAGTCTTTCAAAATACTTCAGAATTTGTTGATTTCTCCAGGGCCTAAGGATCTTGACTGAATGTGCCTATATCTGTGAAGAAAGGGTATTCTTGGATGCTTCCATATGTTAATACATTCATAGAAAAATAGACCTTCTGCAGCTTTTACCTGCACAAAATAGGCACTAGAGTTTGAGGAAGCATTCTTACTTTTCCTATTACAGAGTTCTTTTTTTTTATTTTTTAAAAATTTTTATAAACATATAATGTATTATTAGCCCCAGGGGTACAGGTCTGTGAATCGCCAGGTTTACACACTTCACAGCACTCACCACAGCACATACCATCCCCAATGTCCATAACCCCACCACCCTCTCCCTATCCCCCTCCCCCTTGCCACCCTCAGTTTGTTTTGTGACATTAAGAGTCTCTCCTAATACAGAGTTCTTTAAGCAGGAATTATTCTCAGTGTTAAACAACAGAATAAAAAAATTATCAAAAAATTTATAAATTATAAAATTATAAATTATAAAATTTTAAAATTATATTAAAAAAAACCTATTCCAGAGAAAATACTGTTTTTATCATAGAACCCACCCCTCCAGATGAGCATACATGTTTGAAGACATAAGTCCTTTTTCCAATCTAACAAATTCACAGAAAGAAAAATTCTGTGTGGGCTATACCAGTAACTTTCTCATGTATTCAGGTACTTAAGACAACAACACTGTCAGTAGGGTGCTGAATTTACCAGAATAGCCATCCTGTGATGAACCAGACTGCCTTAGACTGTACTGAGAAATAACTGCTCCAATTTCTCCCTCCCTGTTCACTCTCAGCTGCTCAGAGGGAAAGTCCTTCCCTTTGATTTTTGCCTGAGTTCCCTTATCTCAGCAGAGCCAGAACACTCACACTGAAAGACTTTGGAAAAGCTGTGGGAGCAGCAGGGATTAGGGCAGCTGTGGAGTCCACTGGGTGGCAGAGGAACAGAGCCCAGAGGAACTCAATGATTTTCCGGCCTGCCTTTCCTCTCAGCAGCCTCAGGACTTGTCCCCGTGTCTAAAAGACAATTTTGTATCAAATCACAGGTTTTCAAACCCACAAGGATTCTTTGAGATTTCTTGGAAACACCTCTAATGATGTGCTTTTAACAAGGACAAGGGGAATTTTAAGGGCCGGTGGGACTTCTATTTTAATAGAGCAGATTTGCTTTTAGCTTTTTTTTTTTTTTAATATTTGGACTTTATTACAATTTGAATTAAAAAGTTTTGAGAACTACTAATCCAAGTGACCACCACAGTCCTCTCTATCCCTGTTATGCCGATGAAATTCTAGAATTTGAGTGGGGTTCATTGGGGTGAAGCCTGGAGCTGATGACCAAGAAAGAATTCTTGAGACCTCTTTGGTACAAAATGATGGTTTATTACAGCACAGGGCAGGACCCATGGGCAGAAAGAGCTGCTGCCCGGAGGTTGTGAGGAGCGGTGATGATAGACTATGGGATTAGGGGAGGTAAAGAAAAGGGAGGGTTATAAAGAATTTACATGTTTTAAAGGAAACACACGCAGGATACCAGAGGCTTGGCTGTTTGTCAAGTTAAGGTGGTTTTTCCTTTTAGTAAGATATTTGAGAGCTTCCTAGGGGAATGTCACACTCCTGTTATCACCAATCCTTATCAATGAGCTTTAGGTTTAGAAGAAATTTAACTTTACTTACATTTCCCTCTGCCTCAGGCTCCCTCAATTTTAGGGAGAGGAAGATGGTGTTAGGGCTTTAGGAACTGAGTTATGAGTCTTTGGAAGTTAGGCTGTTGGTAAGAAAGCCTCTTCCTTGTAAATCACAAGGACATTTGTAATGTGAGAGAGACTCAGGCCTTGCAGGATTGTGATCTCTGCAAGTTAACTATTTGTTTTTCCTTGAGGGCAGCCAGGAGTGCCTGAGGAATGTCACACAAGTCAGGGAGGGCAGGCTGAAGGGGGAGATGTAGGGTGCCAGCTTCTCCTTCGTCCTCAGCTAGCCTTCTGTTCCCTCATCACTGCTATAAGGCTTTATTCCATTAATACCCAAGTAAACAGCCATCCTCCTGACCTATCATCTTAAACTATTTGACATTCATTTTAACACTGATGTCACTCAAGTAAGCTAGTCACAGATTTCTAAACAAAGTAAAAACATTCTGCTAGCCTTGAAAAATTTCTTTAATTCACAATATGCTATTTTTAGATAAATTCAAGAACCTCTGTTTCTTACAAGTATTATGTCAATATAGTTTCTCTATTGAAAATGTGGAAGATTGCCAATTGAGGTTATCAAACCCTGATGTAACATTGGAAGGATTCAAGCTCTAGCAGAATAATTTACTGTCATCTATTCTTTACTCAAGGAAATAAAATACAAATAGACTTTATTTTGGTTTTGTCCTGTTTCTCTCCTTCCTGGTCTTTAGTGAGTCATCTTCAAGCAAATACCAATTTATTGATAATTCATTTGGAACAATATCATCTGTTTCTGCCAGGGTATTGTCTTTGCTGCCAGTGGACTTCAGTGAGGTAGCCAAACAACGGGCCATAGATGTCTTTCACTTAAGGTCATTCCTGATAGTCCCATTTTATCTGGAGTAAAAAGATACTCTTCTCCCTTGAATTACTAGTGCAGGACTGAGAAGAGATTGTGGTATTTAGCAAGACTTGCTCAAGGGTTGAGAGGTGAGAAGAACCTGTGTTCCTGGCCTTACAGCCTGTCTTACCTTGAATAACTGATAAGACACAGACCAAATCTGATTCATTCAGTTTTATAAAACTGTATGAGAGAGATTAATTAGTCCATGCCAAATTATAATTTGCACAGTTTTATACAGATACATTTGAAAACCTAGGTGAAATACATAGCAAAAGTCTTTTTTCTAAATATGTTTATATATATATATATTTTTTTTTTTTTCCTAAAATAATTCTCCTCAAAATCTATCCCCATAGAGACAGAAAATTCAGAGACCAATGCCAAAGAAAAACTAGGAAAATAATAGTTAAGGAAAATCTCACCAGGGATTTCACAGGGGAAAGACACCAGGGAGATGCACAGGGGAAGTAAACAAATTCTTAAAAAAAAAAAAACCCTAAACTGCATGAAGTATTGTAGAATATATGAAAAAGAAGTTTTTAAAAATTTCTTTGGCATGAATACAACATGGATATCAAAACCTGACAAAAATTACAGGTGATTTTTTAAAAAATGTTATTATAGTTGACTTATAATGTTACATTAGAAATGGATTTAACAGATGTAAAATACTGGGGTAGTTATGTGTAAAAAAAAAAGACAAATGGATCCATTCTAGACCTTTTGAGAGTAAGCATTTGACATTTTGAATAAAGGATCCAGCAGGAGGTAAGGAAACCAGCAGAACTTTTGACAATATCACAGGGTTTTAGAAGCAGAAAGTCTGGAGCTGTCGAGGCAGCCAAATTTGAGGAAACCATGATGCCAGAGTAAAGTGAGGTATAGGTGTTTGCACCTGAAAGACCTCATGGATGCACGGGGCTGGCTCTGGAACACCAGCCATGCCGGAAAACAAAACAAAACAAAACACAGAGTTCAGGTCTGGACCTGAAGGAAGAGTTTCTGGGAGACTTTTCAAGGACTGTACCCGACGACCTGGGTCTTTATTTGGTAAGATAAATAAATGCATTAATAAATGCTTAGCCTAAAAAGAAATACGAAAACTTAGACAAGATTGAAATGAACAAACTCTGCTTAAAGATACCCTCCTTAGAGTGAAGAGTCAAGACACAGAGTAGAAGAAATAATGGACAGTGAATTATATTTGAAGACTAGTAACCACAATGTAAAATAAACTAAAAAACAGTTAAAAATTGAGGCACAGATAGCAAATGTGCAAAACAGTTGAACAGGATCTTGGTACTGAGTTCATACATAAAACCAAAAAATGTATTAATGAATCATTAGGGATATAGTAATTAAAACTTCAATAGGATACTACAACACATAATCAAAATGCCTAATTTTAAAAATATACAAACATGGCCAGCATTCACAAGGATACAGAGCAAACAAATTGCCCATACCATGCTGGTAGAAATGTATATCTGTGCATCCATTTTAGGAAATTGGATCTGCTGGATCTACTAGATCGACATCTACTAGAGCTGAGCAAATACAAATCCTATGGTCAGCAATTCCATTCTTTGTCATGGACTTGACTCAGTGTTTGACATTCCATCAGTAAAATCAAGATAAACTGCTTATTGTTGCACTATTACTATAGTAAAGTTGGAAATAAGCAAAGTTTTCATTAATAATAAAAAGGATAACTATTTTTTATATTTATAAAAAGAAAAGTGAGTATATTAATGAAGGAATGTTGCTACATTCTATTTTTTTATAAATATAAAAAATACTATAGTTTATATTAATGAAGGAACAATGGGTCATGCAACAGAATGGATAAATTTCACAGGCATAATGTTGAAGAAACAATAGAGAGTGGATATATTTAATGCTAAAGACCAGGCAAAACTAGAAATCCCAATCAAGGTTAATTTGGGGAAGTGAAACTTTCTTGTACACTCCAGTGTTCTATTTCTGCAGCTGCAGTCTCATAATGGAAGTCTCCACTTTGTAAATGATTATTTTACTGGCAACTTGTTCAACTTTCTGTATTCTTCAACAATTTAAAAATGCTGATTCTCGACCTTCATTAATAAAGTTAAATTTGTTAATGAAAAATCATACATGTTTATAACTATAATAAATTAGTAATTCTAAGTATCTCACAGCCAAAATTATTACAGGAAATATGGGAAATCCACATTTTTTTCCTCCCCAGAGACCACAAAAAAAGAAAAAAAAAAAAGAATGATCCATACACAATACCTTTCATTAAGCTTCAGTTAGACAGACTTTGGGCAGCTACCTTCCACAAACTCAGTGACAGTACTTGCTTTCAGGAAAGGCATTTAAAGGATATCTTTTGGGGTGCCTGGGTAGCTCAGTTGGTTGAGCAACTTCCTTCAGCTCAGGTCATGATCCCAGAGTCCCAGGACATATAGGGCTCCCAGCTCTGTGGGGAGTCTGCTTCTCCCTCTAAACTTCTCCCCTCTCATGCTTTTTCTCACTTTCTCTCTCTCTCTCCCCAGTGGATAAATTAAAAAAAAAAAAAAAAGACTTTTAAAAAAATAAAGGATCTTTTGAGTACCAAAATAGCATATAAAATTACATGTGTATTTTGTAAAATATAAGGGTACAAAATAAAAGAATGTATCTATCTTAATTACCTACCTACAGTTCACTTTTAAGGAGTTAAATTAGGTTTATTATTGTGGAAGACACCTATCATTTAAATGTTGGAATTGTAACACACAGGTGTTGTTTTCTGTACTAGCATTTTTAAGAAGATATAAATACTTGTGCTTTTAGTATTTGTTTCTATTTTTTCTTTATTTAAAAAAATATTTACTTTAGAGCGAGAGCTTGTGCAGGGAGCAAGGGCAGAGGGAGAGGAAGAGAGAACCTCATGCAGACTCTTTGCTGAGCTTGGAGCTCCTTTGCAGGGGATGATCTCACAATGCTGAGATCATGACCTGAGCTGAAACAAAGAGTCTGATCTTTAACCAACTGCGCCACCCAGATGCTTCTGGTGTTTCTTTTTTTTGAACTCATGAAAGGCTTCAGTTTTAGTATTACCTGTTTTCTAATATTACAAATACTAACAAAAATATGCTGGTGCCTTTTTTGTAATCTTTAGCAATATCTTCAATCTTTGGAAATTTAAAATGTGTCTACTTCTATTCATTCTATGTCCATAGAGAGAGACTCAGAGGTAAATGGCCCAGTTTCACAATATTTTAGTGGCACAAATTACATTTCAACAGTCATATCTCAAAATAAGGCTATGCTAAAACTCAAGCCTTCAAGACAAACAGACTTGTATAGGAAAAACATAGCAAGAGGTTGAAAAAGCTCAAAGAATCAAATGAATAGGGCAAGAGGCTTGGTCAACATATAAACTGAGACCATCACATTTAATATCCTTCTGCAGGAGGAACATGGACTTGCAGGGACAATATGACTTATGCATGCCATGCTGAAACATTGTGCCAAAGGAAACCACATCCATTATTGTAAAGAAACTGCAGTTGGGGGGCTACTTAATAGTCATGAAATGATATTCTCAGCCCAGTCAAAGACCAAATCAAGACCTTAAAAACTGACATCTTGCCATTTATTCTTCTTTAACAAATAAAATGTCTTATTTTACCTGTCACTGCTCAAGACCACAGCCCAGCCCTCTGCTTTCTTAGAATTCTGGAAGGAAAATCACCACCACAGTAAAAATGTTCTCTTTCTCTATGTATTTAACTTTTTCATAAGCAGTATTTATAAAATGTAGTGTCTTTGAAAGCATTTCTTTTGCCTAAAGGAAAAAAAAATAAAATTGCAAGTGATTTTTAGCCTAAAAGCAAAGTGCAATTTTCCCAATTGGCACTTTTATTCAAAATTGAATATGAAAATCAAATAGCTCCTGGCAAAGACAGTGATGATCAAAGGTAAAGATTATGAAAACCAAGGTTTTGTTAAAAAAAAAAAAAAAAAGGAAACTACTTTGCCTTGTCATTAAAAGTGAAAATTATATTAACATATTAGTCTTAATATGGACTGCCAGATATGGCAGAGAACAATTGATCTGGGTGGCGAGTGCATAGTGGAAATCAGAAATTACTGTGTAAGGAGATAAAGAATTTACAGCAAATTTACAGCAAGATGCTCTCAAAACATGTCCTCTTTCTATTAACATCTGAATCCTGCTGGCTATACATGTGTATCTGAGGTTGAGAGTAATGAGACTTCTGTCATTTTATTCCTCAGGAATAAGTTACTCAGCTCCTAGTAGATGGCAGGCCCTGGTCCCAGTCTTACAAATGCAAAGATAATTGAGACATCCCCACACGTTGCTAGGAATCAATTATATTTAAAGGAAAAAACTTACTATGAGTGTTCCACCTGCCAAGAGTTTGAGGGTGTGTGTTTTATATAGGAACAAAGGAGAAATTAATACTGCTGTTCAGCAGATAGAATAGATTTTTATTAAGAGCATATTGTGCTCAGCATTGTCCAAGCTGTAGCATTACAGTAATGAAGAGTTAAAGCATGATTTTCATATGTATTAAGTTTTTTTTTAAAGATTTTATTTATTTGGTAGACAGAGATCGCAAGTAGGCAGAGAGGCAGGCAGAGAGAGGGGGAGAAGCAGGCTCCCTGCTGAGCAGAGAGCCCCATGTGGGGCTCTATCCCAGGACCCTGAGATCATGACCTGAGACAACGGCAGAGGCTTTAACCCACTGAGACACCCAGGCACCCCTACTGAGTAAGTTTTAAAACTTGCTCAAAAAAATTAAAAGATTCCCCACATAAGGAATACAAAGGTTAAATACAATAACAAGAACCGATATTCTGTGAAACAAAATAGTAGCATTATGAGCACAGAAGTACTGGATAAAATCTCTATAATATGGACCCAAACAAGGGTATCTACTCGAGCTCTCATATTCAATGTGCTGTTGGAAGTCCTCGCAAGAGCATGCCAGCAAGGACAAGAGTAAAATGTATTAGAATTTAAAAGAAAGAAGTAAAATTATCTCTATTTGCATATGATATGGTTTTATTTATTTATTTATTTATTTAAGATTTTATTTATTTATTTGACAGATAGAGAGAGATCATAAGCAGGCAGAGAGGCAGGCAGAGAGGGGGAAGCAGGCTCCTTGCTGAACAGAGAGCCCGATGCGGGCCTCGATCCCAGGACCCTGAGATCATGACCTGAGCTGAAGGCAGAGGCTTTAACCCACTGAGCCACCCAGGCGCCCTCAAATGATATGGTTTTATATATAGAATCTCAAGATTCAACCAAAAACCATTAATCAAAGAATTTAGTAGTTTTCAGGATACAAAATTAGCATAAAAATCAGTAGCTTTTCAATACACTAATAGTACATTTTCTGAAAATTGAAAAAATCAATCCCATTTACAATAGCATAAAAAATGATACTTAGGAATCAATTTAATTAAGGAGATAAAAGATCTTTACTCAGAAAACTGTAAACCAATTTTTTTAAAAAATTGAAGGAGACTCAAATAAATGGAAAGTTATCCCATGTTCATGAGTTGGAAGAATGAATGCTGTTAAAATGTCAGTACTACCAAAATACATCTATAGGTTCAATACAAATTCTATCAGGATTGAATGACACTTTTTACAGCAGTAGAAAAAAGACTCTTAAAATTTATATGGAACCACAAGAGAAAAATTACCTTAAAATGGACTAAAGACTTAAAACTAAGACCTAAAACTGTGAAACACTTAGAAGAAAACATAGGAATAAAACTCCTTGATGTGGATCTTGGAAATGATTTTTTAGATATGATACCAAAAACACAAAGAACAAAATTGAGAATAAATAAGTGGGGCTACATCCAACTAAAAAGCTTCTGCACAGCAAAAGAGAACATCAACATAGTGAAAAGACAATCTATGGAAAGGGAAAAAAATATTTGCAAACTATGTATCTAATGAGGGGGTTAATATCCTAAATATATTTTTCTTTTTACAGTCTTTTTATTTTATTTATTGTTCCAGGATTCATTGTTTATGTATAACACTTAGTGCTCCATGAAATCCGTGCCCTCCTTAATACCCACCACCAGGTTCACCCATTCCCCCACCCCCACCCCTCCAAAAGCCTCAGTTTGTTTCTCAGAGTCCACAGTCTCTCATGGTTCTTCTCCCCCTCCAGTTTCCTCCAATTCACTTTTCCTTTCCTTCTCCTAATGTCCTCCATGTTATTCCTTATGTTCCACAAATAAGTGAAACCATATGATAATTGACTCTCTCTGCTTGACTTATTTCACTCAGCATAATCTCCTCCAGTCCTGTCCATGTTGATACAAAAGTTGGGTATTCATCCTTTCTGATGGAGGCATAATACTCCATTGCATATATGGACCATATCTTCTTTATCCATTCATCTGTTGAAGGGCATCTTGGCTCTTTCCTCAGTTTGGCGATTGTGGCCATTGCTGCTATGAACATTGGGGTACAGATGGCCCTTCTTTTCACTACATCTGTATCTTTGGGGTAAATACCCAGTAGTGCAGTTGCAGGGTCATAGGGTAGCTCTATTTTTAATTTCTTAAGGAATCTCCACACTATTTTCCAAAGTGGCTGCACCAACTTGCGTTCCCACCAACAGTGTAAGAGGGTTCCCCTTTCTCCACATCCTCTCCAACATTTGTTGCTTCCTGTCCTGTTAATTTTGGCCATTCTAACTGGTGTAAGGTGGTATCTCAATGTGATTTTGATTTGAATCTCCCTGAGGTCTAATAATGAACATTTTTTCACATGTCTGTTAGCCGTTTGTATGTCTTCTTTGGAGAAGTGTCTGCTCATGTCTTCTGCCCATTTTTTGGATGTGACTGTCTGTTTTTTGAGTGTTGAGTTTGAGGAGTTCTTTATAGATCTTGGATATCAGCCCTTAGTCTATAGTGTCATTTGAGAATATCTTCTCCCATTCCATGAGTTGCTTCCTTGTTTTGTTGACTATTTCCTTTGTTGTGCAGAAACTTTTGATCTTGATGAAGTCCCAAAAGGTCATTTTTGCTTTCGTTTCCTTTGTCTTTGGAGCCATGTCTTGAAAGAAGTTGCTGTGGCTGATGTCGAAGAGGTTACTGCCTATGTTCTCCCCTAGAATTTTGATAGATTACTGCCTCACGTTGAGATCTTTATCCATTTTGAGTTTATCTTTGTGTATGGTGTAAGAAAATGGTCCAGTTTCATTCTTCTATACATAGCTGTCCAATATTCCCAGCACCATTCATTGAGGAGACTTTTTCCACTGTATATTTTTTTCCTGCTCTGTCAAAGATTACTTGACCATAGAGTTGTGGGTCCATATCTGGGCTCTCTACTCTGTTCCACTGGTCTATATGTGTTTTTGTACCAGTACCATGCTGTCTTGGTGAACACAGCTTTGTAGTAAAGCTTGAAATCAGGCAGTGTAATGCCCCCAGCTTTGTTTTTTTGAACATTTCCTTAGTGATTCAGGGTCTTTTCTGGTTCCGTACAAGTTTTAGGATTGTTTTTGTTCCAGCACTTTGAAAAATGCTGGTGCAATTTTGATTGGGATGGCATTGAAAGTAAAGATTGTCCTGGGCAGTGTGGACATTTTTTAAAAGAGATATTTATTTATTTATTTATTTATT
Source organism: Lontra canadensis (assembly GCF_010015895.1). NCBI lineage: Eukaryota > Metazoa > Chordata > Mammalia > Carnivora > Mustelidae > Lontra > Lontra canadensis. The sequence continues at coordinate 3,389,436 of NW_022631027.1, forward strand.
TATTTATTTATTTATTATTAGAGAGAGAGAGAGGTAGCGAGTGAGCTCACAAGCAGGCAGAGTGGCGGCAAGAGGTGTAGAGAGAAGCAGGCTCCCTGCCAAGCAAGGAGCTGGATGTGGACTTGATCTCAGGACCCTGGGATCATGACCGCAAGCTGAAGGCAGCAGCTTAACCAACTGAGCCACCCAGGCATCCCAGGGTGGTATGGACATTTTAACAGTGTTTATTCTTCTGATCCATGAGCATGGAATGCTTTTTCATCTTTTTGTGTCTTCTTCAGTTTCTTTCATGAGTGTTCTGTAGTTCCTCCAGTACAGATCCTTTACCACTTTGGTTAGGTTTATTCCCAGGTATCTTATGGTTCTTGGTGCTATAGTAAATGGAATCGATTCTCTAATTTCCCTTTCTATATTTTCATTGTTAGTGTATAAGAAAGCAACTGACTTCTGTGCATTGATTTTGTATCCTGCCACATTACTGCATTGCTATATGAGTTCTAGTGGTTTGTGGGTGAAGTCTTTTGGGTTTTCCATATAAAGTATTATGTCATCTGCGAAGTCAGAAAGTTTGACTTCTTTACCAATTTGAATACCTTTTATTTCTTTTCATTTTCTGATCACTGTTGCTAGGACTTCTAATACTGTGTTGAACAACAGTGGTGAGATTTGGCATCCTTGTCGTGTTCCTGATCTCAAAGAGAAGGCTGTCATCTTCTCCCCACTGAGAATGATAATTGCCATGGGTTTCTCATAGATAGGTTTTATGAAGTTGAGGAATTTTCCCTCTGTCCCTCCACTTCAAAGAGTTTTAATCAGGAACAGATGCTGTATCTTGTCAAATACTTTTTTTGCATTGATTGAGAGAACCAAGCGATTCTTCTCTCTTCTCTTATTGATTTGTTCTACCACATTGATTGATTTGTGAATGTTGAACCACCCTTGCATCCCAGGGATAAATCCCACCTGGTTATGGTGGATAATCCTTTTAATGTACTGTTGGATCCTATTAGCTAGGATTTTGTTGAGAATCTTGGCATCCATATTCATAAGGGATATTGGCCTGAAAGTCTCCTTTTTCATGGGGTCTTTGTCTGGTTTGGGAATCAGGGTAATGCTGGCTTCTTGGGGCTGGAAGTTTTCCTTCTGTTTCTATTTTTTGAAACAGCTTCTGGAGAATAGGTATTATTGCTTCTTTGAAAGTTTGGTAGAATTCCTCTCGGAATCCAAGTCCTGGGCTCTTGTTTTTTGAGAGGTTTTTGATCACTGCTTCAATCTTGTTACTAGATATCAGTCTATTCAGGTTGTCAATTTCTTCCTGTTTCAGTCTTTGAACTTGCATCCATTTCTTGGAATGCATCCATCTTTTCTGGGTTGCTTAACTTATTGGCATATAGCTGTTGATAATAATTTCTGGTGATTGTTTCTATTTCCTTGGTGTTAGTTGTGATCTCTCCCCTTTCTTTCAAAATTTTATAATTTGAGTTCTCTCTCTTTTCTTTTGGATTTGTTTGGCCAGTGGCTTATTGATCTCATTGATTCTTTCAAAAAACCAGCTTCTAGTTTCACTGATGTGTTCTACTGTATCTCTAGTTTCTAACTCATTGGTCTTTGCTCTAATCTTATTTCCCTTCTTGTGTGTGTGGTTGGCTTAATTTGTTGTTGGTTTTCCAGTTCCTTAAGGTGTAAAGAGAGCTGGTGTATTCAGGATTTCTCAATTTTTTTTTTTTTTTTTTTGAGTGAGGCTTGGATGGCTATGTATTTCCCCCTTAGGACTGCCTTTGCCATATCTCACAGGTTTTGGACCAGTGTGTCTTCATTTTTGTTAGGGTCCATAACCAAAGGAGCGAGACTGATACAAAGCGAAGGTCAAGCAAAGCTTTATTTTGTGCCAAGCATCGAGAATCAAACTGACCAGTCAGGGTCATCTCTTGCAAGGAGGTGACCCCTCCCAGCCTCACAGACTAACTTTTATAGAGGTAGTTTAGCTGGGCTATACACAGGTGGCCAATGAGATTGCAATACACAGAGAAAACTGCACAATCATGCTAGGTCTGCAACACACAGAGAAAACTGCTAGGTTACACACTGGTGGCCAATTGAATTTCAATTTACCCTAGTAGATAAATGTGTGCCCCACTGATTGGATGTCTTCACCTGGCCTGACCCACCCTTGTATCTAGGCTTTGCAAGTAAGTTCCTCTGGGAGGGGCAGGGTCAATCTAAGTTCACTGCATAAACACAAAATGACTCCCTCGGGCTAAGCAGGCCCTTACCATTTTCATTGCCTTCCATGAATTGTTTAAGTTCTTCTTTGATTTCCTGGTTGATCCAAACATTCTTGAGCAGGTTGGTATTTAGTTTCCAAGTGTTTGAATTCCTTCCAAACTTTTCTTGTGGTTGAGTTCCAGTTTCAAAGCTTTGTGGTCTGAGAATATGCAGGGAATAATCTCAATCTTTTGGTATTGGTTGGGCCCTGATTTGTGACTCACTATGTGGTTTATTCTGGAGAAAGTTCCATATGTGCTAGAGAAGAATGAGTGTTCTGTTGTTGTAGGATGGAATGTTCTGTATATATCTATGAGGTCCATCTGGTCCAATGTGTCATTCAAAGCTCCTGTTTCTTTATTGATTTTTCTGCTTGGATGATCTATCTATTACTGAGTGTGGCGTGTTAAGATCCCCTACAATTAATGTATTAATATCAATGTGACTCTTTATTTTGATTAACAGTTGGCTTATATAGTTGGCTGCTCCCATATTGGGGGCATAAATATTTATATTTGTTGATCTTCTCGGTGGATAGACCCTTTAAGTATGATGCAATGTCCTTCTGTATCTCTGACTATAGACTTTAGCTTAAAATCTAATTTATCTGATATGAGAATTGTTACCCCATCTCTCTTTTGGAAAAAACTACAATGCAAAAACCACCAACAGAAAACAAAAACAGAAAAGAAATTTAAAAAAAAATGGAGAAATAACAAACACAGCTTATATCTCAAAATTCAAGCTCAGTGAAGAATTTTTTTTTCCTTAGAAAACTTCCCTAACTCAGGGGTGTTAGGGTCCGTGATCAAAGGAGCAAGACTGATACAAAGCGAAGGTCAAGCAAAGCTTTATTTTACACCAGTATCAAAAATCAAACCGACTGGTCAGGGCCGCCTCTTACAGAGAGAGCGATGACCCCTAGTTTCACAGACTAGCTTTTATAGAGCAAAGGCCATGTGGTTGAGCCTGGCCAATGAGATTGTCTCCACTTGGCCTGACTTGTCCTTGCATTTGGGCTCTGTTATCAGGGACTGGTCGACCATATTTTACTGGTTTCCCAGACTTGCTTCTAAGTAAGTTCCCTGGGGCGTTGGGGGGGTGTTTGTGGGTTGGGCAGGGTCAGTTTAAGTTTTACTGCATAAACAAAATCACTGTTTGACCGAGATGAAATCGCTCTTGCTAAGTAGGCCCTTACAAGGGGCACCAAGAAATGGCCCATTATTAAAATAAGTGGTTTGGCTAATTGTACTTTCAGTGAAAAAAAAAAAAAATGATACAGGCAAATGGATGTCTTGAATTTAAAACCAAGCACTTCATGTCTTACTACATCCCTCGGAACACTCACCATGGATTCCTAGAACACCAAAACAAAACAAAACAAAACAAAACAAAACAAAACAAAAACAAAAACAAAAAACATCTCCAAAAAAGACATTCCCTATTTCTTCACACCATTTATATCTGAGGCTGAGACACAGATTTGCCATTTGGGCTGTGTGATCTTGACTGTTTACTTGATTTCTCTGAACCTGATTTTACTCAGTGATGGGAGTAAGGTATGTTAACAAATAATAAGATGTGCTAACTTCTTGAGAATATGAAGATTAGGACCAATGGATTCATAATCATAACAGCTAACACTTAACATACTGCTCCCATGTGCCCCAGACTCTTAGGAATGCTCTACACGTGCGCACTTACTTAATCCTTGCAACAACCATATGAACAGGTCCAGTTTTCAGATAAGAAAACTGAGTTCTAGAAAGAGAATATAACTTGCCTGAGATCATTAGCAGAGTTGACTGTCAGGCCTGTGTTCATCTGGCTTTAGAATTGCAGAAATTAATATATATATCAAAAAGATCTATGTAACCTCCCATTATTTTTTAATTGCATAAGGTCACAGCAGTTGTGATTTTGGCCAAAAGGCTATCAACCACAAAGATTACCTTTCTGCATCACTAAAAGAAATTGTGAATACAATATTCACATGATCAGCATATTCTTTCTCTTAGTTGAGCTATAGAGAAGCCACATATCTTAAAGGTAACATTTTTTAAAATGAAAAATTGTATTCACAGAAATAAAGTAAGTGCCAGATGCTAAAGTCTGCCTATAATCTGCATGCGTAGGCATTAGAAGGTCACTAAAAAGGAGACTGACTCACAACAAAAGGACTTCTGTAAATCAGATGTTAATGGCAATAGATTGTAGTATAATTTTGCTGCAAGTTCTAGGAATCTTCCCAGTCTCTTGCCTAAAATTGCCTACAGCCATTTCCACGTGGGATTTACATTTGTCATCAACACTGGCAAATTCACAATCCGTTAGCTAAGACTTCCTTTCCTGTGAACACCAAACTCAAGATTACGTCCCAAGTTGTCTTCTCCATTGGTGTTTCTCTTCCCTGTCTTTTCTGTGAAGGCTACAGTGTACTTTTATAACTTTAACAAAAGTTACTTTCTAGTTATGTTAATTCATTAAGCTATAAAGACTCTAACCTGTCGATGAGTCTTTCTATATCTGAAAAAAAATAACAAATATGCACACATATTTGTCTATCAGGTATCTGTCTACCTCTCCATCCCTCCTTTCATCCTAATTCTGTTCAAAAATGAATAAATAAATAATGACAGTCCAGTTTCTGTTCCTATAACTGTGAGTTCTGAAATGCTACAACAGCTTGTACATTTGAAATTGTACCTGGCTGATTCCAGGACTGGTATAAGAAATATTCAGGGTGAGTCTGTGATATTTGTATAAGAAAGCAAAGAAATAATAAAGTCTTGATAGTTTTATATCCAAAGGACTTCGAGATCAAAACAAAGGAACTCCCACTGAACAAGATGGGAAAACTCTTGCAACAAAAATAAAATCAGAGTCTATTCATTAATAACTGGAGTATATATTTTAAAAGTGAGTTAATAAGGATACTTAAAAGATTTAGTCAAACAACAACAAAACCAAATAGAACACAAACAGAAACTTTATTGATTCCCACCTGGGTATATAGAACACCAATTCCTTACTCTGGAACTGACAAAGTAAAATTTAATATCTTCCTGCTGATCTCCCATTAACTGTATTTTAGTGCAATCAAATACTCTTAGCTAACGATGAAAAAGGGTTTTTTGGAGAAGAATTTAATAAGAAAAATCAGAATTAGAATATTGCCATTTTTAACTTTTTTTTAAAAGACTTTATTTATTTATTTGACAGAGATCACAAGTAGGCAGAGAGGCAGATAGAGAGAGAGAGGGAAGCAGACTTGCCTGCTGAGCAGAGAACCCAATGCAGGACTCGATCCCAGGACCCTGAGATCATGACCTGAGCCGAAGGCAGCGGCTTAACCCACTGAGCCACCCAGGCGCCCCATTTTTCACTTTTTAATAAAATAATTGTTTTAGGCAGATGGGTAAACAATTTTTAAAAAGTGATGGGGAACTTTATAAAGGAGGAATTAGGCTGTTACCACCAGAACATCAATAATCAATCTTTCGATTATTGAAAGTGAGACCGCCAGATATTTTATACCTCTCAGAAGCATTATTCCTAAAGTTGAACCTGGATTTATGCAGACTTCTAGATAATAGTTCCAATTTTTAAGGAAAAAAAAACTCCTCCAATAATTTAAATAACATTAGAAAGGAGACAGAAAAATTAAGAATGTAGTTCTTACCATTGGACAAGTGACAAGGCTTTTGAAATGTGACAGCATGTGAAACAAGAAAAAGGAGGATTTGAATAGAAGAAATTCTAGGTTAACAAAGACCCCAGAAACAGAGCAACCCAATCCAATGTATATAATTTGAACAAACTATTTGAAAATAGGTATTTTGATACAAATGATGAACTACCACATGAAATAGTATTAGATACAAAGGAATTGACATATTTTTAGATCTGATGATGGGATTTTGCTAAAGAAAAAAAAAATCCACAATTTTGTGAGATGTACACATCATTATATAGTCCCCCACCTTGCTATTTTAACTTATTCTTGATAACTTTTTTTCCTTTGCCCTGAAGTTGGCTTCATCTGAAGTTAATATAGCTACTCCACTTTTCTTTTGATTAGTGTTAGCATGGTATTTCTATCCTTCTTTAGAGAGAGCCAAGTTTTTGATCTACATAATTTTCCCTTAGCCTGAAAAACAAAACAAAACAAAACAAAACTGCAGTTTGGCATAGTTCCTGTTATATAGGCAATCTAAGAATGAACTTAAAAATAAATAAAAAGTTATCTGATACCATTCCCTTAATACAATGATACAGAATTAAATCCATAAAGTATTTAAGGGTAAAAGAGAAATTAACTTATTTGGACGTTTCTTTGTTCTTTTACTCTCCTAGATATACTTGATTTAATTATAATTTCACAGGCCAGACCTTATGACAGCTACTATTTTTTTTTTTTTAAGATTTTGTTTATTTGTTTGACAGAGATCACAAGTAGGCAGAGAAGCAGGCAGAGAGAGGGAGAACCAGGCTCCCTGCTGAGCAGAGAGCCCAATGCAGGGCTGGATCCCAGGACCCCTGAGATCATCACCAGTGCTGAAGGCAGAGGCTTAACCCTCTGAGCCACACAGGCGCCCCGACAGCTACTGTTTTTAAAATGATTTCTAGGGGCGCCTGGGTGGCTCAGTGGGTTAAGCCGCTGCCTTCAGCTCAGGTCATGATCTCGGGGTCCTGGGATCAAGTCCCACATCGGGCTCTCTGCTCGGCAGGGAGTCTGCTTCCCTCTCTCTCTCTCTCTGCCTGCCTCTCCATCTACTTGTGATCTCTCTCTGTCAAATAAATAAATAAAATCTTAAAAAAAAAATGATTTCTAGAACACAGTGGCTTCTCCATTGTCCTGTCCTTAATGTTCATCCATCAGAGTGTGTATTTTCAGCATTCACTGTATTTGTTTACTGGTTATTAAGTAAATGTATTCTTGGGAGCCTTTTCAATATATATTATTTGATCTTAAGCTGATATTATATGTTACTGTATATATTATATACTATAATATGTATGTTATATAACCTTAAACTGATGTCCATTTAGTTACTTACTTCTTATTTTCTGTTATTCCTGCCAGAATCTCACTATTGCCAATGGATATATATTTATCATTTATAATCCCAGGAATCCCTATCTCCTTCCCACTTTTTTGTTTCTAATCAACTTGTGATCATGTTCTGGGAACTGGAGACTATTAACAGTGTATTATCTGAATAATAGGAGAGATATTGAATGTAAATTGAAAATATGGCTACTTCTCTCCCTGTCCTAAAATGATTCTAGTAGAGATATTTCTTAAGCCTTAAGTTAACAGATGTTCTTACAGGGAAAGTCTTCATTATTCTCTTTATCCAGATTTTCCTAGTTTAGAATCCTCAGATGGAACATGTGGTAAACTGATATCTCCAAAAACTGTATAAAAATGGAGATAATTTCCAAAAGAAGCATTTCTGAAGCACTTTTCACTTATTTTAGCACCATAATGCTTATAACCATAATGAGCGCTATGTTGTAAACAATTGTTTAGCTTCTCAAATTGAATAGCACCTTTCACCTATTGAAATTCTTTACATAAAATTAATAAGTCAAACTAAGTTGTATTGAATTACAAAATATGGCAGCACATAGTCTAAGTGCTTCAAAGAAATAGAGCTGAGTACACTTTTTTTTTTAAACTAGTTCTTATACAGGTTTGTAATCAGGCAACATAATGAATAACACAATGAACACTACAACCCACACATTGATAAATAATCATTATTTTGCTGTATTTGTTTCTTCTCCCTTTCTGTCTGCCTACACACATGCATATCAATGTAATTATGTGGGTTGGTATTTATGTATTTATTTATATTCATATATATGTATAAATATAATTTCACAATAAGCTGAAGATACTGTGACAGTTTTCATCTTAAATATTATAGAACATAGTAAATGGAATCAATTCTCTAATTTCCCTTTCTGTATTTTCATTGTTAGTGTATAAGAAAGCAACTGATTTCTGTAAATTGACTTTGTATCCTGCCACATTACTGAATTGCTGTATGAGTTCTAATAGTTTGGGGTGGAGTCTTTTGGGTTTTCCATATAAAGTATCATGTCATCTGTGAAGAGAGAGAGTTTGACTTCTTCATTGCCAAATTGGATACCTTTTATTTCTCTTTGTTGTCTGATTGCTGTTGCTAGGACTTCTAATACTATGTTGAACAAGAGTGGTGAGAGTGGGCATCCTTGTCATGTTCCTGATCTCAATGGGAAGACTGCGAGCTTTTTCCCATTGAGCATGATATTTACTGTGGGTCTTTCATAGATAGATTTTATGAAGTTCAGGAATGTTCCCTCTATCCCTATACTTTGAAGCGTTTTAAACAGGAACGGATGCTGGATTTTGTCAAATGGTTTTTCTGCATCAATGGAGAGGACCATGTGGTTCTTCTCTCTTCTCTTATTGATTTGTTCTATCACATTGGTTGATTTGCAAATGTTGAACCATCCTTGTAACCCAGGGATGAATCCCACTTGGTCATGGTGGATAATCTTTTTAATGTGCTGTTGGATCCTGTTTGCTAGGACCTTGTTGAGAATCTCAGCATCCATATTCGTCAGTGATATTGGTCTGAAATTCTCCTTTTTGGTGTGGTCTTTGCCTGGTTTGGGGATCAGGGTAATGCTGGCTTCATAAAAAGAGTCTGGAGGGGCGCCTGGGTGGCTCAGAGGGTTAAGTCTCTGCCTTCGGCTCGGGTCATGATCTCAGGGTCCTGGGATCAAGCCCCACATTGGGTTCTCTGCTCAGCAGGGAGCCTGCCTCCCCCTCTCTCTCTTCCTGTCTCTCTGCCTACTTGTGATCTCTCTCTCTCTCTGTCAAATGGATAAATAAAATCTTTCAAAAATAAAAAAGAGTCTGGAAGTTTTCCTTCTGCTTCAATTTTTTGAAACAGCTTCAGGAGAATAGGTGTTATTTCTTCTTTGAAAGTTTGGTAGAATTCCCCAGGGAATCTGTCAGGTCCTGGGCTCTTGTTTTTTGGGAGGTTTTTGATCACTGCTTCAATCTCGTTACTAGATATCAGTCTATTCAGGTTGTCAATTTCTTCCTGGTTCAATTTTGGGAGTTTATAGTTTTCCAGGAATGCATCCATTTCATCTAGGTTGCTTAACTTATTGGCATATAACTATTGATAATAACTTCTGATGATTGTTTCTATTTCCTTGGTGTTAGTTGTGATCTCTCCCTTTTCATTCATAATTTTATTAATTTGAGCCTTCTCTCTTTTCTTTTGGATTAGTGTGGCCAATGGCTTATTGATCTTATTGATTCTTTCAAAAAACCAGCTTCTAGTTTCATTGATACGTTCTACTGTATCTCTGGTTTCTACCTCATTGATCTCTGCTCTAATCTTGATTATTTCCCTTCTTATGTGTGGAGTTGGTTTGATGTGTTGTTGATTCTCCAGTTCTTTAAGGTGTAGAGACAGCGGGTGTATATCGGATTTTTCGGTTTTTTTGAGGGAGGCTTGGGTGGCTATGTATTTCCCCCTTAGGACCACCTTTGCTGTATCCCATAGGTTTTGGACTAAAGTGTCTTCATTATCATTGGTTTCCATGAATTAAGTTCTTCTTTGATCTCCTGGTTGATCCAAGCATTCTTAAGCAAGGTGGTCTTTAGCTTCCAGGTGTTTGAGTTCCTTCCGAACTTTTCCTTGTGATTGAGCTCCAGTTTCAAAGCGTTGTGATCTGAGAATATGCAGAGAATAATCTCAGTCTTTCAGTATCGATTGAGTCCTGATTTGTGACCCAATATGTGGTCTATTCTGGAGAAGGTTCCATGGGCACTTGAGAAGAATGAGTATTCTGTTGTTTTAGGGTGGAATGTTCTGTATATATCTATGAGGTCCATCTGGTCCAGTGTGTCATTCAATGCTCTTGTTTCTTTATTGATTTTCTGCTTCAATGATCTATTACTGAGAGAGGTGTGTTAAGATCTCCTACTATTAATGTATTCATATCAATATGACTCTTTATCTTGATTAATAGTTTTCTTATGTAATTGGCTGTTCCCATATTGGGGGCGTAGATATTTACAATTGTTAGATCATCTTGGTGGATAGCTTTAAGAATTATGTAGTGTCCTTCTGTATCTCTGACTACAGTCTTTAGTTTAAAATCTAATTTATCTGATATAAGAATCACTACCCCGGCCTTCTTTTGAGGCCCATTGGCATGAAAGATGCTTCTCCATCCCTTCACTTTCAGTCTGGGTGTATCTTTAGGTTCAAAATGGGTCTCTTGTAGACAACATATGGATGGGTCCTGTCGTTTTATCCAATCTGCAACCCTGTGTCATTTTACGGGCGCATTTAGGCCATTCACATTGAGAGTGATTATTGATAGATATGTTTTTATTGACATCGTGTTACCTTTGAAGTCTTTCTTTCTGTAGATTGTCTCTATATTTCTGTTCAATGATACTTTTAGGATTTTTTCTCTTTTATAGAACCCCCTTAATATTTCCTGCAGTGTTGGCTTGGTGGTTGCATAGTCTTTTAAGACTTGCCAGTCTTTGAAACTCTTTATCTCTCCATCCATTTTGAATGTCAGTCTTGCTGGATAAAGTATTCTTGGCTGCACGTTCTTCTCATTTAGTGCCCTGAATATATCTTGCAAGCCCTTTCTGGCTTGCCAGGTCTCTGTGGACAGGTCTGACGTTATTGTGATGGGCTTTCCTCTGTACGTAAGGAGCTTCTTTGTCCTGGCTGCTTTCAAGAGGGTCTGCCTACAATTATAATTCTTCATTCTTACTATTAGGTGTCTCGAGGACTTTCAAGAATCTATAAGCTTGGGGGGAAACCGTTCTGCCTCTAGTACATGAATGCGGGTTCCATTCATGAGATTGGGAAAATTTTCATGGACAACTTGTTCCACTATATCTTCTAGACTTCTTTCTTTCTCCTCCCCTTCAGGGATTCCAAAAATTCTGACATTGGAACACTTCATGGCATCATTTATTTCCCTGATTCTGTTTTTGTGGCTTCTAAGCTATTTGTTCCAGGCTTCCTCCTTATCCTTTCTCTATCTGTTTGTCCTCCAGATCACTAATTCTATCTTCTGTCTCAGTTACCCTAGCTTTTAGAGAATTTAGATTAGATTGGAACTCATTGAGAGCATTTTGAACATCATCCCTGGTGGCTTTCAGTTCTGCCCTAATCAATTCTGTTTGGTCATCCATGGCATTCTCCAACCAAGCTATTGCCTGGATAATTGTTAGCCTGAATTCCCTTTCTGACATATTGTCTATGTTGATAGCCAATAGCTCTGTTGTAGAAGGCCCATCCTCTGTATTTTTCTTCTGTTGGGCATTCTTTCTCCTAGTCATTTTGGTGAGAGATGACTGATCGGATGCAGCTGGATGTATCAACCATGGTGCAATTAAGGTGCACCCTGGAACATTTCTGAGCAATCAGGATTCCCCACCCAAACGAGAGAAAAAAGAAAAGAAAAAAAAAAAAAAGAGAGAGAGAGAGACAGGAAAAAAGAAACATAAAAGAGAAGGCTCAGCCCAAATGAGCCCCAAGGTAAGATTTATGAAGTATACAAACAAAAACAGACAAACAAAAAGACTGATAAAAGTATATGACAAGATAAAAAAATTATATATATACATATATATATACAGATATATATATATATATATACATATATATATATATATATATATATATATATATATATATCTCAGAAAAAGGAAGAATCTCATCAAAAAGAACCCCAAGTATAAGATTTATATACTATCAGGACAAACACAAATACACAGAAACACTGGCGGAAGAAAAAGATGGGAGAGTCGTTATAAATTCTCAGTGTGGGCAAGGAAGGTTATTTTGATTCTTCCTGGATGTATCTTGATATCTTTGTTAAAGGACTAACTTTCCTAAAATAAACGGGGATTAAAAACTGATTTACCTATAGGGGTAGCATTGATTGGGGAAAGGGGATTACCTTGAAGTTTAACTCTATATGAATATTAGAAAAAAAAAATTAAAAAAGAGTAAACTAGACTAAACTAAAATTTTTAAAAAAAAATTTATAAAATAGAAAAGCAAAAGAAAAACACGGGTGTATGTATCAAAAAGTTCAGGTTAGAAGGTTATTATGGAGTTTGATGTACTGGACATCTCACTGTGATGGTAAGTAGGTTAAAAAATTATCTATATAAAATAAATGAACCAGAATAGTGGGAACGAGTTAAAAATAAAAGTTGTATCTATGAAGTAGTGGTGGTTGTTCTCTTGTCATCTTTTTTTTTTTTTTTTTTTTTTTTTTTTTCTTTTCTTTCCTGGTTCTTTTCTGGGAAAGGGTCTGCCACATGGGTTTTCAGTCAGTGATGTTCCCTGAGTTAAGTCCTCCTGCCCCCCTCAAGGGAGTGGGCTCTGAGGAAACTGGTTTTTTAGGCTTTTGTTCTCTGGAGGTTTTTATGTTTGTTCATTTGTTTTTTCTCGCCTTGGCAGCATTTGATGGTTTTTGGAGGTTTAGAGGAAAGCAAACTGCACCCCGACCTCCCTCTCAGAGAGAAGCCTCAGTCTGTTCCCCTCTGGGTCTCCAGAGCACATTAAGATCCCCCTCGGCTGCTGGCAGAGCAGGTTCTGAGTCTCAGTCCCTGGGGACGCAGGATCTCCTGCTTGTACCCAAAACCACGGCAGCGGTGGCTGTCTGAGCAGCTCCAGACCGCCAGAGAGGTTCCAAGCAGCAATCGCACACTGAGATTTTCCTGCTGGCCCAGGCTGGGAGTGCCTGGTCTTTCCCGGTCTGAGAGCACCGGGCTGACACCTTCACGCACGTCTCTCAGGGGAGGGTGTGGGGCGCGTGCATCTCAGGCTCTGATAGCACGGCATGGCACTCACATGGGGACTGTAAAAAGTCTGTGCTTCTGCCGGCTGGTGAGGGTTCCAGACCCTCATGGGTGCCAGACCCCATATGCTCTAAGGGGCAGTGGCGTCTCAGGGACCAAGACCTGGTTTCTCCACCGCACTCTCTCTGGTTCAGCACCAGGGATGGCTGTCCTGGGTCTGGGGACTTAAGCCCCTGTCCCTAACTGCGATCCTTTGCTCTTTTTGAGTGCTTTCAACCAGACTCCAAGTTAATGCTGGTCCCCAGTCTCAGGGCACTCTCGGTTTGGGATATTACTTTCCAATGGGTCACCTCTGGTGACTCCCTCCCCCTTTTATTTATCTTCCAATATCAGTCCGATGTTCCCACTCCACTTTACCTGCCCACTGGTGTCTTCTGCCCCCGTAGAGATCCAGACGTGTATAATTCTGATCTCAGGCTGATTTCATGGGTGATCGGGGTAATCCGCTCACTTTAGGGTACAGGTTGAAACAGCACCTCCTCCTACTTCCCTGCCATCTTGTCTCCTCCCTACGTCATTAGTTTTGCCATAGTTGCTTGTGCTTTTGTTGTCATATCCAAAAAAATCATTGCCAAGACCCATATAGAGGAACATATTCCCTGTGTTTTCCTTTGGTAGTTTTACAGTTTGGGATCTTACATATAAGAATTTAAGCCATTCCAAGTTAATTTGGGGGAGTGGTGTAAGATAGGAGTCCAGTCTCATTCTTCTCTATTTTATTGTCCCGTTTTACCAACACCACTTATGGGAGAAACTATCTTTCCTCTCTTGAATCTTCTTCATTTCCTTGTGAAATATGAGTTTACCATATATGCAAGGGCTTATTTCTGGGCTCTAGATTCGGTTCTGTTGTTCTGTGTGTCTGTATGCCAGTACTATTCTGTTTTGATTACTACAGATTTGTATTAAAGTCTGAAATCAGAAAGTATAATGACTACTAGCTTTGTTTTGCCTCAGGATTCCTTTGGTGAGTCAGTCTTTTGTTTAGTTTAGGAGTGTTCCCTCCTCTTCTGTGTTTAAGAAGAGTTTGAGAAGAACTGGTGTTATTTTTTTTTAAATGTTTGGTAGAATTCACCAGTAAAATCATCTGGTCCTGGTGTTTCCTACTAGGTATAATGTCTACTCTTTCAGTTCTGAGTCTCCTTTTTTTAGTCTAGCTAAGGGATTGTCAACTTTCTTATATTTTAAGAAACTACAATTTTATTTATAATGTTTTATATTGTCTTTTAAATCTCATTTATTTAAATCTCCTTTTATTTATTTAAATCTCCATTTATTTATTTTTTTAATTTTATTTTCAGTGTTCCAAGATTCATTGCTTATGCACCACACCCAGTGCTCCATGCAATACGTGCCCTTGAGAAGACTATACACCATGATCAAGTGGGATTTTCCCCTGGGATACAAGTGTAGATCAATACATGCAAATAATTAAATGTAATAAATTAATAAAATGAAGGCAAAATCAGAGAGGGAGACAAAACATAGAAGACTTAATCATAGGAAATAAACTGAGGGTTGCTGGAGGGGAGTTGGGTGGGGGGATGGTGTAACTGGGTGCTTGACATTAAGGAGGGCATGTGACATAATGAGCACTGGGTATTTTAGAAGACTGATAAATCACTGACCTCTACCTCTGAAACCAATAATATATTATATGTTAATTAATTGAATTTAAATAAAAATAAATATGGAAAAAATCTTATAATCATCTCAATAGATGCAGGAAAAGCATTGGCCAAGATTCAACATCCTTTCATGTTAAAAACACTCAAGAAACTGGGGTGCCTGGGTGGCTCAGTGGGTTAAAGCATCTGTCTTCAGCTAGGGTCATGATCTCAGGGTCCTGGGATCTAGCCCCGCATTGGGCTCTCTGCTCAGCAGGAAGCCTGCTTCCTCCTCTCTCTCTCTGTCTGCCTCTCTGTCTACTTGTGATTTCTGTCAAATAAATTAAAAAAAAAAATCTTAAAAAAAAAAACCCTCAAGAAACTGAGTATAAAAGGAATGCATCTCAACATAACAAAATCTATATTTAAAAAAAAAACAAAAACACCAAAAAAAAAAAAAAACCTCAATGGTGTAAAATTGAAAACTTTCCTGCTAGGATTAGGAATAAGAGCAAGGTGCCCACTCTCAGCTCCTATTCAGCACAGCACTGGAAGTCCCACTAGAGCAATTAGGCAAAATTAAAATAAAAAAATAAAATAAGATAAAAGGCATCCATACTGAAAAGGGAGAATTAAAACTATTTCAGTTTACAGAAAATACAATGTTACATATAAAATCCCTGAACAAGAGTCCACTCTGTTTTTCAGACTCCACAGTCTCTCATGGTTCTCCTCCTCCAATTTCCCCCAGTTTACTTCTCCTCTCCATCTCCCAATGTCCTCCATGTTATTCCTTATGCTCCACAAGTAAGTGAAACCATATGATAATTGACTCTCTCTGCTTGACTTATTTCACTCAGCATAATCTCTTCCAGTCCTGTCCATGTTGCTACAAAAGTTGGGTATTCATCCTTTCTGATGGAGGCATAATACTCCAATGTAGATATGGACCATATCTTCTTTATCCATTTGTCTGTTGAAGGGCATCTTGGGTCTTTCCACAGTTTGGGCACTATGGCCATTGCTGCTGTGGACATTGGAGTACAGATGGCCCTTCTTTTCACTACATCTGTATCTTTTCTCCATTTATTTTTGCTCTGATCTTTGTCATGTTTTTTCTTCTACTAACATTGGGCTTAAGTTCTTCTTTTTCTAGTTCCTTGAGGTGTACATGTAGATTGCTTGTTTGAGAGCTCTCTTTTAGCTTAAACATTAACTTCCCTTTTAGAACTGTTGCAGCTGCATCACATAAATTTTGGCCTATTGTGTTTCCATTTTCATTTGTTTCAAGTTTTTTTGATTTCTGTTTTTATTTCTTTGATGCATTGTCAGTTCAGGAGCATGTTTAATTTCCACACATTTGTGAATTTTTTTTCTATTACTGATTTCATTTTCATAACATTGTGGTCAGAAAAGATACTTGGCATAATTACAGTTCTCTTACATTTGCCACCATGTGTTTTGTGACTTAAGATAAGTCATATCCTGGATAAAGGTCTATGCATGCTTGAAAAGAATGTATGTTTTGTTGCTGTTGGTTGAAATTATCTGAATATGTGTTTAGGCCCATTTGGTGTATTTTAAGTCCAGTGTTTCCTTATTGATTTTTTGTCTGGGTAATATATCCATTGTTTAAAGTGGGGTTTTCAAGTCCCTTACTATTATCGTATTATGTTTCTCTATAGTGATACATTAATATTTGCCTAGTACATTTACATGCTGCAGGACTGGATGAATATTTATTTATGGTTATCACAGTCTATTGATAAACTGACCTGTTTATTGTAAAATGACGTTTTTGTTACAATTTTTGTCTTAATGTCTATTTTTTTTTCCTTATGTAAGTACATCTACTCCTACTTTTTTTTGGTTTCCATTTGCATGGAATGTCCTTCTCCCTGTCTCCACTGTGAGCCTATTTGTGTCCTTAAAGCTGAGGCAAGTCAGCTGGAGGCAGCATACAATTTATTTTTTAATCCACTTAGCCATTCCGTCTTTTTTTTTTTTTTAAGATTTTATTTATTTATTTGACAGACAGAGATCACAAGTAGGCAGAGAGGCAGGCAGAGAGAGAGGAAGAAGCAGGCTCCCTGCTAAGCAGAGAGCCCAATGCGGGGCTCGATCCCAGGACCTTGGGACCCCAACCTGAGCTGAAGGCAGAGGCTTTAACCCACTGAACCACCCAGGCGCCCCCACTCTGTCTTTTGATTGGAGAGTTTAGTCTGTTTACCTTTTTAAAAAATATATTTATTTGAAAGAGCATTTGTGTGAGCAGGGGGAGGGGCAGAAGGAGAGGGAGAATATTCAAGCAGACTCCCCACTGAACAGGGAGACCAAGGCTCACTTAACCAACTGAGCCACTCTTGTGCCCCTAGTCCATTTACATTTAAGGTAACTTTTAATAGGTAAAGACTCACTAATGGAATCTTAATTCTTTTTCTGGCTGGAGTCTTGCCAGTAGAAGCCACTTTGGGACCATGGTATGTGCCTGGGTCCCCTAGAGACTACAGGGAGTGACCTAGGATAATGGGCATAAGCCTGGTGTTGGGACAGGTTGGCTCTGGTGTCTGCCCTGAAATCAGACACTGACTTTACCACCCTTTTCCCATGGGAGAACATCTCTCTCATTCTTTCTGTCTTTGATAGGCTGCCTAGACATGGGGGGCATGTAATGGGGGACATGTGAATCTGTCCTTTCTACTGTAACCAATCCCAAATTTGACTGTCCCTTGCTCAAGAGGGCAGTACTCAAGAGATGAGTTTTGATTGGAAGGAACTTGAGTTTTATTCAGGAGGCTGGCCACTTGGGGAGAAGGTGGACTCTTGTCCAAAAACCAACTCCAAGGTTTCTACCTCACCCAAGTGTTTTTAAAGGAGTTTGGGGCAGTAAATCAGAGAAGGAAGTATAGTGGCCTGCAGCTTTTCTTGATTATGTGGAGACTTGATGATGCCAGCTCCAAACATCTAAGTGGAAGGGGTTGTTGCAAGGGGCTCTGGTCCTTCTGATGTTCAGGGGTACTCTGTTCTTTCTGCAAAGGAGGGCCAGGTCTCCAGATCCACAAAGGAAGGTTAGTAAGATCATTAATGTGAAACAAAGGAACAAAGAAAAACATTTTCCTAAAAACATGCTGAGCTAATCACAAAGCTGAGCTAGCTTCAAATACACTTGCTGACCTCTTTGGGTGAGATAAAAATCTAATCCTTCACTCCTCAAGGGCAGTAGTCTGCAAACTGTTCTATCAAACATAGTAAATTTGTTCTGTTACAGATCAAGGGTCTTAATGCAGCCGGTAAGGAGTACATTGTCATAAAGTAACTCAACCCTTAAGACCAACTGGAGTGCTGTAATACGATCTTCCTCAGTGCATCTCCTTAAAGTTCTGTGTTCTACCTGTTTGCTATAATCCCTGACCTGAATCTTTGGTTCTGTGTGCAACATAGTTGTTCAAATCAATGTATGTGTGTGTGGTGGTGTGGAAGCAGATTGCTATATCACCATTTTGTCTAGTGGTTCATTTTAAGTTTACCATTTTATGTTTCATAATCAAATAGTCATCTTTAATGTCATGTTGGACAATATTAAACAGTATTCACTTGGGGCACCTGGGTGGCTCAGTTGGTTAAGCATCCTACTCTTGATTTCAGCTCAAGTCATGACCTCAGGGTCCTGAGATTGAGCCTTATGTGGGAGGGGAAGGTTTGCTTGGGATTCTCTGTCTCCCTCTCCTTCTGCCCCCCCACCCCCCACTCTTGCTTTCTCTCTAAAATAAATAAGTCCTTTAAAAAATATACATTTAACCTTCTTATGGAACTGTATGAATGAGTTATTAGTACCTAGTACTCACATTTAAGTCACTACTCCATCCATGCAGTTATTTAAATTTATATAGGCTAATTTTTAAAAATTTTTGCCATTTTGATTTGCATTTGAGAGAAATTCTGAGAACTGACTCAATTTTAAAAAATTATTTTTTATTCCAAACCATCTGTTGAAATATAATACCTGTAATTTGGTTACAAGTTCTGAGAATTGGCACCAATATGTGTTGTTCAAAGTCAACTACTTAATTAATGAAAAATCCCCTTTTTTTCATGTATTTAATTACTATAATTTGAATTGATAATTTTCCCAGTTGGTAACAGTGGTAATTAAACCAAAATGTAATTCACTTTGTAGGTGTCCATGAGAGATGTTATATGAATGAATTGAATATACATACATCCATTCTTTAAAGATATTACTATATACACAAGATGTTGTTCTTCCAGATTTCTAATGAATAAGAAATGTAACTATATTTATAATGCACATAAATATAATAGTCAATAAGTGAGTTTGTCTAAATCAAAAAACATATTTTAAGGTTTCTAAGCATTTTCCATTAAAGGAAACCATGTATCATGGTAGTTCTTAAGTACATTTTTAAGCCTGATTAATAATTATTAAATTATGATTTTGTGATTGTACCTTGTAAACCTTTGTGGGTCTTTTTATGAGAAATTCAGTTACCCAATAGAATAGCTTCAAAACTGTGAGAAAATCTGTTTTTAGAACTGATTATCAGTCATATAATAAATACTACTGGGGTAAGAATGCAATTTAGACTGAAAACAGAAATACTAATTCTCCCCACACCTATAATCTTCTACTCAAAGGTCATTGAATTGGTACACATGTTAGAAGACAGATCAGATATAGGTAGATGACCAGAACTTGAACAGAAAATGTTGGTGAATAGCAGTAAAATCAATGATTCAACACACAAAACCAACTCAATGAATAGCCTAAATTGTTTAACAAATGACCACATTTAAAATTCTTGTGAATGCATGAATAGTATTTGGGGGGAAAATCTATATAACACTTAGGGATCTCTTTTTTTCTTGGACTATGTGTGTGTGTTTTCTGGATACTTTTATTTTTTAAAACAAATTATAAGACTAACTGACTAATTCCATATTTTATTAAGTTACTCTACTACTCTCAATTCAATATGTATTTAAGCTGTAACAAACATTAAGATAATTATAGATTATAACAATATCTGCTATTATATGGTCATAAAGTTTTGTCTGTTTCATTATTTATTTTATTTAAGAGCAAGTGAATGAGAGCATGAGGAGGGGGAGGGTCAGAGGGAGAAGCACACTCCCTGCTAAGCAGGGAGCCTGATGTGGGGCTAACCTGGGACTCCAGGATCATGACCTGCCAAAGGCAGTCAGTCACTTAACCAACTGAGCCACCCAGGCACCCCTGTTTCCTTATATTTGTATTATAATTTATGAAAATAAAAGGCAAATAATTCTATAATATTTATCATGTAAATGAACTTCGTTCTTAAAGACTTTCAGTTGTAACTTGGCAATCATTATATTTGTCTCTTTTATCAACTTTATTTCAGTGACAATAGCCTTTTCCACTCCTAAGTATCCCAATACTGAGTAGAATGCTTGATTTCCACACCATTATCTGCTTTGTTTTCTCAATATAAGTGACAAATCCATCCTTTCAGTGTTCTCATTTGTTTTTTTTTTTTTTTCAATAGACTATTTTTAGAGCAATTTTACACTGACAGCTGAATGGAGCTGAAGGTACAGAGATTTTCTGTATACTTGTTGCTTTCACTTTTACAAAGCCTCTCCTATTACCAGAATCCTATGCCAAAGTGCTTTGATAGAACTGATGAACGTACATGAACACATCACTGTATCCAAGGTCTGTAGTTTATCATAGTATTCACTCTTGGTGTTAAACCTTCTGTGTATTTGGACAAATGTATAATGACAAGTATTCGCCAGTATAGCATTGGACAGAGTGGTTTCACTGCCTTAAAACTGCTTCATGCTTGACCTAGTCATCCTTCCTCCACCCCAATACCAGGCAACTCTAATTTGTTTTTTTCTGTCTTCAAAATTTTGCCTTTTACAAAATGTCATATACTGATAGCCATATAGTATATAGCATTTTTGGATTGGCCTTCCACTTAGTAATTTGTATTTAAGTTTCCTCAATGTCTTTTCTTCTCTCACTAGCTCATTTTTTTAAAGATATTTTTTATTTATTTGACAGAGAGAGAGAGAGGTCACAAGTAGGCAGAGAGGCAGGCAGAGAGAGAGGGGGAAGCAGGCTCCCCACTGAGCAGAGAGCCCGATGCGGGGCTTGATCCCAGGACCCTGGGATCATGACCTGAGCTGAAGGCAGAGGCTTTAACCCACTGAGCCACCCAGGTGCCCCTAGCTCATTTTTTTTTAGTACTGAATAATACTCCATTTTCAGGATGTACCACAGTTTATTAATAAATTGATTTACTGAAAGACATCTGGGATATTTCCAGGTTTGGGCACTTACGAATAAAGCTGCTAAAAACATCCCTCTCTGGGTTATTGTGTAGACATAAATGTTTGATGTTTTTGGATAAATAAGAAGTGCATGATTGCGGGATGATATTCTGGTGTTTCGTATTGTAATAAATGACCCAAATTTCTTCTAAAGTGGTTGCATCATTGTGCATTTTCACCAACAACAAAAGAAAGTTTCTATTGCTTCACAATAGCACCCTTGCGCTTGGTGTTATCAGCGCTCAAGATTTTGGCCACCCTAACAGGTGTGAGGTGGTAGCTCACTGTTGTTTTAATTTGCATTTTCCCGATGGCATAAGATGTGGAGCATCTTTTGATGTACTTATTTGCCATCTGTGTATTTTCTTTGGTCAAGCATGTGTTAAGGTCTTTGGCTCATTTTCTGATGAGGTTTCTTACTCTTGGGTTTTAAGGCTTCTTGTATGTTAAATGTTATAACTGAATAACAATCCTGTATCAGATGTGTATTTTGCAAGAATTTTTCTCATTCTATGGCATGTCTTGTCATTGTTTTCATACTCTCTTTCATGGAATAGGCATTTCTTAACTTTAATGAAGTCCAGTTTATCCATTATTCTTTCATGGCTAGAGCCTTGGGTGGTATCTCCAAAAAAGTCATCACAATACCCAAGGCCATCCAGGTTTTCTTCTTTGTTGCCTTCTAGGAGCTTTACAGTTTTGTGTTTTGTATCTTCTTCAATTTCTTTCACTACTATCTTCCAGTTCTACTGAGAAGTTCTTTTACCTCCTTGGTTAAATTTATTTCTAGATATTTTCTTCTTTTTGCTGCAACTCCAAATGGGATTATTTTCTTAATTTCTCTAATAGTTCATTTTGAGTGTAGAAAAATCCAACAGATATTTGTATATTAATTCTTTATCCTACAACTTTATTGAATTCATATATTAGATCTAAAAGTTTTTTTGGTGGTGCCTTTAGGGTTTTTTATATATAGTCTCTCCAAATAGACAAGCTTTATATTTTTTCCTTTCTGATTTGCTAGTTACTCCAGCTAGGGTTGCCAACACTATGATGAATGTAAGTGAGAAGAGCGGGCATCCTATCTTCTTCCTAAGTTTAGAGGACGTGCTTTCAGCTTTTGACCATCTAGTATAATATTCACTATGGCACTGTGATACACTGCTTTTATTATGTTGAGATATGTTCTGCCTAAATTCACTTTGTTGAGAATTTTTATCATAAATAGATGTTGAACTTTGGAAATAGTTTTAGTGCATTTGCTGACATGAACGTAAGATTTTAGCCTTTCATTTTATTAATGTGGTATTTCACATTGATTTGCAGATGTTGAAACATTTTTGCATCCATGGATTAAATCCTACTTGTTCACATTGTATGTCTTCTTTAAAGTATTTTGTTGAGGATCCATGTTCATCTTTGCATCCGTATTCATCGGGGTTATTGGCCTGTAAGTTTCTTCTCTTGTCCTGTCCTTTCCTGGTCTTAATTGAGCAATTTATGATTCCATGTTCTCTCCTTTTTTTTAGCATATTGTCAAAAGCATTTGCATTAAAATTTTTTAGTGGTTGCTTAGAGTTTGCAATATGTGTCTGTGCCTAATCCAGATCCACTTTTAAATAATACTGTAACATTTGACAGGTAATAAAAAATCCTTATAATTACAAGTAATCACAATCCCTCCCTATCATTCCTTGTATTATTGCTATAATTCATTTCACTTATGCATAAGCAAACCTAAGAACATATGAGAATGTGTGTGTGTGTATGTGTGTGTGTGCAAGCATACAACTGTCTTTGAAGACAAGTTTTTTTGATGATATCCAATGGATAGATTTTTTTCATTTATGAATTATGCTTTTGGTATAATTAGAAAAGGCTTTCTTCTGGAAGTCTTTATAATTTTAATTTTATTTCAAGTCTATTATCCATTATAAGTTTATATTTCTATATCATGTGAGATATAAGATTTGGGGGGGCGGGTATGGGGCACCTGGGTGGCTCAGTGGGTTAATCATCTGCCTTTGGCTCAGGTCATGATCTCAGGGTCCTGGGATCAAGCCCTACATCAGGCTCTCTGCTCAGCGAGGAGCCTGCTTCTTCCCTCTCTCCACCTGCCTCTCTGTCTACTTGTGATCTCTGTCAAATAAATAAAATCTTTAAAAAAAAAGATTTTTGGAGGGGTGCAGTAGGCATATAAAATTCTTCCAACACATGTATGTTAATTTTTACAAACTGGCTAAGACTTTCATTGGAATTTTATTGAATCTTTTGATAAATTTTTAGAGAATGAGTCTCTTAACAAGATTGAGTCTTCCAAATCATAAACAAATGATTTAACTTTCCACATTTGTTATCTTAATCTCCTTAGCAATTTTGGCATTTTAAAACTTCATTGCCAGTGTTTTTAGGAAGAAATACAATGATTTTGTATCATAATTTGTAATATGCAGTGTTGCTTAAGTTATTAACTTCTAGCAGTGATTTTATAGACTCATCAGATTTTCTACATATATCTTCTTCTCATCTGTGAATAAAGACATTTTTATTTCTTCCTTTTCCATGTGGATGCCTTTTAATTCTTATCCTTTTACTTTAGTGCCTAGACCTTCTATGTAATGTTGAATAAAAGTAGTAAGAGCAGACATCTTCTTTTTCCTGATTTTTTTAGGGAGAACATACATTTCTTTGTCATTAAAAATGTTATTAGCTTAAAAGAAATGTTATTAGCTGTTGGTTTTTGTAGATGCTCTTAATCATGTTAAGGAAGTTCCTTTCTATTTCTAGTTTTATGAGAAAAATATATTTTTGGATTTTGTCACACATTTGTTATTTGTCAATTGAGGTAACAGGATTTTTTTTTTTTTTAGTTTATTAATATTGTGAATTACATTCCTTGATATTATAAAGTTAAACCAACTTTGCAAACTTGGGATAAACCCCAGGTCATCACGATGTATTATCTTTTTTTTTTTTTTAATTTTTTATTTCTTTTCAGCATAACAGTATTCATTGTTTTGCACCGCACCCAGTGCTCCATGCAATCTGTGCCTTCTCTCATACCCACCAACTGGTTCCCCCAACCTCCCACCCCCTGCCCCTTCAAAACCCTCAGATTGTTTTTCAGAGTCCATAGTGTCTCATGGTTCACCTCCCCTTCCAATTTCCCTCAACTTATCTTTTTAACATGTTGAATTAGCTGTGCTAATTTCCATTTAGAAATTTTGCATCTATATTTTTGAAGGATATTGTCCTGATATTTTATCTTCTTATACTGTCATTCTTTAGTATTGGTATTACTATAATGCTAATCTCTTAACATGAGTTTGGAAACATTCATTCTTTTTCATTTTTCTGAAGAAGTTTCCATTGATATGGCATTATTTATTTTAATGTTCAGTATAATTCCTCAGTGAAGACATTTGGTTCCAGGGTTTAATTTGTTGACAGTTTTAAAACTACAAATTTATTTTTTTAAGTAGGAGTATGGTTTTTCAAGTTATTTCTTTTTGAGAGGACTTTGATAGTTTGTATTTCTCAAAGATTTTGTCCCGTTCAGTTTATTCACTTCTTCACGAATATATTTTGATATTCTGTCTCTCATGAATTATGTCTGTGTCAGCTAACTTCTTGACAAATTGGCATGAGGCTGTTCATAATATTCTGATTTTCCTTGAAATACAGATTCTGCAGTGTAGCATATAGATTCTGTAGTGTGACATCATCTCTCTTAGTGTGATATTGGTTAATTTGTGACTTCACTTTTTATCCTGAATAATTGGTCTGGAGTTTTATCAATTTTATTAATCTTCTCAAAGAACTGGGTTTTGAATTATTAAGTGTTTTGCATCAAGTACAAAAATATTTAAGATTTTTATGTTCTTTTTTTTTAAATTAGCCAATGTATAGTTATCAAATCACCTTATTTAGCCCTGTTAGCATGTTTTGCCCTGAAACCTACTTTTTTGTTACCAGCTTTGGTTTGACTATTGTTAACATAGTATGTTTTAATACCCTTTTAGTTTCTTTATGTTTGCAGTATGTTTCTTATTGGCAGTATAGGATGTTCACTTTATATCCAATCCAGTTATTTATTCCCTTTAGTGATGGTATGTAGACCATTTCCATGTAATATCATTACTACTAAGGTTAAGTGTAACATACAATTTTCTATGTATTTTCTACTGGTGCCATCTGTTCTTTGCTACCTTTCACTCTTTTTCCCTTTCTTCCAATCTAGTACATATTTTTTAATGATCTACTTATCCATTTTGTTGTCATATTGACAGCAATTTTTTGTGGTTGAAATTTGAGGGTTACTTTAAGGCTTAGAGTAAAAATATTTAATGGCATAATCTCTTTTTAAAACAATATTTCATTGATTTACTTGAGAGTGAGAGGAAGCACAGAGGGGAAAGGGAGAAGCAGACTCTTTGCTGAGTGGGGAGCCTGCCAAGGGAATGAATCCCAGGACCCTGAAATCATGACCTGAGCTGAAGGTTGGCCCTAATATAACATAATCTAACTTAAGTGAAATAAAATCGATTTACAAATAGTATAAAAATAGTACAAAATATACTTATGTAACTCCCTTCCCAAGTTTTGTTTTTGTTATATAATTGCCATATATCAAATATCAGATTATATCACTGTTGTTTTTTAAAAGTCAATGTTTTAACAAATTTTAAATGGTACCAAAAAATTTCCTATTAACCCATGTACTTACACTGTCTAGTACTCTTCATTCCTTTCTGTGGGTTAATATTTATATCAATTATCATTTTTCTTCTATCTTTAAAACAACTTTTTTATTGAAGTATAGATAATACACAATTTCATATTAGTTTTAGGTATACAACATGTTTTGACAATTCTATAACTTATGCTGTGTTCACGTAAGTGCAGCTACCATCTCTCCCCATTCAGTGCTATTAAAATACATAAGTGATTATTTTTCCTATGCTGTACCTTTCATCCCCATGACTTACTCATTCCATACCTGGAAGACTGAACTTTGCACTCCCCTTCACCCCCTTTGCCCATCCCCCAGCCTCAGTTCTTTTCAAGTATCTGTTTGGTCTTTGTATTTATGGGTCTGTTTCTGCTTTTTTGTTTGTTTATTCATGTATTCCTTTGTTTTCCTTTTTTAGATTTTACCTAAAGTTGAGATAATATGGCATTTGTTTTTGTCAATCTAACTTCCTTAATTTAACATATTACCCTGTAGGCCCATCCATGTGGTCACTAAATGCCAAGATCTCATTCTTTTTATGGCAGAGTATATTCCTGTATGTATTCTACATTTTTATTCATCTATTGATGAATACTTGGATTGCTTCCATATTTTGGCTAAACATTGGGATAGTTTTATCTTTAAAAAATTAGTGTTTTCATTTTCCTTAAGTAAATACCAGTACTGGAATTACTGAATCATGAGTTACTTCTATTTTTAATTTTTTAAGGACTCTCCATACTGTTTTCCATAATGGCTGCACCAGGTTGCATTCCCACTGACAGTGCATTTTTCCTTTTTCTCCACATTCTTGCCAACACTAGTTTTTTCTTATCTTTTTAATTCTAGATATTCTGATAGGTGTAAGGTAGTATCTCATTGTGGTTTTGATTTACATTTTCCTGATGATGTGGCCACCCATCTTTTCATGTGTCTGTTTGCCGTCTGTATGTCTTCTTTGGAAAAATGTCTACTAGGTCATCTGTCCTTTTAAAAACTGGATTATTTCTCTTTTTTCAATGTTTTTTGGTATAAATTCTTTCTGTATTTTGGATATTAACTCCTGATCAGATTATTTGCAGATGTTATTTCCCATTCAGAGGTTTGCCTTTTCCTTTGGCTGATTGTTTTGTCACTGTAAGTTTTTATTTTTGGTAGCCCCATTAGTTGATTTTTACTTTTGTTTCCCTTGTCTGAGGAGACATATCTAGAAAAATACTGCTAAGATATATGTCAAATAAACTACTATGTTTTCTTCTAGGAGTTTTAAGGTTTCAGGTTTCACACGCTGGTCTTTAATCCAATTAGAGTTCCCTTTTTAATGTGGTATGAGGAAGTGATCTAGTTTTATCATTTTGCATTTAACTGTCCACTTTCTCCAACACAGTTTTTGAAGAGATTATCTATTCCTCATTGTCCATTCTTGCCTCCTTTGTCATAGATTAATTGACTATACAACATGTTGGTTTGTTTTTCTGGGTTCTCTATTCTCTTCCATTACTCTGTGTGTCCATCTTTGTGTCAGTACCATATTGATTTGATCACTACAGCTTCCTAGTATATTTTGAAATCTGGGAATGTGATATCCCAGCTTTGTTCTTCTTTCTCAGGATTGCTTTGATTATTGTTTTTTTGTTTGTTTGTTTTTTTAGAGTTCCATACAAAATTTTTTTACTATTTGTTCTACTTCTGTGAAAAATTCTATTGTTTTTTTTTTTTTAAGATTTTATTTATTTATTTGAGAGAGCAAGGGAGAGAAAGAGCATTAGTAGGGGTGAGAGAGAGAGGCAGTAGCAGATGCCCCGCTGAGCAGGCAGCCTGATGCAGGATTCGATCCCAGAACCCTGGGATCATGACCTGAGCCACAGGCAGACTAAGCCACTCAGGTACCCCTGCTGGTATTGTGATAGGGATTGCACTGAATCTGTAGGTTTCCTGAGCATTATGGACATGTTAACAATACTGATTCATCCAGTCCATGAACCTGAAATTATTTTACATTTGTATCCTCTTTAATATTTAATTCTTTTTGTTCCAGTTGTAAATGGAATTGTTTTCTTAATTTCTCTTTCTGCTACTTTGTGTTAAGAAACTCAAACTCATTTTTGTGTATTAAGTTATCTCCTGCAAGTTTACTGAATTTGTTTATTACTTCTAATAATTTTTTGATACAGTCTTTAGAGTTTTATGTATGATATCATGTTATCTGCAAACAGTGACAGTTTCATTTCTTCCTTAACAATCTGGATGCCCATTCTTTCTTTCTTTTTTTTTTTTTTAAATTTATTTTTTTATTTTCAGCATAACAGTATTCCTTGGTTTTGCACCACACCCAGTGCTCCATGCAATCCGTGCCCTCTCTAATACCCACCACCTGGTTCCCCCAACCTTCCACCCCCCGCCCCTTCAAAACCCTCAGATTGTTTTTCAGAGTCCATAGTCTCTCATGGTTCACCTCCCCTTCCAATTTCCCTCAACTCCCTTCTCCTCTCCGTCTCCCCTTGTCCTCCATGTTGTTATGCTCCACCAATAAGTGAAACCATATGATAATTGACTCTCTCTGCTTGACTTATTTCACTCAGCATAATCTCTTCCAGTCCCATCCATGTTGCTACAAAAGTTGGGTATTCATCCTTTCTGATGGAGGCATAATGCTCCATAGTGTATATGGACCACATCTTCCTTATCCATTCGTCCGTTGAAGGGCATCTTGGTTCTTTCCACAGTTTGGCGACCGTGGCCATTGCTGCTATAAACAGTGGGGTACAGATGGCTCTTCTTTTCACTACATCTGTATCTTTGGGGTAAATACCCAGTAGTGCAATTGCAGGGTCATAGGGAAGCTCTATTTTTTCTTAAGGAATCTCCACACTGTTTTCCAGAGTGGCTGCACCAACCTGCATTCCCACCAACAGTGTAAGAGGGTTCCCCTTTCTCCACATCCTTGCCAACACATGTTGTTTCCTGTCTTCATGCTTGGCAATTTTTGACTGGCAAAAAGATACTGTGACTTTTCATTGTTTTAGAGATTAGAAAGCTTAAGGGATAAAAAATTTTCTGAGTTTTTTTAGCTTTATGCTATGACATATTTAAGTTACTTGAAGACAGTTTAGTTGATCGTTTGAATCTGTGTTTTAAGATTTTTTCAGGTAACAACAGAATGATGTTTATTATAAGGCTAATTATGCCAACCACTAAGGGAAGACCTTTTCAAGTTCACTGCCATTGGCTTGTGAATTATTAGATTTTCCACTCTGGCTTGCAGACAGGCAATAGCACAGCCCCATGAGAGCACTGGATACTGTTGTTCTAAGCCCCTTCATTGGTTTTTTCCAGCTGTCAGGTAGTTTCTTCACCTGTGTGTGGGCCTGTTCATACACCACCATTATTCAAGGGCAACTCACTGCAGACATCAGTGAATTCTCTTCTCTCTTAGTTCTGCAAATTCTATTCTTTCATTTTTGTTTTTAAATTTTAATTCCAGCATAGTGAAAAAATGGTGTTGTATTACTTTCAGGTGTGCAGTGTAGTGATTCAACAATCCTCTACATTTTTCAGTGGTCTTCATAAGTATACTTGTAATGCATGTTACCTATTCTACTTATCCCCCACCCACTGCCCCTTCAGGCACCATCTGTATATTCTCTACAGTTAAGAATCTACCTTTTTGGTTTGCCTTGTTTTCCTTTGTTTATTGATTTGTTCTTTGATCCACAGATGAGTGCAATTATATGGCATTTACCTTTCTGTGAATAAGTTACTTCTTTTTTAAAAAAGATTTTATTTATTATTTGACAGACAGAGATCACAAGTAGGCAGAGAGGCAGGCAGAGAGAGAGGGGGAGGCAGGCTCTCTGCTGAGCAGAGAGCCCAATGTGGGGCTTGATCTCAGGACCCTGGGATCATGACCTGAGCTGAAGGCAGAGGCTTTAATACACTGAGCCACCCAGGTGCCCCTGTGAATAGCTTATTTCACTTAGCATTATACTCTCTAGATCCATCCATGTTGTTGCACTTGGCAAGATGTCATTCTTTTTTTTATGGCTGATTAATATTCGTGTGTGTGTGTGTGTGTGTGTGTGTGCAAACACACACACCCCTTAATCTATCAGAGGACACTTGGGCTGCTTCCATAATTTGGCTATTGTATTAATGCTGCAATAAACATAGGGGAACATAAATCTTTCCAAAGTAGGGGTTTTGTATTCTTTGGGCAAAGAAAAATATTCCATGTTCATGGATTGGAAAATAAATATTGTTAAAATGTGCCTACTACCCAAAACTATCTGTAGATTTAATGCAGTCCCTATCAATACCTCGAGCATTTTTCACTGAACTAGAACAAGCAATCCTAAAATTGGTATGGAACCAAAAAAGAAACCTGAACAACCAAAGCAATCTTGAAACAGAAGAACAAACTAGAGGTATTACAAATCTGGACTTAATTTACAAAGCTGCAGTAATCAAAAAAGTATGGCACTGCACCAAAAAAGACAAAAAACGAAGGAAATAGAAGAGAAAGCGGATATCACCCCACAAATATGTGCTCAATTAACTTTTGACAAAGGAGAGGAGAACATACAGTGGGAAAGAAAATCAATCTCTTCAGCAAATGGTGTTGGGGAAAACTAGATAGCAAGAGAATGAACTGGGACCATTTAGACCATACACAAAAATAAACTCAAAGTGGATGATGAACCTAAATGTGAGACCAAAAACCATAAAAACCTGAGAAAAGAGCTCAGGCTTTAATGTCTCTGATATTCTTTGTAGCAATGTTTTCTAGATATTTCTGCTGGGACAAGGGAAATACAAGCCAAAATAAAGTATTGGAACTACACCAAAATGAAAAGCTTCTGTACCACAACGGAAACAATCAACAAAACTGAAAGGCAGCCTAGGGAGTGGCAGAAGATATTTTCAAATGACCTATCTGTTAAAGGGTCAGTATCCAAAATCAGTAAAGAATTTACACAACTCAACACCCCCCAAAATAAACCATCCAGTTAAAAAATGGACATAGGCATGAACAGACATGTCTCCAAAGAGAATGTACAGATCATCAACAGACACATGAAAAGATGCTCTGCATCAGGGAAATGCAAATCAAAGCTATGCTGAGATGTCACTCACACCTGTCAGTATGGCTAGAATCAAAAATACAAGAAAAAAGTGTTGATGAAGATGTGAAGAAAAACCAACACTCATACACTGTGGGTGGGAATGTAAACTGTTTGAGCCACTGTGGAAACAGTATGAAGGTTTCTGAAAAAATTAAAAATAGAAGCACCAGAATGTTGGGCAATCTGACTCCAAACTCTCTAGAACTATGTAGACTTTCAGCAACATCTGCTCCATTCTGGGAGTTGACCCCTCTGCCTCGGTTATGCTTTTGGCTTTAAGGTCTGGAAACTCTCATTACAGTAAACTGGGTGATTACAGGGCTCACTTGGTTTGTTTCTCATTTCTCAAGGATTATTTTCCTTTCTTGTAGAATTTCTAGTTTCTTTAAAGCCATTGTTTTTAAGTAGAAACACAAATCTATTCCCCATTACTCTATTATGAGAAGGAGAAGTCCCTTCTTTTTGTAATCCATAGATATTAACAGAATGTTCATCACTTTTCTTTTCACTATAGTTGCTGGTGATTTTTTAAAAAACATAATTTTTCCTTTTTTTTCTTTTTAAAGATTTTATTTCTTTGACAGAGAAAGACACAGTGAGAGAGGGAACACAAGCAGTGAGGGTGGGAGAGGGAGAAGCATGCTTCCTGTGGAACAGGAGCCCAATGTGGGACTCGATCCCAGGACCCTTGGGATCATGACCTGACCTGAAGACAGACGCTTAATGACTGAGACACCCAGGCACTCCCCCAAAAACCTACTTTTAACTAAATAGAAACTTTCTACTATATTTCAGTACCATTTTCTTATTATTCTAAAACATATTCCTTCATTTAATTCTCCTTGAATGTGGTAAACTTTGCTATCTCCTCCACCTAGTTTTAACTTCACCATTAGCCTTTTCCCCCCAGTTCTCCCTTAATTTTCTGACTTATTGTCCAACACACTTTCTGAAAGCTGTGTTAAAGTCATTTTTTTCTTTTTAGAATGACAACAGCAAATATTTTGATTACATTCTTATATTCCTACGTTGGCAAATATCCAGTATTTTTTGGGTCTTGTTTGGACAAAACATTAGTTTTTTGTTCTATCCATGCTCATGGATGCAGAGAATCAGCTGAATTATTCAACATGCAAATCAGGTATTTTAGATAGGTCACTATGGCTCTAGCACTAAAAATAATGAAATCCCAGTGCAAGACAGAAATGAAACAAGTCAGGATAAGGACACAAAAACTGATAATCGTGTGTTTCTGGGGATGAGAGGGAAAAAATGAGCAATTGTCAGGATTTGGGAATATTGATAATCATGGCTTGTTTTGGGAAAAAGTCCACAATTATCCCTCCAAGATCTGACAGACTTGAATGTGGCTCAAAATCTGTCTAAGAATGTATTGGCACTTTCTTAGCTGAAATAGCCTTGCAGTTATCAATGTTTGTTTTTCACGTTGTACCCATAGAATGAACATAAAGTGTCTGTCAGTGATAAACACACACATTCTCCTGAACCTTGCAGAATATTTCACTGACCTGAACTATTTTGACTCATTGTTACTCTCCTCTGTGCATGAACAAATGCTTTTATTTAGACTCCATTTCTAAAACTTCTGTGGACAGGAAATTAAAAACGACAGCCCTGGATACCACTGGTGAATAACTAAATACACAACTAACTAAATAGACAGCTATTTCCACGAAGTTGTCCTAGGATGCTAATGAGAGTCTTTTTTAACTAAGTATGTTTAACTGGTCTAAGTACTGTCATAAATGAATTAGTAGGCACCTGGGTGGTTCAGTGAGTTAAGCATCTGCCTTCAGCTCCAGTCATGATCTGAGGGTCCTGGGACTGAGCCCCAGGTCAGGCTCTCTGCACCTCAGGGAGCCTGCCTCTCCTTCTGCCCCTCCTCACACTCATTCTCTCGATTTCTCTTTTTCTCTATCTCAAATAAGTGAAATCTTTAAAAACATGAACTAGTAAAATATGAACATACATTCTTCAATGGGATTTTAAACCATATTATCAAATCAACCAATATAATTAAAAAGCTGAGATTAGAAAAAAAAAAAAAAAAGATCATGTCCTTTACTTTTTTCCCCTCACCCTTTCCATCATTTTTTCATTTCCTTCCATGATGTTTTCTTTTTCTCCAATTCCTACAAAATAGTATTTGAATGGCTTTTAAATTTGTTGATTAAAATCAGTTTTGTCTAGCCATTAGTAATTTTCTTGAACTCCAAACTCCCTTGGTAATTAATGTGACTATCATTAAATTTAGAGTCAACTTTCAGATGGTTCATTTAAATTCATAAAATTTCATTAAAAATGTCTGATGAACTTTTCTGTACTACTTAAAATAGCATTTTCATATTAAGGACAGATCACATTTAGTACTTTCACAAAGCAAACTTAGCCAATTGCTAACTCATTAGTTTTCATAGAATGTAGAGGAGAAAAATCCTTATCCCAAGTTACTGTGTATGAAAGGGGGGAAATACATAAATATGTGTATATGTTAACTTCTCCAGAAAGAGTATAGTTTATGGACATTTCTTTCCCACCTTATGTACATTTCTTTATTCATACAGTGTAATTTTATAAAATGTTCATATGTTACATGCATTATTTATCTGAATCTAAAAGTACAGTAGAAATTTAGGGGTTGGGAACAAGTGAGTGAAGGAAGAAAGAATCACATGTCTACTAAAAGATTTAAGACAAGTACATAGTAGAAACTGAGGCACAGATGGGTTGATAATTACATTAATATATATATATCAAGAAAAATAGTCACTATTAAGTGACAAGTACCCAAGACATTATATGATTGACAGAATACAAATACTTGCTTAGGAATCCTATAGAGGTCTGAAACAAGATTTTAGTTTGAGTGCCAAAGAATCCCAAGGAACTCAATACGCTTAAAGAGAATTAAGATTTAAACAAATATCTTTTTGTGTCTTCTTCAATTTCTTTCATGAGTGTTCTGTAGTTCCTCGAGTACAGATCCTTTACCTCTTTGGTTAGGTTTATTCCCAAGTATCTTATGGTTCTTGGTGCTATAGTAAATGGAATCGATACTCTAATTTCCCTTTATTTTTACTGTTAGTGTATAAGAAAGCCACTGATTTCTGTACATTGACTTTGTATCCTGCCACGTTACTGAATTGCTGTATGAGTTCTAGTAGTTAGGGGGTGGAGTCTTTTGGGTATTCCATATAAAAAATCATGTCATCTGTGAAGAGAGAGAGTTTGACTTCTTCATTGCCAATCTGGATACCTTTTATTTCTCTTTGTTGTCTGATTGCTGTTGCTAGGACTTCTAATACTATGTTGAACAAGAGTGGTGAGAGTGGGCATTCTTGTTGTGTTCCTGATCTCAACAGGAAGGCTATGAGCTTTTCCCCATTGAGGATGATATTTGCTGTGGGTCTTTCATAGACAGATTTTATGAAGTTCAGGAATGTTCCCTCTATCCCTATATTTTGAAGCGTTTTAAACAGGAACGGATGCTGGATTTTGTCAAATGGTTTTTCTGCATCAATGGAGAGGACCATGTGGTTCTTCTCTCTTCTCATTGATTTGTTCTATCACATTGATTGACTTGCGAATGTTGAACCATTCTTATAATCCAGGGATGAATCCCACTTGGTTATAGTGGATAATCTTTTTAATGTGCTGTTGGATCCTGTTTGCTAGGATCTTGTTGAGAATCTTAGCATCCATATTCGTCAGTGATATTGGTCTGAAATTCTCCTTTTTGGTGTGGTCTTTGCCTGGTTTGGGGATCAGGGTAATGCTGGCTTCATAAAAAGAGTCTGGAAGTTTTCCTTCTGCTTCAATTTTTTGAAACAGCTTCAGGAGAATAGGTGTTATTTCTTCTTTGAAAGTTTGGTAGAATTCCCCAGAGAATCTGTCAGGTCCTGGGCTCTTGTTTTTTGGGAGGTTTTTGATCACTGCTTCAATCTCGTTACTAGATATCAGTCTATTCAGGTTGTCAATTTCTTCCTGGTTCAATTTTGGGAGTTTATAGTTTTCCAGGAATGCATCCATTTCATCTAGGTTGCTTAACTTATTGGCATATAACTGTTGATAATAACTTCTGATGTTTCTATTTCCTTGGTGTTAGTTGTAATCTCTCCCTTTTCACTCACAATTTTATTAATTTGAGCCTTCTCTCTTTTCTTTTGGATTAGTGTGGCCAATGGTTTATCGATCTTATTGATTCTTTCAAAAAACCAACTTCTAGTTTCGTTGATGTGTTCTACTATATCTCTCATTTCTATCTCATTGATCTCTGCTCTAATCTTGATTATTTCCCTTCTTGTGTGTGGAGTTGGCTTAATTTGTTGTTGATTCTCCATCTTTAAGGTGTAGAGACAGCTGGTGTATTCTGGATTTTTCAATTTTTTTGAGGGAGGCTTGGATGGCTGTGTATTTCCCCCTTAGGACCTTTGCTGTATCCCACAGGGTTTGGGCCAAAGTGTCTTCATTCTCATTGGTTTCCATGAATTGTTATATTCTTCTTTGATCTCCTGGTTGATCTAAGTATTATTAAGCAAGGTGGTCTTTACCTACCAGGTGTTTGAGTTCCTTCCAGACTTTTCCTTGTGATTGAGCTCCAGTTTCAAAGCGTTGTGATCTGAGAATATGCAGGGAATAATCTCAGTCTTTTGGTATCAGTTGAGCCCTGATTTGTGACCCTGTATGTGGTCTATTCTGGAGAAGGTTCCATGTGCACTTGAGAAGAATGAATATTCTGTTGTTTTAGGGTGGAATGTTCTGTATATATCTATGAGGTCCATCTGGTCCAGTGTGTCATTCAATGCTCTTGTTTCTTTATTGATTTTCTGATTTTCTGCCATTTACTATAGCACCTAGAACGATAAGATACCTGGGAATAAACCTAACCAAAGAGGTAAAGGTCTGTACTTGAGGAACTACAGAACATTTATGAAAGAAATTGAAGAAGACACAAAAAGAAGGAAGACCATTCCATGCTCTTGGATCGGAAGAATAAACATTGTTAAAATATCTATACTGCCTAGAGCAATCTATACTTTTAAGGCCATTCCGATCAAAATTCCATGGGTATTTTTCAAAGAGCTGGAGCAAATAATCCTACAATTTGTATGGAATCAGAAGAGACCCCAAATTGCTTAGGAAATGTTGAAAAACAAAAATAAAACTGGTGGCATCATGTTACCTGATTTCAAGCTTTACTACAAAGCTGTGATCACCAATACAGCATGGTACTGGCATAAAAACAGACACATAGACCAGTGGAACAGAGTAAAGAGCCCAGATATGGACCCTCAACTCTATGGTCAAATAATATTCGACAAAGCAGGAAAAATATACAGTAGAAAAAAGACAGTCTCTTCAATAAATGGTGCTGGGAAAATTGGACAGCTATATGTAGAAGAACGAAACTCGACCATTCTCTTACACTGTACACAAAGATAAACTCTAAATGGATAAAAGACCTCAACATGAGACAGGAATCCATCAGAATCCTAGAGGAGAACATAGACAGTAACCTCTTTGATATCAGCCACAGCAACTTCTTTCAAGATATGTCTCCAAAGGCAAAGGAAACAAAAGTGAAAATAAACTTTTGGGACTTCATCAAAATCAAAAGCTTCTGCACAGCAAAGGAAACGGTCAAGAAAACAAAGAGGCAACCCACGGAATGGGAGAAGATATTTGCAAATGAGAGTACAGACAAAAGGTTGATGTCCAGGATCTATAAAGAACTTCTCAAACTCAACACACACAAAACAGATAATCGTGTCAAAAAATGGGCAGAAGACATGAACAGACATTTCTCCAATGAATACATAAAAATGGCTATCAGACACATGAAAAAATGTTCATCATCACTAGCCATCAGGGAGTTTCAAATCAAAACCACCTTGAGATACCTCCTTACACCAGTTAGAATGGCCAAAATTAGCAAGACAGGAAACAACGTGTGTTGGAGAGGATGTGGAGAAAGGGGAACCCTCTTACACTGTTGGTGGGAATGCAAGTTGGTGCAGCCACTTTGGAGAACAGTGTGGCGATTCCTGAAGAAATTAAAAATAGAGCTTCCCTATGACTCTGCAATTGCACTACTGGGTATTTACCCCAAAGATATAGATGTGGTGAAAAGAAGGGCCATCTGTACCCCAATGTTTATAGCAGCAATGGCCATGGTCGCCAAACTGTGGAAAGAACCAAGATGTCCTTCAGCAGATGAATGGATAAGGAAGATGTGGTCCATATACACTATGGAGTATTATGCTTCCATCAGAAAGGATGAATACCCAACTGTTGTAGCAATGTGGACTGGACTGGAAGAGATTATGCTGAGTGAAATAAGTCAAGCAGAAAGAATCAATTATCATATGGTTTCACTTATTTGTGGAGCATAACAAATAGCATGGAGGACAAGGGGAGTTGGAGAGGAGAAGGAAATTGAGGGAAATTGGAAGGGGAGGTGAACCATGAGAGACTATGGACTCTGGAAAACAATCTGAGGGTTTTGAAGGGGCAGGGGGTGGGAGGTTGGGGGAACCAGGTGGTGGGTATTACGGAGGGCACATATTGCATGGAGCACTGGGTGTGGTGCAAGAACAATGAATACTGTTATGCTGAAAAGAAATTAAAAAAAAAAAAAGAAATATCATATAGCACCTCATAGGATATTATATGTATCAGTGAAGCTGGGAATGGTAGACCAGTAAAGAATATTACTGGTGCCTAAATAGAAGACAAGGAGGTCCATGGAGTTCCTATGGGGTAAGAACAAAGCAGAAACAAGGGCAGAAGTAATAGGATTTTTAAAAATGTGTTATACTCCTATACTACAGTTATATACTGCATACTCTTCTGAAGAAAATACTTCATACAGTTGAAAATAAATAGTAGCCTGTAATAAATTTGCTGTGAGAGCTCAGAAGTAAAATTGAGATTATCTGTAAACTGAGAAGTTGAAATCCAATGTTTCAAATCATTTTGACTATTCTGTTTTTGAGCATGGATAAAATATTTGGAAATACATGCTCCTACAAGTTTAACACTTAAATAACAATAATCTATTCAGTGATTTTATCTTACACCATATAGTGCTGTCATTAATAAATTGATCCTCATATAATTTTAAAGTTAATTTATGTTTAAAAACCAGCTAGTCTTTTGGTTTTGGGTCCAAGTTGTAAAAGCATCATAATTTCGCACTCTTTGTCCACATAAGAAAAGCTGGACAATCTGAAAATGAACGACTTTCTTAGAAAACTCAGAGCAGAGGGCAAACAGTTATCCCCAGTTGTGGCAAAGCAGGAGCAGCAGCAGCTGGAAGCCATGAATAATTGTAAGACTTACTTTATTGGAAAATCAGAAATTGCTGCCAGCAGAGTCCTTCTGTGGGTCACAATTCCTTCCAGAGACTGCACTAGGCTTTCACAGAAAAAAAATCTGAGAAAAATGACCTCAGGATGCCAAGGAAAAATGAAGAGACACCACTATGATACCCTTCGAAACCCTCATCATGAAGCCCAAGTCTCTGGGAATCCCTAGCCAGACCTTATTTCCCATGGTGGAAAGGAATTACATAACACTGTACCTTTTCCAGCTTCTTTAAAAAAGATTGGGAATGCTGAAAGTAAAACAGATGAGGGGACAAAAAAGATGAAAGTTGTATGCCTGGAAAAGAACTAGAAAAACGAGAAAGGCAAACCCCCAAAAGAGGGAGAACTGCAAATCTGAGATTTATTCCAAAGTATGTGGCTTCCTTTCCTTCTCTCACATACAGCCATCATCCCAATAAACCTCAAGTATATTAACAATGAATTGCAGGTGAAAGAGGTCCCAAGATGTATACTCTTTCTGAGGAACAGGGCAAAGGGAAACCCTAAATCCAAGAGAGGTAAAAATACAAACAGTAGAAGTATTTGAAACCTAACACTAAAGAAAGCTGAAATCCTAGGTAAATTAGTATAACTTCTCACATGACAACATAGATAACACCTATTATACATACAATGTCCAAATTTGAACAAAATTATACAACCTGAAAAAACAAAACCATCCTCAGAAACAAATTCAGAGGTGACACAAATGTAGGAATTATCAGACAAGTGTTTTACAATACTCTGTCACCAGAGAGATAACAACAATGCAACAGAATCAAAAGCACATGCAAGAAAACAAGAAGTAACTGAAATGAAGAATGCCTTTGATCTGCTCAACAAATTTTAACACTCCAAGGAAAGAGTCAGTGAACTTCAAGAGAATCAATGGAAACTTTTCAAGCTGAAATGAGAATATGAAAAGAAAATGAAAAAGACATCCAAACATCTATGAAAGAGACATCTGAACATCTAAGAACTATTGAACAGTACCAAAAGTTTCAATATAGGCATAATGGGAAAAGTGAAAAAGTGAAGATAGAGAATGCAACAGAATATTCAAAGTAATAGAAAATTTTCCAAATTATTTAGAGACAAATCACAGATTAAGAAATCTCAAAGATCATCAACAACCACTTGTCAGGAGGGGAAACAACAAAATACTCCATGCCTTTTAGAGTTGGTAAAAATTTAAAAAAAATCCTAAGAATAACAATTTCGTCAAGGATTTGGAGAAACCAGAAGTAATTTCCATCACTGGAAGGAATGAAAATGGTGTATCCACTCTGGAAGACACATCGACATTTTCTTTAAAAGCTAAACAGAGGTTTATCTTTAATCTAGCAATCACATTCTTAGTGTTTGTTCACCTCTTTTTTTTTTAATTTTTTTTTTTATTTGATAGAGATTACAAGTAGTCAGAGAGGCAGGCAGGGAGAGAGGAGGAAGCAGGCTCCCCGCTGAGCAGAGAGCCCGATGCAGGACTTGATCCCAGGACCCTGAGACCATGACATAAGCTGAAGGCAGAGGCTTTAACCCACTGAGCCACCCAGGTGCCCCTGTTCACCTCTTTTGAAAACTAATGTCCACACATCCATGGGAAAGTTTACAGCAGCACAATTTATAATTGCCCAAAACTGGAAGAACTCAAGATGTCCTTCAATATGTATAAGGATAAACAGTGAGATATACCTACTATTTAGCACTTAGGGATATCAGGTCATGAGGTATTAATATGAGTGAATGTTAACTGCATATTGCTAACTTAAAGTTTTCAGCCTGAACAGGTTACATATTGAATTATTGAATATATATGACCTTCAGAAAAAGTAAAAACTATAGGACAGAAAGCAAAAAAAGTCATGACCTTGGAGTCTAAGAGAGAGGAAAGTTTAATAGGTGAAATAGGATTTGGTGGGGGAGGGTAAGCCAATTCTGTGTGATAGAGTATTAATGAATACATTAGACCATGAACTTGTCAAAACCATTACAACTCCATAGCACAAAGAGTGAAACTTAATGTTTAAAAAAAAAAAAAAAAAGCTTTTAAGTCCATTAGGAGGTTAGGAGTTCCAAAGATGTAAAGCAAACTAAAAGAAAAGAATCTAATTGTATCAAAATGTAGGACCTAACCTCACTGAAAGGGAAAAGTACCAGGTAGTCATCTAAATAACTTTGGAAATGAGTAAATAATGTAAGACTATAGATAAGAGAAGCTGTATAAAAAACACTGCATTAGTTCATAGAGGTGTTTCTTAGCAGAGTACTGATTAACAATTATGAAACCAGTATACTTATAGACTAGAATTGAACTATTATGTAAATGGATGAAAGATGGTGGCACTCAGGTTCTCACTGTTGGAGAGGGAGATAAGCAAGGGGGAAAAGGGGTAGAATGAAATATGTGCAATAGAGTTGGAGGTGCAAGTTTGAACTTGTGCTTAGCTTAGAAAAGACACCAATGGATAAATAATTATTGGAGTAACATCCTCATAATGGTGGAGTTAAGTGTTTTATACTATCTCTGCCTTACAGAACACTGATTGAGACAACCACCTATGGACAAGGAAGACTTTCTGGAAATCCAGGGATCCATTGGGGAAGTGTCAGCATATTGGTAGACCCCCCCCACCCAAAAAAAAAAAAAAAAAAAAAAACCACCAAGATAGAGGCATGGAAACCGGTAATGGTTCATTTTACCCACATCACCCATTTCCTAATCTAGCACAGCTCAGTGTTAAGAGAAACTTTTTCAGTCCATGATTTCTTCCATGGGGAAAAGTAAGAATGTGTGATTAGCACACAGCTTCTCCATCAGGGAAAAACATGGCCTAAGAATCTCATTTCTCTTTTGCCCTATCCAGAATACTGACTACTGAACTTCATGATTTGGAAGCAGTGAGGGATTAAGAAAAGGACAGCTAGGGTATGGTGGATGTACTAGATGGAAAACGATTATACTAAACGTGTCACAGACACCATTAGGAAGCCCCCACTGAGTCACAGGGAACACCTAGAATGCAGATCCCAAAGGGCTCACAGGCACTCCCAGCAGCAGCAAGAGTTTCACAGGGGGTTGGTGAGTGTGTTCACGAAGCTAGACCAAATCTGTGGGCCTGGAAGAGTACCACAATCTTGAGCATGGCCACCATTTTAGGGCAAGCAAAATGAAGACTGTCCACAACAGGTCTGGCTTTATGGTTTTGAGAAATAGCTTTAGTAGAGGATTGAGGAAAGACACATGACCTTTAAGAATTGTGTCACACAAGGTAGCAAAAAGCATTCAGCAGGTGTATCTATAAGAAAACCCAGGGAAAGCCTCAGAATCTCTAGTAAGGCTGGCAAGGTATTTCTCTCAGCTAGTTAGTGAAGACTACAGGGGGTGACTGCTTCCTCAACTGTGAAGTCAGCAATGCAAGACTTCAAATGTAAAGTCAAAGAAACATGCAAAAAATCTTCAAAAATATGACAACACCAGAAGAACACAATAATTTTCCAGTAATCAACCACAAAGAAATGAAGGTCAATGATTTACCTAATTAAGAATTCAAAACAGCTGTTTTAAGAAATCTCAATGAGCTACAAGAATTTTTCTTGATTTTTGTAACTAATTTATATAACTACCAATAATTAAAACTTTCATATTGATTTATGGTAGAAAAATGTGTAAAATCATCGTCAGTATAAATTCTTATACTTGTTCAGCTTTACAAATGAGGTTTTCCTTTTCTTGGAGCTTTAAATGTAGCTCATTCATGTGCAGTGTGATCATGATCATTTTGTTTGTTTTTTTTTTTTTTTCCCTCTGATTACTAAATATTAGGCAAGCATTCCTTCTGCTTTAGGAAATTGTCATTTGAAGTTAAACGTATGTCAAATCTTTGTAAAACTCCTCTACAAGTTAGCCAAGGAGCATTAGCAAAGAACACAGGATCATTAAATTCATTATCTTCTAAATTTAGTGAAGAGTCATAGAATCTGCATATATGTATGACAAGATGGTAACAACCATATCTATGATATTTTAGCACATTTAGCTTCAAAAAACTTAGTACATATATTTTCCACATGTATTATCCTGTGGAATGAAGCCACAAAGAAGAGTCTCTTGTTTGAAAATGTAAATAAATTAGAATTTTTGACCCCCAAAATAATAAAGATAACAGAATGAAATCAAGAAAAATGTACACCAACAAAATGCAATGTTGAACAGAAATAATTTCAGAAGAATCAAACAAATTCTGGAGCTAAAGAATACAGTGAATGAAATGAAAAATACAATTAAAAGCATACTGCTCAAGCAGAAGATTCTG
Source organism: Lontra canadensis (assembly GCF_010015895.1). Classification (NCBI taxonomy): domain Eukaryota; kingdom Metazoa; phylum Chordata; class Mammalia; order Carnivora; family Mustelidae; genus Lontra; species Lontra canadensis. The sequence continues at coordinate 3,432,118 of NW_022631027.1, forward strand.
TGAAGTAGCAGACAAGATCTTTGTAATTCTTCAAAGGAGAACAAAGAAAAAAGTGAAGAAAGCCAACATGAACCATGGAATATCATGAAAGGTAAGTTGGAATCTCAGAAGGAAAATAGAGGGAGAAAGGAACAGAAACCTTAAAGATTTAATGGCTGAGGAGCTCTCAAATATGGGGAGGAATCTGGACATCCAAATTCATTAAGATAATATGTCATCCCCAAATTTCAAACTAAAATTATTGTCTCCGAAAAACATTATTGTATATTTTTGTCTGAAATCAAAGACAAAATATTTTAGGCAGCAAGAGCAGTAAGAGGAAATTGTCTCATAGAAGGGAATCCCCATAAGACTACCTCTGGATTTCTTGGAAGAAACTTTGCAGGTTAAGATTGGAATGATATAGTCAAAGGAAGGACTGGGGCTGAAGGTAGGAGGTAGGCAGGGAGCGGACCTTGCCACCAAAATACTTTGCCTTACCTCCATTTCTGAAGGACAACTTTGCAGGGTAAAGACATTCCCAAACAAAAGCTGAGGGAGATAATCACCATGTTACCTGCCTTACAAAAAAGGCTGAAAGGAATTTGCTACACTAAAATGAAGGGACATTAATTAGTAATATGAAAATATATGAAAGTATAAAAACACACTGGTAAAGTTAAGTGTACAATCAATTCAGAATACTCTAAAACTGCAGTGTGTTAATTTGTGGTGTGTCAGTTAACCCTAGTGTAAGGGTTAAAGGAAAAAGTATTGCAAATGTCTAAACTACAGTAATTTTAATGGTTATGCAATAAAAATATATAAGTTGCAATGTTGCAACATTAAAAACATAATGGAAGAGTAAATGATTACAGTTTTTAAGTATAATTGAAGTTGTTAGCCTAACATAAGCCATTTTAAGTGTGATTTAAAAGTTTACCACAACCCTAAAACTTGGAATAGGTTAAAAAAAAAAAGATTAAGAGAAGTGAATCAAAGCATACCACTATAGAAAATCCTAAATTCACATAGGAGGACAAGAATGGAAGAAAGGAACAAGAGAATCACACAACCTTACCTACAAGTCCTTATGTATCATTTAAGTCTTTAAATATAAAAGGATTAAATGCTCCAATCAGAGAATGATCAAACTATGTGCCACCTAAAAGAAACTCATTTCAGCTTGAGGAGACAGAGAGGCTTAAAGTGAAGTTATGGAGAAAGATATTCCATGCACATGGAACCCTAAAGAGAGCAGGAATAGCTGTACTTACTTAAGGAAAAAAAAAAAAAAGACTTCAAGTCAAAACTTGTAACAAGAAAAAAAACTAATGAGATAAGGAAGACCATATTATCGATAAATGGGTCATTCATTAAGGATATCTACCAATCATAAATATTCATGAATGCATCAGAGTACCTAAATATATTAAGAAAATAGTAATAGATATTAAAAGAGAAATAAACAACAATAAAAACAGGATAGAGGACTTGATTACCACACTTTCAACAATAGATAGATTATCCTAAAAAATACATAAGGAAATTTGTCAGCACTTTGGTTTAGAATAAATGGCCCTAACAGATATATAGAGGACATTTCTACAAACAGCAGCAGAATACAAATTCTCAAGTTAATGCATGCAAATTATGTTTTTTGACCACAATGACATGAAACTAGAAATCAATAGCTGGAGGAGAGCTGAAAAATTCACAAGTGTGTAGAAATTAAACACACTCCTGAACAAAGAAAAAAATGGAAAGTCAAAGAAAAAAATGGAAAGACTAGTTAAAACTAGCTTGAGACAAAAGAAAATAGAAACATAACAAACCATAACTTACAGGAGGTAGAAAAAGCAATTCTACGAGGGAAGTTTATAAAGATGTCAAATAAATAACCTAACTGTACATTTCAAGGAACTAGAAAAAGAACAAGTTAAGCCCAAAGTTAGTAAAAGGAAAAAATAACAAGATCAGAGCAGAAATAAATAAGAACCAGAACAACAACATAGAGCTGGTTTTATGAAAGATGAAATTGACAAACATTTAGGTACACTTAAGAAAAAAAGGAAAAATCAAATTCAGAAATGAAAGTGGTGATATTGCAGTTGATAGACTACAAATACAAAAGATCCTAAGAGATTACCATAAGCAGTTATAGGCTAACAAATAGAGAACCTGTTAAGATTCAATCATTAAGAAATAAAAAAATCTTTACAGACCTGTAAGGATGAAGAAAACTAAAGCAGTAACCAAAAACCTCTCAACAAATGAAACCCCAGGACCAGGTGGTTTCTTTGGTGAATCCTTGTAACAGTTTCAGAATTACCACAACCATAAAATGAGTTTGGGAATGTTCCTTACTCTTCAATTTTTGGAAGCCAGCATTACCCTGATACCAAAGCCAAATAAGCTAAAAGAAACTATAGACCAATATCCCTGCTAAATATAAGTGCAAAAATGTTAGCAAAATTCTATCAAATAAAATTTAATATATTAAAAGGATTATACTCCACAATAGAGTGGGATTTATCCATGGGATGCAACAATGATTCAGCCTATTAAGAGCAATAAATGTGATAAACCATTTGAGAAAAATTCAACATCTTTTCATCATAAAAATGCTAAACAAAAATATAGAAGGAACATACCATAATAAACAATGTAACAGACAAGTCCACAACTAACATAAAATCACATAAAAATATGAAAGCCAGTCTTCTAAAATCATGAATGAGGGGCACCTGGGTGGCTCAGTGGGTTAAGCCTCTGCCTTCAGCTCAGGTCATTATCTCAGGGTCCTGGAATCAAGCTCCACATTGGACTCTGCTCAGCAGGGATCCTGATTCCCCCTCTCTCTGCCTGCTGCTCTGCTTACCTGTGCTCTTTCTCTGCATCAAATAAATAAATAAAATCCTTTTAAAAAATAAAATCATGAATGAGAAAAGGAGACCGATTCTCATCACTCCTATTCCAACATAGTACTGAAAATCCTAGCAAGAACATTCAGGCAAGAGAAAGAAATCAGAAAGGGAGAAGTAAAATTGCTTATTAGCAGATGACATGATCTTATATGTGGAAAATTCTAAACACGCCACTGAAAATTGTTAGAACTAATTAATGTATTTTCAGTGATGTCAAAGAATAGAAAACAGAGAGAAATCAGTTATTATTTCTATACTCTTACAACAAAATATCTGAAAAACAAAGCAGTCTCATTAACAACAGCATCCAAAACAGAAAAAAAATTACATAGTGATGTATTTCACTAAGGAGATGAAAGACCTGTACACTCAGAAAAAAAAATTTGATCAAAGACACAAATGAGTGGAAATATAGCCTGCATTCTGGGATGGAATGAACCCAGGTTAAAATATCACAACTCCCCAAAGGATTTATGGATCTCATAGAATTCCTAACTGATTCCTAATGGCATTCTTTTTCACAGAAATATCTTTTAACGTTCCAAAATTTGTGTGGAACCATAAATGACCTTGAATAACCAAAGAAATTCTAAGAAAAAACAAGGCTGGATACATCACACTTCCTGTTTTCAAACTCTATTACAAATATAGTCTAAGTAAACACATAGACCAAGTGAACAGAATTCTCTCAGTAAATAAAAAACAAACTCTTGTATATACAGTCAACTCCTATTTGAAAAGGGACCCAAGAATACTCACCAGAGCAAGAATAGCCTCTTCCATAAATGGTGTTTGAAAAATTAAATATTATCATATGTAAAAGAATGAAATTGGAGCCCCACTTACATCACTTACAAAAATAAACTCAAAATGGAGTCAAGATTTAAGACCTGAAACTGTTAAACTCCTGGAAGAAAGGAAAAGAAAAACTCCTTGACCTTGATCTTGGTAATTATTTTTTTGGAGGTGATACCAAAAGCACAAGCAACAAAACAAAAACAAGTGGATTATGTCAAACTAAAAATTTGCTGCACAAGAAAAAAAAAAAAAGGCAACCAATGGATAGAATGGGAGAATATACTTGCAATCATCTACTGGATAAGAGGCTAATATCATCCGAAATAAAAGGAACTCCTACAAATGAATAGCGCCCCCCCCCACCAAAAAAAAAAAAAAAAAAAAACTATTTTAAAAATGAGGAGACCTGAATAGACATTGTTCCAGAGAAGGCACATAGATGGCCACCAGGTAAATGAGAATTTGTCCAACATCACTAGTCATCAGGAAAAGGCAAATCAAAACCACCATAAAAAATTACATCACCCCTGTTATGAGGAGCAAGATGGCAGAGGAATAGGAGACCTAAATATCATTGGGTCCCAGGAGTTCAGCTCAATATTTATCAAACCATTCTGAACACCTACAAACTCAACAGGAGATCGAAGAATAGTAGCAATTCTACAAACAGAAAAGAAACCACTTTCTGGAAGGTAGGAAATGCTGAGAAGTGAATCCGAGACACTATTTGGGAAGATGGGCCGCAGGGGGAGGGAGCTTCTGTCAGCCAGCTCCTGGTAAGTGAGAAAGCAGTGGAGCACAAAATCAGGACTTTCAGAAGTCTGCTCCAGTGAGGGATGTCACTTGAGTGGCTAAACGGGGTGGAGCCCTCACTGGGATAGTATGGTCTGAGGACCCTCAGGGTCAGAGAGACCAGGGCCTGAGTGTGTCAGAGCTCCCAAGTATTAGAGCTGGGAGCCGAGGAGAGGGCTCTCAGCTCAGAGTTGCCATAAACCATGATCTGCAGCAGTTGGGCCCCTGCTCATTGAGCAGGGACCCCACAAGTAGCAGATCTAGGGAGGCTACCTTTCTTCCCCCAGGAAGAGTGGCACAGGAGACTGCCATAGAAATCTGCAGGGTTTGGGGACTGCAAATGGGGTTGTGTGCCAGAGACAGGAACTTTTGGTCACAGACAGGGTAAGCACAGAGCGCCACTGAAGACCAGGGAGACAAGAGTGATTGACTGCTTTTCTCAGAGGGTACACTGAGGAGTGGTGCCCCAAGTTTTCAGCTCTTCTGGGTGGGAAATTGGGAGACCACCATCTTCATTCTCATCCTCCAAAGCTGTACAGAAAGCTTTCAGGGAACAAAAGCTAGTGAGTGTAAACCAGAGCAGACTACATAGCCTGGCCCATGGCAAGGACAGTGCAACTCCACTTTGGGCTAGGACAATTGAGAATCACTGCAACAGGCCCCTCCCCAAGAAAATCAGCAAGAACATCCAGCCAAGACCATGTTTGCCAATCACTGAGAACTACAAATCTCCAGTGCTAGGGGAATATAGCATATAGAATTCATTGTTTATTTTTTCCCTTGATTCTTTAGTCTTTTGGAGTTAGTTTTTTTTCTAATTTTCTTTTCTTTTTTTTTTTTTAATTTTTCTTCTTTCCTTTTTCAACCAGCATCTTATCAATTCCTTCATTTTTAACATCATATTCTATCCCTTCATTGTATTTAACCTTACTGTTGGTGTATATATGAGTTTTTCTTTCTTTAAAATGTTGGAATACAATTTCTTCTAACAGGCCAAAATATACTCAAAATCTAGTGTATGGCTTGTTCTAGTTTCCTTCTTAATCACTTTTTTTTTTTTTCAAAATTTTCCCGCTTTTTTCAGTGAACTGCTTATCAACTCCTTCTTTAAAATCTTTAATTTTCATCTTTACAGTCATATTCCATCCTTTCATAGTATGGCTGTAAAGATAAGTTTTTCTTTCCTTAAAATTTTGTGAGGCAGTTTCTTCTAACAGATCAAAATATACCCAAAATCTAGGGTATGGCTCTGTTCTATTGACCAGCCTAACCCTATTCTTTATTTTTCTTTTTTTCCTTTCTTTTGCCCCCAGTTTTAGGTCTCTTCTGATTTGTTTAGTGTGCATTTTTCTGTGTTAGTTGTTACCCTTTTAGCATTTTGTTCTCCCATTCATCGATTCTTCTCTGGACAAATGACAAAATGGAAAAAACTCACTTAAAAAAAAAAGAACAACAGGCAATACTAACTGCCAGGGTCCTAATCAATACAGACATTAGTAAGATGTCAGAATGAAAGTTCATGACAATAGAGTACATGACGATTATAAACATACTAGCTGGGCTTGAAGAAAGCATAGAAGATACAAGAGAATCCTTTTTCTGGAGAAATAAAAGAACTAAAGTCTAAGTTAACATCAAAAAGGCTCTTAATAAGGTGCAATAAAAATTGGAGGCTCTACCTGCTAGGATAAATGAGGCAGAAGAGAGAATTAGTGATATAGAAGCCCAAATGATGGAGAATAAAGAAGCTGAGAAAAAAATAAACAACTACTGGATCACAAGGGGAGAATTTGAGAGATGAGTGATACATAAGATGAAACAATATTAGAATAATTAGGATCCCAGAAGAAGAAAAAAGATAGAGGAGCAGAAGATATACAGAAGAAATGATAGCAGAAAACATCCCTAATTTGGGGAAGCAAACAGGCATCAAAATCCAGGAAGCACAGAGAACCCCCCTCAAAATCAATAAAAATAGGTCAACAGCCCTTCATCCAATAGTAAAACTTTCAAGTCTCAGAAACAAGAGAAAAACCTGAAAGTAGGTCTGGACAGGAGGTCTGTAACCTAGAAAAGTAGAAATATTGGGTTGGCAGCAGACCTATCCACAGAGACTTGGCAGGCCAGAAAGGACCAGCATGATATATTCTGAGCACTAAATGAGACAAATATGCAGCCAAGAACACGATATCCAGCTAGGCTATCATTGAAAATAGAAGGAGAGATACAAAACTTCCAAGACAAACACCAAACCAGCCCTACAGGAAATCCTGAAAGGGGTCCTCTAAGCAAAGAGAGAGCCTAAAATTAACATAGACCAAAAAGGAGGCAAAACAGAGGCAATATACGGTAAGAGTCACTTTACAGGCAACACAACTAAATTCATATCTTTCAATAGTTACCCTGAATGTAAATGGGCTAAATACTACAATCAAAAGACACAGGGTATCAGAATGGATAAAAAGCAAGATCCATCAATAAGCTATCTGCAAGTAGCTACTTTACAAGCAGTGAAGGCAGTCTTGATATATTATATAACAATATAAGCCTTTCTGAAGAAACAGGAAAGGTCTCAAATATACAACTTAACCTTACACCTAAAGAAGAACACCAAATAAAGCCTAAACCCAGTAGGAGAAGATAAATAATAAAGATCAGAGCAGACATCAATGAGATAGAAACCAAAAGAAGGGTAGAACAGATCAATGAAAGTAGGAGGTAGTTCTTTGAAAGAATTACGAAGATTGATAAACCCCTGGCCAGACTTACCAAAAGAAAAAGGACCCAAATTAATAAAATCATGAATGAAAGAGGAAAGATCACAACCAACACTAAAGAAATACAATTATAAGAACAAATTATAAGCAACTCCATGCCAGGAAATTATATAATCTGGAAGAAATAGATGCACTCCTACAGAGTATAAACTACCCTAACTGAACCAGGAAGAAATAGAAAACCTTAACAGACCCATAACCAGCAAGGAAATTGAAGCAGTCATCAAAAATCTCCCAACAAACAAGAGCCTAGGGCCAGATGGCTTCCCAGGGAAATTGTACCGAACATTTAAAGAAGAATTAATACCTATTCTCCTGAAAGTGTTCTACAAAAATAGAAATGGAAGGAAAATTTCTGAAGTCCTTTCTGGTCTTTATGAGGCCAGCATTATCTTGATCCTAAACCAGACCAAGACCCCATCAAGAAGGGGAATTACAGAACAATATCCCTGATGAACATGCATGCAAAATTTCTCACCAAAATTCTAGCTAATAGGATCCAACAGTACATTAAAAGGATTATTCACCATAACCAAGTGGGATTTATTCCTGGGCTGCAAGGTTAGTTCAACATCCGCAAATCAATCAAGGTGATATACATTAATAAAAGAAAGAAAAAGAACCATATTATCCTCTCAGTAAATGCAAAAAAAGCAATTGACAAAATACAGCACCCTTTGTTCATCAATACTCTTCACAGTGTAGGAATAGAGTGTACATACCTCAATATCATAAAAACTGTCTATGAAAAGCCCACAGCAAGTATCATTCTTTTTTTTTAATTTGTTGGACAGAATGAGACACAATAAGAGGGGGAGGACAAGCATGGGGAATGGGAGAAGGAGAAGCAGGGTTCCTGCAGAGCAGGCAGCCCAGTGCTGGGCTTGATCCCAGGACTCTAGGATCATGACCTGAGCTGAAGGCAGATGCGTAACGACTGAGCCACCCAGGCACTCCAGAAGTATCATTCTTAATGGGGAAAAACTGAGAGCTTTTCCCTTAAGGTCAGGAACACAGCAGGGATGTCCACTATCACCATTGCTATTCAACATAGTACTAGAAGTCCTAGCCTCAGCAATCAGATAACAAAAAGAAATAAAAGGCATCTGAGTCAGCAAATAAGAAGTCAAACTCTCATTCTTTGCAGATGATATGATTCTTTACATGGAAAACTCAAGACTCCACCCCAAAACTGCTAGAACTCACACAGGAATTTAGTAAGGTGTCAGGATATAAACTCAATGGGCAGAAATCAGTTGCATTTCTATACACCAACAAGACAGGAGAAAGAGAAATGAAGAAGTCCATTCCATTTACAATTGCACCCAAGACCATAAGATACCTAAGAATAAATCTAAACAAAGAGGCAAAGAATCTGTACTCAGAAAACTATAGAATACACCTGAAAGTAATTGAGGAAGACACAAAGAAATGGAAAATAATTCCATGATCAGGGATTAGAACAAATATTGTGAAAATGTCTATACTATCTAGAGCAATCTACACATTTAATGCAAGCCCTATTAAAATACCATCAACTTTTCTCAAGGAAATGGAACCAATAATCCTAAAATTTGTATGGAACCAGAAAAGACCCCAAATAGCCAGAAGAATGTTGAAAAAGAAAAGCAAAGCTGGTGGCATCACAATTCCGGACTTCAAGTTCTTTTACAAAGCTGTCATCATCAATACAGTATGGTACTGGCACAAAAACAGACACATAGATCAGTGGAACAGAATAGAGAGCCCTGAAATAGACCCTCAACTCTATGGTCAACTAATCTTTGACAAAGCAGGAAAGAATGTCCAATGGAAAAAAAGACAATCTCTTCAGCAAGTGGTGTTGGGAAAATTGGACAGCCACATGCAGAAGAATGAAACTGGACCATTTCCTTATACCACACACACACAAAAATAGACTCCAAGTGGGTGAAAGATCTCAAGGTGAGACAGAAATCTATCAAAATCCTTGAGGAGAACATAGGCAGCAATGTCTTCGACCTCAGCCACAGCAACTTCTTCTTGGACATGTTGCCAAAGGCAAGGGAAGCAAAGGCAAAAATGAGCTATTGGGACTTCGTCAAGATCAAAAGCTTTTGAACAAAAAAGGAAACAGTCAACAAAACCAAAAGACAACTGACAGAATGGAAGAAGATATTTTCAAATGACCTATCAGATAAAGGGCTAGTATCCAAGATCTACACAGAACTGCTCAAACTCTGCACCCAAAGAACAAATAATCCAATCATGAAATGGGCAGAAGACATAAACAGACATGTCAGCAAAGAGGATATCCAAATGGCCAACAGACACATGAAAAGTACTCAGCATCACTCAGAAACTGGGAAATACAAATCCAAACCTCTATGAGACACCACCTCACACCAGAATGGCTAAAATTAACAAGTCAAGAAATGACAATATTGGCTAGGATGCAGAGAAAGGGGAACCCTCCTACACTGTTGATGGGAATGCAAGCTGGTGCAGCCATTCTGGAAAACAGTGTGGAGGTTCCTCAAAGAGTTGAAAATAGAGATATCTTATGACCCAGGTATTGCCCTACTGGGCATTTACCCCAAAGATACAAATGTGGTGCTCCAAAGGGGCAGTGTACCTGAATGTTTATAGCAGCAATGTCCATAATAGCTAAACTATGGAAAGAGCCTAGATGTCCATCAACAGATAAATGGGTAAATAAGATGATGTGTATGTATACAATGGAATATTATGCAGCCATTAACCCCCCCAACACCTGAAATCTTCCCATTTGCAATGACATGGATGGAACTAGAGGGTATTATGCTAAGCAAATTAAGTCAATCAGAGAAAAACAATTATCATATGATCTCACTGATATGAGGAATTTGAGAAACAAGACAGAGGATCATAGAGGGAGGGAGGGAAAAATGAAACAAGATGAAACCAGAAAGGGAGAGAAACCATAAGAGACTCTTAATCTCAGGAAACAAACTGAGGGTTGATGGAAGGGAGGGAGCTGAGAGGAATAGGGTGGCTAGGTGATTGACATTGAGTTCTGTTAATTGTGTAAGACTGATGAATCACAAGCTTGTACCCCTAAAACAAATAATACATTATATGTTAAAAAAAAATCACATCACTCCTGTTAGAATGGTTCTTATCAAGACGACATTAGTTAAGAAGTGCTGATAAGAATGTGGAGAAAAGGGAACTCTGTGCTCTTAGAATGGACATTGGTACAACCACTATGAACACTAGTATGGAGGTTCATCAAAAACATTAAAAATAGGGGTGTCTGGGTGGCTCAGTGGGTTAAGCCTCAGGGAACTGGGATCAAGCCCCACATCGGGCTTCTTGCTTGGCAGGGAGCCTACTTCCCCCTCCCCCTCTGCCTGCCTCTCTGCCTACTTGTGATCTCTCTCTGTGTGTCAAATAAATAAATAAAATATTTTTAAAAACATTAAAAATAGAACTATATAATCTAGCAATCCCACTTATGGGTAATATGATAAGGAAATGAAATCAGTATCTTAAAGAGATTATCTATATCCCACATTCATGAAAACATTATTCACAAGCGTCAAGACATGGAAAAGACCTAAGTCTCCATTAAAGGACATCCATTGATGAATAAAGAAAATATATAGGTGTAGGGGCGCCTGGGTGGCTCAGTGGGTTAAAGCCTCTATCTTTGGCTCAAGTCATGATCCCAGGGTCCTGGGATCGAGCCCCGCATAGGGATCTCTGCTCAGCAGGGAGCCTGCTTCCCTTACTCTTTCTTTGCCTGCCTCTCTGCCTACTGTGATCTTTGTCTGTCAAATAAATAAATAAAATCTTAAAAAAAAAAGAAAGAAAAAGAAAATATATAGGTGTATACATACACATACTATATCTCTATCTTATCTGTGTATCTGTCTATATAATGCAATATTATTCAGCAATAGAAATTCTGCCATTTGTGACAACATGGATAGAATATGGAGACATATACTAAGTGAAGTAAGTCAGACACAGAAAGACCCACACTGTGTGATCTATCTTAAATGTGGAATTTTAAATATCCAAACTCATAGTAACAGAGATTGGAATTGTGGCTGCCAGGGGCTGGAAGTTGGGTAAAATGAGGACAAGTTCATCAAAAGCATAAATTTCCATTTATGAGTAAATTTCTTAGATTGGATGTATAATGTGGAGTCTGTAGTGAACAATACTTTATTATGCATTTGAATGTTGCCAAGAGAATAGAGCTTAAATATTGTCACCAAAAAATGGTAATTATGTGAGATAATAAAAGTGCTAATGAACCCTATTGTGGTAATCATTTTGTAATATATACGTGTATCAAATCATCACATTGTACAAATTTAACACAATTTTATATGCAAATTATATATTAATAAATTTGGAAAAAAGAATGATCAGTAAGTTTCATACACTTTTTACTATACACAGATGTTTCTCGACTCTGTAAACTATAGCCTCTAGAAGCAATAACACCCTTTAACAACAAGCATGCACTGTGTTCTAATTTAATTTTTAATATCATTTATAACAAAAGGAACTTAGGCTCCTTAGAAAAATAACTACTTTAGAGATAATGCAGAGAATATACAAGTAGAAAAATGACTACTCTAGAGCTAATGCAGGGAATATTCAAGATGATTTCTTGTCAGAAACTAAGAAAGTGCTTAAAAACAAAACCAACTGAAATATGTCAAAGGGGCATAAGAGCCAAATAGAACTTTCAGTGGTAAAAAATGAAACTTTTGCAACAGAAAATATTTGATTACAGTTCAGCTTAGAAAATGAATATTCCTGGGGCACCTGGATGGCTCAGTGGGTTAAAGCCTCTGCCTTCGGCTCAGGTCATGATCCCAGAGTTCTGGGATCGAGCCCAGCATCGGGCTCTCTGCTCAGCAGGAAGCCTGCTTCCTCCTCTCTCTCTCTCTGCCACTCTGCCAGCCTCTCTGCCTACCTGTGATCTCTGTCAAATAAATAAATAAAATCTTTTAAAAGGTTGTTTAAAAAAATAAAATGAATATTCCTTAGCCTATACTGAAATTAAGAGAATAGATTATAAATTGGTAAAAATAGACAAGTATCCTGAGCAAGAGAATTCCAGTTAATGCATGGAGCCTCAAGCAAGTGTAGCATAAATCCCAAGCCCTTAAAACTGGTCTGTACATAGTAACCTTTGTTGAGATAGTACAGTATGGAAGGTGAGGGGAGAATAACTTCACTATGTCCAAACCTGAAAAACATTCCTTCAACTATGACCAAACTTAACACCCATAATGACCTATTGTGTTGATAACACACATCCTTCCATATGATATGATGAGAACTGTGTTTTATGTCTATTCTCTTCCTCCTAAAAACCCTTCATCTCAGTCTAAGCATGATTAAAAAAAAAAAATCAGAAAATTCCCAATTGAGGGAAACTGTGTAAAATACCTGACCAGGAATGCTGCAAACCAGCACAGTCAGTAAAAACTAAGGAAATCAACACAAGAAATAGATTCAGTTACTGATGATAGTGTTCATGCACTTGTTCATTAGGTGTATCAAGTGTACCTAGCAGGGGAAACTAGGTGTGGAGTACATAGAAATAATTATTTTTGCAACCTTTCTGTTCCTTTGAAACTCTTTTTGAAAAGTTTATTGTTATGCAATGAAAAAAGAAGTACTATGAATAAAAGTCTAGAAGAATGTTATCAAACTCCTCTTTGCATTTTTCCTTTCAAAAATATGCTCTGTGTAGTGTGAACATTATTTTCTGTCATAAAGCCATCTGTATCTAAGTATATATATTTATCATTCAATAAATATATATGTTTATCATTCATTCTTATAGGTCTAGTAATAAAGAGTAACACATAATCACACACTGATAATCATTTTATAGAAGTTATAATGATAACAATATGCACAGTGTACTATGAATATTTACATGAGTCAATAAAACTGAGAAGTTTACCTGTGAATTATATTTGAATGATAAATCAGAATTAACGACATGTAGAAAAGAGGAGGAGCTTTTGCATTTTATTTTTTTAAAGATTTTATTTCTTCATTAGAGCACAAGCAGAGGGAAAGGCAGAAGGAGAGGGAAAAGCAGATTCCCTGCTGAGCTGGGAACACAAAGTCAGAGCCAGACTCTCAGCCTCATCCACACCCTCAACTCAACTCCCCCCCACCCCCGCAACCCCCCAGACAGCTGTCCATGGGGTCTTCAGATCAGTCCTGCCATGCCCCCAGTACCTAATGCTAATCCTTGGATGGGTTCTGAGAGGACCTTTCCCAAGGGCCTTGCTTCAAATCCCCAGGGATTGGGGACACTGGAGCAATACTAGATGACACAGCCTGTCAGTCAGAAGGACACTGTGCTATTTGGAACTTCAGAAAGGTTTCAGAGCAGGGGAAATGTTTATTTAGTGGACCTCTGGATACAAACCCAGAGACAGCACTCACCCTGACTCTTGCTATCAATTCAGCCCTGGGAACACTCCCAAAAGCTTTAGATCAGTCCTTCCATGCCTCTAGGTCCTAACCCTAACCCTTGGTTGGGTTCTGAGGGGTCCATCCCTAGTGGCCATGCTCCAAAGGTCAGGAGTTCAGGATACTTGGGCAATAGCAGAGGACTCAGCTAGCCTCCTTGAAGGAAATTTTGCCCTTTGGAGCTCTGGAAGATTCAGTGCTGCATGAATCTGCATGCCCATCTGAGACCACCCCCACATTCACTGGCCCCCTGGTCACTAAGCTGAACCCTGATATCCTCTATCAACTCATCCCCCAGTAGAGATTGAAACACTCTGGGGAGTTCATGCCTGACATGCCCCTAGGCCCTAACCTTAACCCTAGGCTGGGACTTCAGGGTTCTTCCCCAGAGTCCTGGCATGCATGCCCTGTGTGTTAGGGAAGCCTGAACAATACCAGAGGGACTCCACCTGCCACCCAGAAGTAATCCATGCCACTTGGAAATCTGATAAGGATTCAGAGTAGGAGAAATCTGCATGTACACCTGAGGCCATGCCCGCATTTACTGGACCCTTGGACACAAATCCAGATCCTGACAGTAATCCTGACACACACCCTCATCTCAGCAACCCACCCCCTGGGAAGCTCACTGATGCACCTTCATTTTGGTCCTGCCATGTCCTAGCCCCTAAAACTTACACTAGGTTGTATTCTGAGAGGTCTGTCCCCAAAGGTCTGCCTCTAATGTCCCAGGGAATGTGGACAGCTGAGCAATACCTGAGGACTAAACCTGCAACACAGAAGAACACTGCCATTTGGAACACCAGAAAGGTTTCAGGGCAGGAGAAATCTGAAGGCAAAGTGAGCCCATCCTAGCAATCCCCCACTTTCACGAACCCCCTGAACACGAACTCTGAGCCTGACCTTCCCCTTATCCCTAAACTAACCCAAATCCTAAATCCTAACCCATAATCTTATCTCCTAACCTCTAGTGCCTAACCCTCACCCTAAGCAGAAGAAACCTGGAGAATGGCAAAAGACATTTCAGACAGTCGGGCAGGTGGACACAGTTGAAGTGGGCCTGTGGTCTTTTTTCTAAGGGAATCTGTAATGATCTCCTCATTACGTGGTGGTTCTCCAGGATACTGTCCCTGTTTGGGTCAAACACACTGAAGGATCCCGTCTAAGGTGGCAAAAGTGGTTAAGAAATGAAAGCTAGGGAATCTGAGTGTGGAGATAAAGCACATTTGTGCTGGTGTAACAAGTTGACTGCACGATGAAATCACCACAGAGGAAATGACTCTTCCAAACATCCATGTTAGCACCACGCCACAGAAGCAGAGAAGACATCAGACATTGGAATGGAGGCTAAGTCCCACCAGATCCAGTTCACCCACTGTGGAGAGGCCACTCACCCTTGGAGGAGGCCACATGTTACTACAAGAGACTTGTAGGAAGATTAAATTGGGGGCCCCTGTATCTTTGGTGACAGTGGAATTTGGAATTCCAATTATCTACAACACTCCACTACAACCTGATTAGAACTGTGAAAAAGCATGAAGGGAAGCCTCAGTAAAGTGGACTGGGGACCACAGAAGGGGAGGCTGGAAGGGAGAGCCTGCTGCTCAGTGTCCATGTAGCACAGAACATGACCCTGGCCCTGATACAGACCCACACTCTGACCTCAGCTAGCTTTCAAACCTGGCCCTGACCCCAATCCAAGACCCTAATTCTAGCTCCTAACCCAAACAATGTTCACAAGAATCAAAAGGTAGAAACTTCAAATATCCATCAATGGTGAATTCATAAACAAAATATGCTGAAGTATTTGAATTTAGGTTCAGGCTCAGGTTTCAGTCAGAGTTCTGGATCAAGGTTTAGGCTTAGGATCAGGGTGAGGATTTAGAGTGAGGGGCAAGGAAACAGAATTTAGGGCTTTAGGTTTATGATTTAGGGTTTAAAACTCAGGGCTTCTGGGATGAAGTTCAAGGTCAAATTTGGGGTTTGGGTTCATGCTGGGATTTGGGTTCAGGGTTCATGGCTCAGACTTCTGGTTTAGGGTTTGGGTTCATAGTTCAAGGTTTGGATCCAGGACTCTGATTCAGAGTCCAGGCTTCAGGTTCAATTTCAGGTTTGGGATTCAGGGTTCCAGTTTGGGTTTTAAGGTCAGGATAGGTTTCAGTGTTAAAGTTAGGGGTTAAGGGTAGGTTGAGGGATGACATTTTCTTCAGTTGTCATCACGGACACAAAATTTCTATCTGAACTTAAAAAATCTGAAATGCATTTCATCTGGGTGTCAAGAGCTGGTTTGTAATTTAGGATTCCCAGTGACTCCCTGCTGACAACATTCTGGTCCTAGAGTCTCACAGTTGCCCAGAAGCAGCTTTTGTCTTGGCCCAAATATACCCTTGGCAGAGAAGGGCGAGCTGGTGCCAAAAGTTTTGATGACTTTACAATGGTAGAGGTGTGAAACCAAATATTAGGGAAATGTTCATGGAAAAAGAAACAGACAAATAACTGTTCGGCTCCTGATTCTTCCACAATAACAAAGACCAAGTCTCCAGTAGACTGATAATGTTCCCTAGGAAAGCCTATGGTACTCATTACTGGTACTGAAAGATGGCCCCCTCCTCTGCTTTAAACAAAGAATCACAGCAGGATACTTCCTACTTTGTGTCAAAAATAAAATTTTATTATTTAGCTGTTCCAGTGTACAATCTGTGGAAGCAATGACAACATTTTCCTTTCTCAAATCCTCATCGATACACAGGTATATTGCAGACAACGTTGTAATGCACTGCTCATTGGAATACCAAGTACAAGCAGGGCTCTTAGATGCAATAAAAAGGAATCAAACATGAAACTCAGAAAAAACACCCTTGATGGGCACTCAATGAGGATCCCTAACCATAAGATCTAACATGTCATCCTAGGGAATTCACCCATAAAATCATCAATAACAATAGCCTGCTGACCACTGCAACCCCCTCACCATTGACCTCTAGGCTTGTAATATAGACTCCAACCACTAGAGACACTTCTCAGCAGGAGAACAGGAATTGCCCACTCCCAATGGACCAACTCTTACAGTGAAGCCAAAAAGTCCCTTGGAAATCTTGGGGGGGAAAAAAATCCCTTGGAAAAACTCCTTGGAAATCCCAACCATTAAGACACAGTCACAGAAACCACACCCAGAACTCAATAAAGGACAGACATCTTGAGAAGTGGAGACTGCAGATGACCTCCACTCCCATGAAGTAACTCTACAGTGGACTCCAGGTCTGTCTCCTTCATGGGATTACACAAGGCACGGCATTTTTCCAACACTCCATCCTTAGGACAAAACCGTGAACTGTCCTTGTCAGTCCTGTGTGCAGGCTCACAGTGAGCCCTGTGAAAGCCAGACACCTTCTTGAGAGCACGCAGCCTCTCATGCCTATCCTAGCAGATGGAGGGTGCTGTCTCCCTGACTTCCATATCAACTAGACAATACTTGGAACAAATTTTGCCATACTCCATGCAAAAGGCAAATTTTCCAAAATTCTGCAAAATGATAGACAGTGAAACATCACGGATTCCCCACACCTTCTTGAACCTAGATAATATGGAGATAGAGCTTGGCCAGAGCTATTATCCCCAAGCCCCTACACACACACACACACACACACACACACAACCTTCCCTTGTGCACTCCAGACCAAATTCCATATACCTTGTTCATTCTCAGCCATTGTCTCAGCAGAGTAGTACAGTAAGTAGTACTGATGTGAAGGGACTGAGGTGCTAGGTGCTAAGCCAGCACCTTGGACTCACTTAGTATCAGAAATTAATATTTGTTTTATTAACAGATGCATCCCAGAAGGTCTTGCCACCTGGCCATTAGAAAAGTCATTACAACAGAGTCCTAACAACCTTTGCCTATCTCCATGTCTCCACTCCATGTCTCCAGGGATTGGTTGGTCCATGGGTATATGACGTGGTCCCAGCCAATGAGTTAGGAGGAACCTTGGGTCTCAGCCTGCAGAGCCAAGCATGGGGTGGACCACCCAGGTGAGGGACTTTTCCATTGCAACTGCAGAAGTGGCCTACACCAGGCCCATGCCAGTGCCACAGAGGGCCCAGGAAGTCAGGTGCTCCATAACATTGCTGAAGGCTCAATCAGACTCATCCTGAAGCCCACACATGCTAGATCCTCTGCTAACTCAGGAGAACTCTAAATGTGCTCATGGTCTTGGCCTGAAAAAGATGACCATCTGTGTGGTATACAAGCCGCAAGATATACCTGCTGGGAAATGGTGATTGACTCAGCCAAACAATACCTACATGGAATTCAATCACAGACAAACGTGTTGTGGGAAATGCGAGGCCTACAGAGAAACTGGGGAAGGAGGGCAATTCCTGAGGCCTTCATTGTTGGCCAATCTCATGATAATCTTTTTTTCCTTTTAAGTGCAGGGGCCAGGGTCAGGCAGGATAGATCCCAGTGTCTTCCCACTCTGCCACTGGAAGAGAAGAGCCCTCTCCCCCATCATCTATTATGTTGCATATCTGGGGTGTGAGAAACTGCAACCTATGGGCCAAATGCGGCCTCCCCGCATATTCTCTCAATCCAGTGTGTCTGGAACATTAGTTATGGATTGTCAGTGGCTGTCATCAAGCCACAATGCAAGAGTGGAGTCAATGTCAGAGACATGACATGGACTACAACACCTAACAGAAAATCTTTACAAAAGACTTTCCAGAAAAGTCTGTGCCAATCCCTGGTCTCCAAGATCCTAGGATCGTGTCCCTTCTCTGAGTAGAACACAGTGCCTTATTGGTAAAATCTAATTTCTTCACCCCCAGAGGCAAGGGCTTCCATCCTTTTAGCCAGAACTTCATCTCTATCCTCCTCTATCAACACCTTGAATGGCATATCTACAGGTCAGCAGCCCAATGGGAATTCACTGTCGTTTCCATGGTAGTGATGCTCAGAAATGGAGGTGTAAGTGTGAACCTGTGAGTGTGAGCATGTGTTTCCTCTTTGTTAGCCACATAGTGCAAGGAGAATACAATACAGTAGCATGCTTCTTGTCCCACAGGATGGCCACGCAATGTGGTTGCATAGTGATCTCAGAAGGAAGCCACTTCCATAGAACAAACATCATCTGGGAGGACTCCCATGTCCCTTGTCTTGGACACTATGTTCCACCAAGTCTGGTAGCACAGAGAGGGACAGAGATGCTCCCTGCCTATCAGGGTTTTGAGGGACGCCTGCTTTTTCAGGAACAAAGATCCCAAAACCATTCATCCACCTGCCATGCAGCCAGGCATCTGTGAGAGAGATCTACTCCAAGCAGAAAGGACAGCTGAAGAGATAACAAATGACAGCCATCTGTGACCAGTACCATGACAGGGGACACTCTGGAGGACTGGGGGTGTGCAGGGTTGGCCAGACCTGGGGATAGGGGGACTGGGAGTGCCCCAGGAGGGTAATCACAGCTGTCTCATGACAGGGAATGCTCAGGAGGACTGGGGGTGTGCAGGGTTGAACAGACCAGGGTGCAGGGGTCCCAGGAATGTTCCAGGAGGATGTTGCAGTTGTGCCCTTGTGTGGCAACATGTGTCAGTGTGACTGGACATTAACCAGATTGGAAATGAAAGGGCAGGCAAGGAGCAGTGTTCCTAAACTCTCTTCTGCAAGGCAAAAGTTATATAATGAGATTTCTTTCAGTACAATTTCATGTCACGTGCATCCGTGAGTCCCTAAAGCTGATTTTGTAGAACATGAAGTATGTAGTTGGCCATTGCTTTCAAACCTGAGGGCCCAGGAGCAGAGCACTTGATCTTTCTTTTTACTACTTTCAGAGTAGGATGACTTTTCCTACCTTCACCTCTGACCCCAGGACAGGAAACAAAGGCAGCACAGATTTACACTTTGAAATGTCAACAGAAATCTGCAAACCCAAGTTCTCACAGGAGCTAAAGGTTCAGGAGCAGAGTGACAGAAAGGGGAGGCCGATAGCAAGGAACCAAAGGAACCCGTCATGTGCGTGGGAGTTGGCCCACTTCTCTATCTGTGGGAGGCAAGCCATGCCTGACAGGAGGGAGTCCCACCTGCACCTGGTCTGCCAGTTTGCTGCCCTTGAGCAAAGCAGAGGATGTGGGTTTAGGAGAAGATGGCCAGATGGTGAAGACATGAACACACCTTTCTCCCAAAAGGACATACAAGAGACCAAGAGAAACATCAAAAAGTGCTCCACATCAGTGGTCATCAGGAAAATATAAATCAAAACCACAATGAGATACCACCTTACAACAGCTGGCATGGCTAACATTATCATGGCAGGGAAGAACAAGTGTTGGCGAGGACGTGGGAAAGGGAGAACACTCACACTGCAAGCTTGTATATCCACTCTGCCAAATGTTATTGAGTTTTTTCAAGAACTTCAAAATAGAGCTATCCTATGACCCAGCAATCGCACTACTAGGCATTTACCCCAAAGATACAGATTGAGGGAAAAATAATGGCATCTGCCCTCTGCCATGTTCATTGCAGCATTTTCCACTCTAGCCAAACTACAGAAAGAGGCCAGATGTCCGTGGACAGATGAATGGATAAAGAAAATGTGGTTCATATCTACAACAGAATATTATTCAGTCATGAGAGAGGATGAAGACTTAACATATAATCCACCTGGTTGGAACTGGAGGGTGTTATGCTCAGCCAAATAAGTCTATCAGAGAAAGACAATCAGCATATGGGTTCATACATGAAATAGGAGAAACACCACAGATAATCAGAGGGTAAGGGAGGGAAATCTGAATGTGAAATCCTCAGAGAGGGAGAAAAACTATGAGAGACTCTTCATTACAGAAACAAACTGAGGGTTGCTGGAGAGAAGGTGGATAGGGGATGGGATTACTGGGTGATGGGCATTAAGGAGGGCACATGATGCAACAAACTCTGGGGGTTATACACACCTCATCTATTAATGAACACTACATCTGAAACTAATGATGTACTATAAGTTGGCTCATTGACATTCAGTTAAACAAAAAGAACTCAATCAAACACTCCTAAAAATTTGTATGGAACCACTAAAGATACTGAACTGCCAACATAATGTTAAGAAAGAAAAACAAAGCTGGAGGAGTCACAATTCCAGATTTCAAGTTATACTACAAGGCTGTAGTCATCCTAGCAGTATGACACTTGCACAGAAATACACACAGTGACCTAGGGAACAGGAGAGAAGCTCAGAAATAAATCCACAATTGTGTTGCCAATTAGTCTTCCACAAAGCAGGCAAGCATATTGAAAAGGAAAAGGACAGTCTCTACGACAAACAGTGTTGGGAAAACTGGACATCTATTCACAGAAGAGTGCAATTACTCTGCTTCCTTACACCATACAGACACATAAACTCAAAATAGTTTCAAGACCTCAGTGGAAGACCTGAAATCATAAAAATCCTACAAGAGGGCACAGACAGTAACTTCCTGACATGGACCAAAGCAACATTTTTCTAGACTGTCTCCTGAGGCAAAGGAAATAAAAGCTAAAATAAACAACTGGGACTATATCAAAATAAAAATTTTCCACTTTTTATTCCACATCTACTAGGAAGAAAGTAGTAATGATAATAAGACAACCTACTAAAAGGGAGAAGATGTTTGCAGATATCCTATGCAGAAAAGGGATAGTGTCCAAAATACATGGACAATACAAAATACACCTGATACAATACAATACAATCTATCCAAAAAACAAACAATCCAGTTAAAAAATAGTCCAAAGACATGAACAGACATTTCTCCAAAGAAGAAATACAGATGGCCAACAGTCCTAGGAAAAGATGTTCACCATCACCCAAGATCAGGAAATGCAAATCAAAAGTATAATGAGATATTAGCACATACTGTCAGAATGGCTCCCTTCGACAGCACAAGGAACAGCATGTGTTGGGAGGGTGTGGAAAAAGGGGAACCCTCATGCACTGTTGGTAGAAAAGCAACCTGCTGCAGCCAGTCTGGAAAACAATATGGAGGGTCCTCAAGATGTTAAACATAGAGCTACCCTAGGATCCAGCAACCACACTACTGGGTATTTACCCAAAGCACAGGAAAACAATAACTCAAAAGGATACATACACCCTATGTTTCTTGCAGCATTATTTATAAGATCACAATATGGAAGCAACCCAAGTATCCATTGATAAAGTGCTAAATGAGCTGAGAGATGTACACACACACACACACACACACACACACACACACAATGGAATATTACTCAGCCATAAAGAGTGAAATCATGCCCTTTGCAACCACACAGATGGATCTAGAGAGGATTATCCTAAGTGAAATCAGTCAGTCAGAGAAAGACAATACCATATGATGTCACTCTTGTGTAGAATTCAAGAAACAAACACGTATAAATAAAGGAGAAGAAAGAGACAAACCAAAATACAGATTCTTAACAATAGAGAATAAACTGACGTTTACCAAAGGCGAGGTGAATAGAATGATGAGTGAAATAGATGAAGGGGACTAAGAGTACAATTTTCTTAATGAACAGTGAGTAATATATAGAATTACTGACTAATGCTATTGTACACCTGAAACAAAAAAAAACACTGTATACTAACTTGACTGGAATTAAAATAAACAATAAAAAAGGTTCTTTCACTAACCTATTTGAAAAAGCTTTGATACACAATGTTCATATGCCCTACTTCAGAGTATTTTCTCATCAATATTTATTCATTCTATGCCTCGAATTCAAATTTCACTAAATGGTTATGTTTTACCTGTTATTCCTAGCCCACAGAAACCATGGTCCCTTTTCATCCAGGATCAGCACCTATGCATTCAAGAGAGTGTAAGCAGAGAAAGATTCCATGTCATAATCCAGAAAGCTATTACTGTTTCTGTTTTAGTAAGAGATGGTCACAGAGTGTGGGACAGGTTTCAGAGCTGATTTTTTTCTCTATCCTGGATCACTAATTCAGTGATCATCTTGGATCCATTTGGCTACTAGATTTCCTGTGGACAAGCTTGCTTCCAAGCACATCCATGGAAGACATAAAGGTGCTTGGGCTCAGTGTGGGATAGGAAGCAGGCCATGTAGAGACAGGGGTACAATCCCTCCCCTGATTCAGGAACTGCCATGGGTGTGGGTATGGGACACATAAGCAATGGGAAGACACCAAGCTCACCAGCTGAATGCTGGAGGCACAGGTCAAGGGATCTAGGGATATGGGGCATGGAGGCTGCTCTGAGCTACCTCTGGGAAGGAGAAGGGGGAAAGGAGTAAGAAAGAGAAACTGCCTGTACCTGGCCAATGCCACCTGCCCTCCACTCCTGGCACACATCAGTCTACACTGCTGACACAGCCTGGGCTCAGGATGGGCTGGCTCAGGTCCCTCAGCACTCAGTGGGGCTGGCCCCAGAGCTCAGGGACATGCTGAAGGTGGTAGCAAGGAAGGCTGGCCCTCTGAGGTCATCCCCTCTTTGAGCAGACAGCCCTGTAGGACTGCTGAAAACCCACTGAGAGGTTTTAAAGACATGCCATGGATGAAATAAGGCATGGAGGAACAAAAAACAATATTGGTTTTTATGGTCAGGGCTGTCACCTGAGGATGTATGACAGCTTCTCTGAGGAGGACTGAGGGGAGGGCAGTCCAGGCTGAAAGGCAAGACATGGCTCTCCTGATTGGGAAACAGCAGCCTCCTTCTAGGACAGCGCATTGTCCTCACCTCACAGGGGATTGATGGAAGTGTTCCATCAGGGCACTGACAGAGCAGCCTCTTGAGAAGGCTACCCTGGCATCAGCTTGCACAAGGCAGAGGATGAGGACCAGATGGAGGGAGACCAGATGGAGGGAGACCTGGGGAGCCATGGGGCAAGAGCAGAGGCTCCTGACCATGGAGATGATGAAAAATAAGGGGCGGCAGCATGGGAGCCCCTGACATGAAAGTGTCACACACACAGTACCCACAGCTACAGTGACTGGGTGCCCTCTGTGCAAGGCACAGTTCACTTCAGTGGACTCCAATTTAGTGCTGACCACAACCCTAGGAAGTGAGCACCACCACCGCCCTCCTCTCCTTATGCTACTGCTAGGAATCACAGTCACCAGATCCTGATCAGTTTTCATGGAAACTTAGCACTAGCTCCCATCACACACTGCCCCTCTGAAAGCAGTCTAGTGTGTGACCCTCATCACACTAGAGACTGCTGTCTACCTATCTCCACACAACTCAACAGACAGGAAGGTGTCCCTGAATTCCACAGGTTCTAATGAGACAGACCACAGGCCCCACTTCCCCATCCACAACCAACACCCAGTGGGTCACGCGGGACTTCACATATTGTCATGAAACTCACCATGCCCTGTTCCTGTCACTTCCAACAGAAAGTTGGGTTCTGATCCCACAATTTACCATACATCCTGGTTTATGACATGGGGCCATGCCATGAACCCACACAGCACCCTTCTGTTTGAGAAGGTCACCCTGCACCTCCTGGAAAATGTTTTGTTTTGTTTTTTAATATTTTTTTAATTTATTTGACAGAGATCACAAGTAGGCAGAGAGACAGGCAGAGAGAGAGGGGGAAGCAGGCTCCCCGCTGAGCAGAGAGCCCGAAGCGGGGCTCAATCCCAGGACCCTGAGATCATGACCTGAGCCGAAGGCAAAGGCTTAACCCACTGAGCCACCCAGATGCCCCCTGGAAAATGTTTCTAAGGAAGTACATGTCCATCAGGGCTACAGTGTGAATAGTGGTACACAGCTTGCATGGTAGTAATCAGTAATTCTAACAAGGGTTGACCTCCTCTCCCCAAGTCTCACCAAACCTTCCTCTTTCCCCATGGAAGTCATGATCTGCCCTCAGAAAATACCCTAGGACGCTAACCTTTAAACTGAATGTTCCCTTCATGCTCTGGTTCAAATCTTGCCCAACCACAATAGTATGGAAGTCAAATCAGTCACAAGAAGAAAATGGGACAGTCACAAATATGTGGAAATGCAACAATGTGCTAGTAAATAACCAATAGTCAAATAAGAAATCAAAAGAAAATTTATAAGTACCTTGAGACAAATGAATAAGAAAAACTATGAAAAGTTATGGGATGCAGCAAAAGTAGCTCTAAGGGGAAAGTTCATAGAAATTCAGGTCCTCACCAATCCACCTGAAAGCCCTCCAATAAACAACCTAGTATACATGGGAAAGAAGTCGGGGTGGGGGGGGAAGGAAACCCTGAAATCAGTAGATAGAAGGTAATAAGAAAAAGGAAACTGAAATAAATCCAATGGAGACTAAAAAGACAAAAGATCAATGAAAATACGAGCTGCCTTTTTTGGAAAGCTAAACCAAACCAAAAAAACTTTTAGCTAGACTCACCAAGAAAGACAGAGGGCTCAAATACAATCAGGAAAGAAAGATAATTGATTCCTGTTTCACATCAAAATCCTAGAGGAGAACACAGACAAAAACGTCCTCAACCTTGGGCACTGCAACTTCTTACAAGACAGGTCTCTAAAGGCCAGGGAAACAAAAGCAAAAAATGAACTATTGGGACTTCATCAAGGTAAAAATCTTCTGCACAGCAAAGGAAACAATTAATAAAACTAAAAGGCAACCTGCAGAATGGGAAAAGATATTTGCAAATGGCATGACAGATAAAGGTCTGGTATCCAAGATCTACAAAGAATTACTCAAACTCAACACCCAAGAAACAACAAAACCACTCAAGAAATGGGCAGAAGACAGGAAGAGACACTTCTCTAAAGAATACACACAAATGGCCAACAGTGCATGAAAAAATGCTTCACATCAATTGTCATCAGGGAATTCAACACCACAATGAGATACCACCTTCCAGCAGTTAAAATGGCTAAAATTAACAGGACAGGACAAAACAACTGTTGGTGAGGATGTGGAGAAAGGAGAACCCTCTTACACTGTTGGTGGGAATGCAAGCTGGTGCTGTCTTTGTGGAAAACAACATGGAGTTTTCTCAAAAAGTTAAAAGTAGAGCTGCCCTATGACCCAGCACTTGCACTCCTGGGTATTTACCCCAAAGATACAGATGCAGTGAAACGAAGGAACACATGCTCCCCAATGTTCATAGCAGCAATGTACACAAGAGCCAACCTGTGGAAGGAGCTGAGATGTCCTTTGACAGAAGAATAGATAAAGAAGGTGTGGTACATACATACCATAGAATTTTACTCAGCCATCAGAAGGGATGAATGCCCACCATTTGTACTGACATGGATTGAACTGGAGGGGGTTATTCTAAATGAAATCAATCAAGCAGAGAACAACAAAAATCATATGGGGCCACTCATATGTGGAACACAAGGAATAGTGTGGAGGCCCACAGGGAAAGGGAAGGAAAACTGAACGGGAAGAAATCAGAGAGGGAGACAAACCATGAGAGACTCAATCATAGAAAACAAACTGGAGGAGAGGTAGCTTGGGGGCCAGGGTAGTTGGGTGATGGGTATTAAGGAGGGGACATGTGGTGATGAGTCCTGGGTGTTATATGCAACTAATGAATCATTGACCATTACATCAAAAATTATACCTTGGCTAACGGAATTTAAATTAAAAGTGTGAAAAACTAAAATAAAGTAAGAAACATTCGCTATTACAATGATACACAAAACACAAAATTTTATTTTGTATCACAAAATACAAAATATCACAAAAATACAAAAAAAATCATTAGAGAGTACTATGAGCAAGTGCAGGCCAACACCTTGGACAGCCTAGAAGAAATAGATAAGTTCCTAACAACAACCTAGAATGAACCATGAATGGGGGGGGGGGATCTGAATGGACTGATCACTAGTAAAAAGATTGATTCAATAATCAAATCCTCCCAGGAAACAAATGCCCAAGACCAGACAGTTTCACTGAGGAGTTCAACCAGACGGTAGAAGAAGAATTAATACCAACCCTTCCCAAATTGTTTTTTTAAAAAGGAGAGAAGGGCATACATCCAAACTCATTGTATGAAGGCAGCAGTACCCTGCTACCAAAACAAGACAAGGAAACTACAAGAAAAGGAAAGGCCAAAATCCGTCATGAACAGAGATGCAAAAATCCTCAACAAATTATCAGCAACATGAATTCAACAATCTGTCAGGAGAATCACACAACATGATCCAGTGGGATTTCTTCCGGGGATGCAAGGATGATTCCACATCGGCACATCCACCAATAGCATACACCACCTTAACAAAATAAAAGATAAAAATTCTAGGATTGTTATAATAGATGCAGAAAGAACATTTGACAAGATTCAATATGCATTTATGATAAAGACTCTAAACCATCTGGGTATTGAGGGAACATACCTCAACCAAACAGAGGCCCTATATGAAAAGGCCACAGCTGACATTATATTCGAGGGTGAAATGCTGAAAACTTTCCCACTACCAGCAAGAACAAGATAAAGATGCCTACTCTTACCACTTTCATTTCTCATCGTATTGAAAGCCCTCTCCAAATGATTTAGACAAAAACAAACAAAAAAAAAACCAAAAAAGATATGAAGTCTAAATAGGAAATGAAAATGGTTACAATTTGCAGGTGACACAATACTATATGTAGAAATCCCTCAGGAGTCCACAAAAAAAAAAAAATGTTTTATTAACAAGTAAACAAATCTGAGTAAAATAGAATAAATACATTTATTAAAGTTGCAAGATACAAAGTCAATATACAGAGACATGTTGCATTTCTTTTTTTTAAAGAATGTATGTTTTTGACACAGAGACAGAGTCAGAGAGAGAGAGAACATAAGGGGGGGGGGTAGCAGAGAGTCAGGGGAAAAGCAGAGGGAGCTCAATGCCAGACTCATTCCCAGAACCCCAGGATCATGACCTAGCCTGAATGCATACACTTAACTGACTGAGCCACCCAAGTACCCTGACTTGTATTTCTATGTACTGATGACCAACTTTCACAAAGAGAAATTAAGAAGGCAATGCCACTGACAATTGCATCAAGAAAAAAAAAAAATCTAGGAATAAAAGTAACCAAGAATGAGAAAGACCTGGTACACTGAAAACATGGTGGAAAAGGAAGGAAATATATGTGCATATTGGTGGATGAATTATGAGCCAAAGAGTTTGAAGATGACACAAATAAATGGAAGCATATGCCATGCTCATTAACTGGAAGAGTTAATAATGTTAACATGTCTACCATACCCAAAACAATCTGGAGAAAGAAGAAGAGAGAGAGAGAGAGTCCAAGATGGCAGAGGAGTAGGACATCTTCATTTCATCTGGCACAAGGAATTTAGCTAGAGAGCTATCAAATCATCTGAACACCTGCAAATTCAAGCATAGATCCAAGAAAAGAATAACAGCAACTCTACAAAATTAAAAGCAACCACTTTCCTCAAGGTGGGAAGTAGAGAAAAGTGAGTCTAACCTGACAGGTTGGAAGATAAAATCTGGGAGGAGAGAGCCTCTGTCAGCCAGCTAATGCCAATTCCTAGGGGTAGCAGAGCACAAATTTGGAACTTTTGGAAGTCTGCTCTGGTGAGGAATGTTGTTCTGGCGGCTGAGCAGGGGGTGGAACCCTCACTGGGACAGTGTGGGGTCAGGATCTTCAGGGTCCCAGGAAGACCAGGGGTGCGTGAGGGCAGCAGAGCTCCCAGCTGCAGCTCGCTGCAAAGAGTGAGCCCAGGCATGGGCTCTAAGCTGGAGGTTGCCATAAACTGTGATCCACAATTTTGCCACTGCTCTTTGAGAAGGGACCCAAGAGGCGGCACAACTGGGGAGAGCCCCCTTCCTCCCCCAGGAGGAGTGGTGCCTGAGGATGCTGCAGAAGTCCACTGGGTTTGGAGACTCCAAACTGGGTCATGTGCCAGAGACAGAAATGCTTGTTCACAGGACCAGTGAGCACAGAGTTTAGACAGAGACCAGGGAGACACAAAAGACTGACCACTTTTCTATGAGGGTGCACTGAGGAGTGGCGCCCCAAGCTCTCAGCTCTGGGGCCAGAGATAGGGAGGCAGCCATGTTTATTCTCATCCCAAAATATTGGGATCATTCCCTGCATATTTTCAGACCATAATGCTTTGAAAATGAAACTCAATCGCAAGAGGAAAGGTAGAAAGAACTCAAATACACGGAGGCTAGAGAGCATCCTATTAAAGAATGTATGGGTCACCCAGTCAATTCAAGATGAATTTTAAAAACTTATGGAAACACAGGAGAATGAAAACATAACCATTCAATATCTTTGGGATGCAGCAAAGGTGGTCCTAGGAGGGAAGTATATAACACTACAAGTCTTTCTCAAGAACCAAGAAAGGTCTGAAATACACAACCTAACCCTACACCTAAAGGAGCTGGAGAAAGAGGAGCATAGAAATCCTAAACCCAGAAGGGAAGAGAAATAATAAAGATTAGAGCAGAAATCAATAAAGTAGAAACCAAAAGAATAGTAGAACAAATAATAAAACTAGGAGCTGCATCCTTAAAAGAATTAATAAGATTGATACACCCCTTGTCAGATTTCTCAAAAGGAACACAGAAAGGACCCAAATAAATAAAATCATGAATCAAGAAGGAGAGATCACACCGAACACCAAGGAAATACAAAGAAGTATAAGAACATAGGATGCCAACTTTATGTCAATCAGTCAGGCAGTCCTGAAAAAAAATGGATGCATTCCCAGAACCATAGAAATGACCAAAACTGAACCGGGAAGAAAAGGAAACCTGAGGAGACTCATAATCAGCAACGAACTTGAAGCCGTCACCAAAAATCCTCCAGGAAACAAGAGCCCAGCACCAAATGGCTTCCCAGGGGACTTCTACCAAACATTAAAGAAGATTTAGTACCTCTTCTTCTGAAACTTTAAAAAAAACAAAACAAAAAAAAAAACAAAAACAAAAAACAGAACTGGAAGGAAAACTTCCAAACCCTTGTGATAAAGTCAGCATTACCTTGATCCCAAATCCAAAGATCCCACCCAAAAGGAGAATTACATACCACTATGCCTGATGAATATGGATGCAAAAATTCTCACCAACATACAAGCTAATAGGATCCAACAGCCCATTAAAAGGATAATTCACCACGACCATACTTCATTTATTCCTGGGCTGCAAGGGCAGCTTGACAACCACAAATCAATCAATGGAATCCATAACCTTAAGAGAAGAAAGAACAAGAACCATAGGATCTTCTCAATAGATGCAGAAAAAGAATTCGACAAATTAATGCATCCCTTCTTGATCAAAACTCTTCACCGTGGGGGCGCCTGGGTGGCTCAGTGGTTTAAAGCCTCTGCCTTCGGCTCAGGTCATGATCCCAGCATCCTGGGATCGAGCCCCACATCGGGCTCTCTGCTCAGCGGGGAGCCTGCTTCCCCTTCTCTCTCTACCTGCCTCTCTGCCTACTTGTGATCTCTGTCTGTCAAATAAATAAATAAAATCTTAAAAAAAAAAAAAAACAACAACTCTTCACCGTGGAGGGATAGAGGGTACCTCCACATCATAAAGGCCATCTATGGAAAACCCACAGAGAATATCATTCTCAATGGGGAAAAACTGAGAGCTTTTCCCTTCAGGTTAGGAAGATGACAGGGATGCCCATTCTCATCACTATTGTTTAACATAGTACTAGAATTCTTAGGCTTAGCCATCAGACAACAAAAAGAAAGACAGGTGTCTGAATCAGCAAAGAAGTCAAACTATCACTCTTTGCAGACAATAGGATACTTTCTGTGGATAAACCCAAAAGATTCCACTCCAAAATTGCTAGAACTCATCCAGGAATTCTGTAAAGTGGCAGGGTATAAAATCAATACACGGAAATCATTTGTATTTGTCTGCAGCAACAGTACAACAGAAGAAAGAGAAATTAAGGAGTTCATCCCATGTATAATTGCACCCCAGACCATAAGATACCTCTGACTTCATCTAACCAAAAAGGCAAAGGATCTGTACTCAGAAAACTATACCATAGTCATGAAAGAAATGGAGGAAGACACAAAGAAATGGAGAAATGTTCCATGGTCATGAATTGGAAGAAAAAACATTGTGAAAATGTCTATGCTACCCAGAGCAATTCACAGATTCAACGCAATCCCTATCAAAATACCATCCACATTTTTCATAGAACAGGAATGAGTAATCCCGAAATTTGTATGGAAACAGAAAGACCCCAAATAGCCAAAGGGAGGTTGAAAAAGAAAACCAATGTTGATGGCAACCCAATTGCAGACTTCAAGCTCTATTACAAAGCTCTAATATCAAGAGAGTATGATCCTGGCACAAAAACAGACACACAGATCAATGGAACAGTCTATGTAAACCAGAAATGGACCCTCAACTCTAGGGCCAACTAGTCTTCCTCAAAGCAGGTAAAAATATCCAATGGAGAAAAAAAGTGTCTTCAATAAATGGTGTTGGGAACAAGGTAGAGCCACATGCAGAAGAATGAAACTGGACCATTTCCTTATACCATACACATAATATAGAATCCAAGCAGATGAAAGACCTCAATGTGAGATAGGAATTCATCCAAATCCTTGAGGAGAATAGAGGCAGCAACCTCTTTGACCTCAACCACAGCAACTTCTTGCTACATACATCTCCAAAGGCAAGGGAAACAAAAGCAAAAATGAACTGTTGGGATTTCATCTAGATAGCAAGCTTTTACACAGCAAAGGAAACAGTCAACAAAACCAAAAGACAACAAAAAGAACAAGAGAAGATATCTCAAATGATATATCAGATAAAGGGCTTGTATCCAAAATCTAGAAAGAACTTACCAAACTCAAAATCCACAGGACAAAAAATCCAATCAAGAACTAGGGCAAAGACATGAACAGACATTTCTTCAAAGAAGACATCCAAATGGCCAACAGACCCTTTAAAAAGTGCTCAACATCCCTTGATATTAGGAAAATGCAAATCAAATCCATAATGAGATCCCACCTTACACCAGTCAGAATGGCTAAAATGAACAAGATAGGAAAATACAGTTATTGGTGAGGATGTGGAGAAAGGGGAACCCTTTTATATGCAAGCTGGTGAAGCCACCCTGGAAAACAGTGTGGAGGTTCTTCAAGAAGTTGAAAATAGAGCTACCCTACAACCCTGCAACTGCACAACTGGGTATTTAATCCAAAGATACAAACGTAGCACTCTAAAGGGGCACCTGCACCCCAATGTCTATAGCAGAAATGCCCACAAGAGCCAGAGTATGCAAAGAGCCCAGACTTCCATCAACAGATGAATGGATATATATGGGTATATATACCGTTGAGTATTATGCAGCCATCAAAAAATGAAATCTTGCCATTTGCAATGACATGGATAGAACTAGAGGGTATTATGCTAAGTGAAATAATTCAATCAGAGAAAGACAATTATTATATGATCTCACTGATATATGGAATTAAAGAAACAAGACAGAGGATCATAGGGGAAATGAGGAAAAAGGGAAGCAAGATGAAACCAGAGGGAGAGTCAAAGGAAGAGACACTTTTAATCTCAGGAAAACAAACTGAGGGTTTCTGAAGGAGAGGAAGGTGAGGGAATGGGGCGGCTGGGTGATGGGCATGGGGAAGGGTATGTGCTGTGGTAAACACTGTGTGCTGTGTAAAATGAAGAATCTCAAACCTGTACCCCTGAAACATATAACACATTATAGGATTATAATGAAAAAGAAGTGAAAGAAAAACACTTAGAATACAAATGTAAACTACATAAAAATAAATAATCTCATTGATAGAAAGAATGAATGAAAGCAAGCAAGCAAGCAGCTAAGCCACATGGAGTCACCATACTCCAATTTCAAGCTAGATTATAAAGCTGTTGTCATCAAAACAGTATGGTACTGGCATAAAAACAGACATACAGGTCAATGGAACACAACAAACAACTTGAAAACTAATAATCACAGAACTTTTTAAAACATTTATTCATTTGTATATTAAAAGTATATTTAAACTTAGCTCTGGTATAATTATTAACTCTGAATGGGAATTTATAATATTGATGTCCTGTTCCAACATTTCCTTCCAATAAATCCATTTTTAAGCATGCTGTTTTATATACATATTTATTATAAAATAAGGATGATTTAAAATCCATACTTTTAGGAAAAGTTAAATTCACTTCAATAAACCTACCACAGAAAAGGAAATATAGATATCCATCATCACAACTGAGAACATCACAAAAGAAGACAATCAGACACAATCTTGTGTCTAGTGTAGGAACAGAATACTACTTAAGTAATTCAGCCCAAATGTTCAACCTGTTGAAATCTATAGATCCAGCTACTCATTTACAAAAACACAGATGTCAGAGAAAAGTCCTACTGAAGAGTATGAAGACATCAATGAAGTCCACACTGCATATATTCCGACAGGAAAAATATTTTCCCAACAAATAAATGTAAGACAGACAGACAGAAAGAAAGAAACCCCAGAAACTAACCCACACACATATGGTCTTAACTTATGACACAGCAGAAAATATACAATGGAGAAAGGACTGTCTCTTCAGTGAATGGTACTGGGAAACCTGGACACTAAATGCAGAAGAATGTGACTGGATGTGACTGTATCACTTTCCTACACTGCACATACAAATTATGAATGGATGATTGACTTGAACGTAAGAAATGAATCCATAAACCTCCAAAAAGAAAACACAGGTAGTAGGTTTCTTGATACTGGTTTTGGGGAAGAGACTTTTATATCCAACACCAAAAGCAAAGGCAACAAAAGGAAAAATAAACAAGTGGAAGGACATCAAACTGAAATTTCTGCATGGCAAAAGAAACCACCAAACCCTTAAAGGAAATCTCCCCAATGAGAAAAAATATCTGCACATCTTATGTGTGAGGAGAGGCTAATATCCAAAATATACAAAACACTCCTTCAAATCCAAACAAAAACTGAATAAAAACTGGGGAGAATATGTGAATAGATACTTTCCGAAGATGGCATACAAGTGGCCAACAGACACAGAGAAAGTTGTTCAACATCACTAATTGTCATCAGGGAAACAGAAGTCAAAACTGTAATCAGCTATCACCCCACAAGTGTGGAAACAGCAGGCAATTGTCCCAGAGACAGACACCAGGTGTGGTCAAGGATGTGTACACCAGGGGACCCTGTAGACTGTTGGTGGGAGTGAAAATTGGTGCAGCCAGTGACAAATGCTGTGGAGGTTCTGGGAAAAATTAATACCACTACCACATAACATGGTAATTGCTCTAATGAGTATGTCTTCGGCAAACACAAAAACACTCCCTTCAAAAGAGAGATACACTCTCATATTCACTGCAGCATTATTCACAATACTGAAACATGGAAACATTGACCTTGGGAACATTATGCTAAGTAACTCAGACACAGAAAGACAAACACCAGAGGCTCTCATGGACATTCCCCATGGAAGAAAAAAATACTGAATGCATAGACGATGAGAACAGATGGGTGATTGTCAGGTTCAGGGATGGTGGGGGGAAATGGGTGAAGACAGTCAAAGGTGCCATGTTTGAGTGATAAAATCCACAAGTCATGGAATGTTCTGTGGATCATGGAGATGAAAGCTAACCCTGCAGGATAAGGTACAGGCTCCCCTGCTACTTGAAAGTACAGTGTTCCTAGGAAACCTTTCATAGCAGAAGTGGTGTAAATAGAAAAAGGAATTACCATTCATTTCTACAGAAAAATGAGTGAGCATGCTCAAACACCAAAAGTTCCTTCTCTTTGGCTCTTCTTAGGCCTTAGGACACAACATCCTAACGGATGCCTAAAATAAATGGAGATAAAGCACAGCAGATGCCCACAGACACAATTCAAAGACCTGGTGGCTGGATGTGGAGAACAGTGCCCAGGAAGGAGCTGGTTCTGGTGCATGCTGCTCTGTGGTGGTTCCCCGCAAAACAGATGAACACGATACCCACTTTTTTATTTTTTTCATAAATCTTTAGGTTTCTTCCTGCTACTGGAACTCAGTAATAACATAGAATAACATCTTTTGAAAAAGCCAAGTGTCTCACCATGAACTTTGAGAAAAGTGAGGAAGACTTGTACTTGAAAGTTGCTGAGGGGGTAGAAGTTCAGAGTTGTCCCAGACACAAACATCAGCAGGTCCACTGGGAAAGGCACCTTCCTCAGCAGGTGGAACACAGACTAACTCCTATCCACAGAAACCTCCTCCTTCACCTCGCTCAGGACAACCCACAAGAGTTCAGACTTACCTCAATTCCTCCTTTGTCCCATTCCCAATATCAACCCCATTGACAAATCCTGTGAGCTCCATCTTCAGTAGGTACCCAGAATAGCACTAACCCTTCCAAGGCTGCCTATCTGGTCCACAATGTAGCCCATCTCTTGTCTGAGTTCCTGGAAAAGCTTCATCATTGACCTCCCTCACACATCCTCAATACTGTGTCATCTGTTCTCAACACTGTAGCCAGGATGGCCCAGTGAAACAGGGTCCCATGGGATCACGGCCCTGCCATGGCTTTCTGTCACCCTACTGTCACCTCCCTGAGGTCATGTCCTAAGCTATGTCCTGTGGTCATAAAGCTTGTTGCTCCTGGATATATGTGGTATGCTCCTGCCCCAGGGTCTTTGTATATGCATTCCCTTCCATTTATAAGGCTCTTGGTGTGATACCACTCACCTTCTTTAGAACTTGAGTCAAGCATCACCTTCCTAGCGAAGTCCCACCTGGCCCCTATGTGAATAGCAAGCACCACCACTACCACCCCTTCAGCTCCCCAGCCCTGTCTCCTGCTTTATATTTCCAGACCAGTTATCCCAGTCACCAGGCCATCTCAGCAAGGGGAAACAGGGCTCTATTCGGATGGTTTTACCAGGTACTCCCTCCAATTTCCTAGTCCAGAGCCCTGGTGGGAAAGATGACCAGAGCTCTTGCACAGCCAGGATGCCCAGAACAATGGGTTCCTCTCAAAAACCCTGAAGACCATCAGGAAAATGAGCCATAAGAAAAATCCGCTTGCACATGAAACCTGAAACCAGACACCTTCCTCAATTCCAAGTGAGCACACACACATATTGTCCACTTGCCTAATGTGCTCATCTGATAAAGCTGAGCAGAGAAGCATCCCAGGGTCCAAATCTCCCTCTGGCTAAGGTCCTGGGAAACAGACATATCTCCTCCCTGCAACAGCCACCTGTGATTAATATCCAGCATCCTCCTGTGCTGGGGCAGAATGCTGCACCTGTCTTCTCTTCTGGGATGTCATCACAAACCAGGCTTTGCTGCACAGTTTTCAGAAAGGAACCTGCAGCAGCAGCAGCAACAGAAACAGCAGCAGGCTGCCCAGGATCAGTCTCAGTCTCACACATCAGACCCCACATAGAACTAGAGCTTCAAGGAGATTGGTGTGCCATGTGGCCTTGGAACTTCATGGCAGAAGCTGAGATTTCAGTTCCAAACATAAACCAGCCTCTTCCACACAGCACAGCAAAGTGGAGGATTTCTTAGAGGTCTGGCTCTGGAAGAAGTGCTTCTGCTGGCTGAAATCACAGGCACCAGGCAGAGGACACATGCGGTGCCTCATCTGAGGAAGCAAAGGGCACACTGGGCAAGAAGCCATAATGCTGCCTGTGGGATGCTTCCCACCAAGCCCCCTGCTGAGATGAGGTCTGGAGAACCAAAGAGGAAGCAAGTTTCCTATCACATCTGCAGCAGGAGGGCTGGCTGGGGAGCAGAGCCCTGTCCCTGGAGTAAGCTGGCCTGTGCATCAAGAGTGAAGGCCACCACCACAGCTTCACAGTCTCCCAGCGATCTGACCTGACTGCCCTGCCAGGCTCACACCTGCTGACACGGTAACTTCTAAGACCCAAGAGACTGCTTTCCAGCCCAGCTCAATGTTGCTCACAGAGAAGCCAATTCCAGTCTCAGAAACGTGTTCATCGTTAGCTCTGGAATTCCTTGGGTTTTTCCTACACTGGCCCACCCTGTGTCCCTTCCAGATCATTCCTCCAGTGCCCTAGGGTTTCAAGCCACCTTCAAGCTGCCCTTCAAAAGGCAAGAACGGGTCCATTTAGACAGACCAGTCAAGCGACTCTGTGCAGGAAACTTGGACCACATCCTCCCTGAACACCAATGCTTTCAAGTCCAAGCTTCAAACGCTCACTCACTGGGCACAGAGCACCATGTCAGCATGAACATTGCTCTTTCAAATCTCTTATCTCCCTTTCCTTCAAATCAGAAACAAAGCTCCAGTCACCACTCTATTTTCCTTTCAGTGAAGTAAGGAAAAGGATAGAATAAAACACTACATGTGCACAGCACATTTCTATCCAAATTGAATTCCATGTTCCTTTTCATATGGGCAGCCCGACATTGCCCATACTAATGAGAGGCCCCATCAGTTTGGTCCTCATATACATAGCTGACCTTGTGTTTTTCCTTTTGATATTTGGATCTTGAAGTCAGTATCTATATTGCTTTCTTAAAATAACAAGAATAATAATGACATGGTCACATAAAGGCCTAGGTGTCTGTAACCAGACAAGGCTCTGGTTCAGAGGATGAAGACACAACTTCTTCCCAGGAAGCAAAGCCCACACCTTCAGGGATCCTGACATGCCTTACGGATGATGAGCTCCTTTGCTCCATGGAGTCTGAGTGCAAAGGGTGCCGGCACCCACCAGGGTTCATTCTGTTTTCTTCATCAATTCCCCAGTTCTAGTCATAAGGGACTCACTGGGTCAGGTTTCAGAGCCCAGGATGGGCCACCAAGTAAGCAGCCACCCCTTCCCCCAGGGAGGAGAGATTTTCTCTGGGAGCACAATGACCCTCTCCCTGAGCTATTCAACAACCTGCACTCCTTCTCCATGTGTCCTCCTCACAAAGGCCACTGCGCCCTGTTAGAGCCCCATGCCTGTGCTTTACTTTAAAAAATATTTTCTAATATTGGAATGTGGTTCACGGAAGAGAAAAACATGAACACCCACAAAGAATTCTTTTAATATTTCAGGAGATTTGTCTCCCATTGTTTAATTAAGACAGGAAATAGAAATGCACAGATAGCAGATATGACTCACTGCAGTGACTTGGAGGAGAGCAGGAAATACAAGAGGAACAGACATTCTGAAGACCCATTATGTCATCATCTAGGTTTTGAAACTGCACACACACTCAAAGAAAGAAGCCTAAAACAATGTCTTGACCTGGCAACATGGAGAAGTCTGAACTGGAATGACGGGGACAGACAAGGAGTTTGTGTGT
Source organism: Lontra canadensis (assembly GCF_010015895.1). NCBI lineage: Eukaryota > Metazoa > Chordata > Mammalia > Carnivora > Mustelidae > Lontra > Lontra canadensis. The sequence goes on from NW_022631027.1 coordinate 3,470,099, forward strand.
GTTGGCTGAGGCTAGTGGCACAGAAGAAGGTGCTCTGCCAGCTCTCCACCCAGGCCTCACCTGTCCTCAGCCATGAACCTGCTCACAGCCCTGACCTGTCACAACTGTCACATGGGAGACACACAGCCACCCCTGGAGCCAGCCCTGCACACACCCTCCTGTAGAAACCACTCTGCTCTCCTCTGGGACCCCTGTCAGCTCTACCTAGACATGGAAATCCCGTCTGCTGCAACACTCCAGGATTCCCCCCTCTTGTCAAAATTACACTGTGCCAATGCTTTCATAAATATATTGTTTTTCTCTCAATTTACCTTCCTATCTGGGCAAACTGTAAGTCACATATCAATGGAACATGAGCATGCTCCGAGATCTGAGTCTTTCATTGTAGACTTCTGAGGACTCCTTGTGCAATAAAATGCCATAGCCTATGATGGGGGTTATGAAACTATTATTTACAGAATAATACAGCCCAAATCACCTCATTGTTAATTACTCTTCGTTAGCCCAAAAGTTACTGTGTAAAAAGCCTTTCCACAGATATTACCTTCCAGCAATTTCATGAAGAGAAACAAACTCTGTGGGATAACCTGACTTACCCAGAGTCAGGCAAGCAGTTCCAGAATTCACCCCAGGGTGAAGTCTGCTAAGCCCCCTGAGGCCCCCAGTGTGCCTCTATCCAGAATTCCCAAAGAATCCTCTTCTGACTCCACCACCAAAGAAACTACAGAGAAAGTACGGCATGTTAAAATATCTAGATGATACATGTAGTCAAACTAGAAAGTCAAGGTACTTTTAAATGGTAAAAGCCTACTTTGAATAATTTTGAATTTTCCCTCTACCTTAATTGGAACTCCCGAATGAAAACACTAATCAGTTACGAAACATCACCTTTGACAAATGTCAAGACATCATCCATGTCTCTATCTGGCTGCAAAAAGCCACCTAACTCACAATGTTGGCCATTCAACCATACCCTAGGCCCAAGTGAATAAACGCTGTTATGAGGGATCAAATTACATGTTAAAACCACACAAAGAGTAAATCTCATCTTCCTTCTCTAATACAAGTGATTTCCTAGGAAACAGATGTTCATATTACATTTTGTAAACAGTAAATGAACAGAGAAAGTGGTATTCCCTGCAATGCTCTACCTGAGGGGAAACTAAGTAATCTTGCACCAAATCCAGAATGCTGACAGCTACTTAAGTTTTACTTCGTGGCTCAACTAGAGAAAAAAGAAAAGGTCAGAAGGTTTTGGGTTAAAAAGAAGTCTTACCCCTAGTCCTGACAAGTAAGTGGTATTGTGCCCAATGTGCCTGCTGCTTTCTCAGAACATGGATATCCTGTGACAAGCTGCATGGCTGACTCAGACGCTGTTGTTCAAAACATTGGGTCTCAGGGAGCCAGATCAGAGAAGTGTTGTCAGGTGGGGATAAGCACCTCTGACCTAAGGCCAGCACACCTGCTTCTGTTCCTGAGAAAAGGGAAAACACATACTTGTTTGTTTTTGCTTTCTTTTCTTTTCTTTTTTTTTTTCTTTTTTGGAAACACATACTTATTCCTTAAGTAGTAATTATCAACATTCTAAAGTAGACCAATGACTTTGTCTTTTTTGAAAAGTGAAATTATCCTTCCAAAGAAACACCTCAACTCACCTGTTCATCATGCAACTTGAGTGGGGTCTGGTTTCCTCCAGCTTCCAGCCCCCACCTGGAGGACACTCCTGCAGGATCCTGACAGCCCATTGCCACCATCCCCTGGGACATAGGACACAATGCTAAAATTGGGGGATGGCTCTGGGGCTCTTACCCCTCCACATGTGTCTGGCGGGGGCAGGAACCTGGAGGAACCTGGTGCACAACCCAGACAGCCCATTACCACCAACCCCGACAGCCCATTACCACCAACCCCATGGGGACAGGGCTCAAAATGTTGAAGCTGGGGAACTGTTCTGGGGCTTGTTAGAGCCACACCTGTGGGGTGTGGGGAATAGGGAACACCCCGCTGAACTTGGGGTGCTGCTCAATGTCCATTATTTGCACTGTGCCAGGGGACTGGAGGCACCCCACTGAAGTTGGGGACTGTGTGCTGTCCTTACATGCGCTCTTCCTGGGGAACAAGAGAAACCCTGAAATATCCACAACTCATTCCACAAAAGCTCGGGTGAGCGGGCACCCTGGAGTTCAGAGATCTGGGGGAGAGGGCCAGTTGATGGACATCAGGCAGAAGAGACTTTCAAGGGAAAAAGAAAACCCATCTGAATCCCCATGATGAACTCGCTTCATGCACCCTTCGAGGACCCTACCCCCGGGACCCCCATGCCAGCAGGATGTGTCCTCTGTGGGCAGACCCAGAGCTGCCTTAGGATGCAGAGGTGGAGCAGGCACAGGGGAGCTGGAAGAGATCCTGGCAAAGTCCTGGCAAAGTCAGCTGCTCTCAGACTTTCCCAGGCTTGACTTTAGGAAATGCAATGGTTGAGGCACCCAGGTGGCTCAGACATTATGCATCTGCCTTCACCTCAGGTCATGATCCCAGGGTTCTGATCAAGCCCCGGCATCTAGCTCCTGGCTCAGCGGGAGGCCTGCTTCTCCCTCTCCCACTCCCCCTGCTTGTGTTCCCTCTCTCACTGTATCTCTGTCAAACAATAAATAAAATCTTAGAAAAGAAAAGGAAATGCAATGGTTTCCCACATTTCCAAGCCAATTTTAAGACCCCAAAAATAATGCTCTAAGGGGGAGGATCTTCACCTTCTGGTCTCACCCATGGAGTGGATAGTGCTTCTCAGACCTTCCGAGCATCCTTCTATGATGAGCCCATTTGTGCTGGAATATATATTCATATGCTTGGTTCTGCAGGGAAGCTCCTGAGTGAAAAAGAACAACCGCCCTTCTGTGCTGTTGGAACGGTGAACCAGAAACATCTATTTTTCATTTAAAAAGAAAACATATTGTTATTGTTGACACTAAAGGAAAAACCACTTTAAACATTTTAGAGAGAAAAGAAGAGAGTTTTATTCAAACCCAAGTTGAGACAGCTGCCTGTGAGACAATCTTCACAAGGAAGAAGTGCTCAGGGGAGGACATTTGGGGCAGGTTTCTATATTCTGACTGTTTTGTTTTGCATACAGAGTGACACATCATCATGAGGAAGAACATTTCAGAAAGTTACGGACTTTTTCTTAGCTTTTCAGTATATGCAAGTTAGTATGACTGTAATCTTATGGGAGCAGGAGAGGTCCTTTTGTTCTTCTTATCTTTATGTTTGCAATAGCATTTTTTTTTATTCTCTTTTCCATCTCAAAGGAGATGTACAGCTGTGCTGTGGGGCAGAAATAGGGCCCATGCTCTGAGGTTTTGCCCAGTCATTTTGAGTTTGGTGAAATGTTAAAGGATAGCTTCCCTGGGAGCCCAGAATCCAGGCCCATGGATGGTAAAAGACAAAAATTTCCATTACCATTCTAATTACTACTAAAGAGAGGAAATTGAGACAAAAGCATCTTTAACAATCCTACTAAGAGATCAAAATGATGCCTACAGAAGGTTACCTGTTCCATGGTCAACACAGGAAACAGAGATGTTCACAGAAGCTGAGTTCCTCCCTTTCTCCAGCCCAAATCTCTGAAGCACACAGATAAATTAAAGTCAGAATTTTAGAACCTCCCGACATCTTAGAGAAGTCTGGCACCATTCCCTTGGACTACAGAATAAAACACAGTAGTTCATTGTCACAACACTAATTGAAACATGAAATCCCCATAAAGCTTGGATACACTGTCTTAGTTCTTTCCCTGCAGATTTCAACTAATATACGTCATGGTCATACCATATAAACACTACAATGTTTGGGAAGTAAGTAATTGTGGGTAAGGGAATAGTTTAGTAAAGTTTATTAGCATTGTCTCACTTTGTAGAAGAGGCTGACCTGAGTGTTTTTAAATATTATTTCAGACCTGTCTTGCAGCACACTCTGAACATACCAGAACCTTGAATCAATTTTAAAAAGATAGCTCTTTCAGTAACTTTGATATCAGAAAACTATTATAATTTCTCTATTCCTAGGGATCTTTGCATATCTTACTCCGAGGTCCTCCACACTTAATGATCATGATGGGCAGAGGTAAAAAGACCAGCTGAATTCTGTTCCAGTTGACCACACAAGAAAATCCTGAGACTTGAAATGTTTCCAGATCAAGAAGACCAGAAATAAGAGGGAAATAGTACCATGTATGGAATAACAAAGGATTTGGAGTCAGTTTGGGATCCCACTTAGGTTTCTGACACTAAAATCCTCTGTGACTTGAATCATCTCTGAGTCCCTGTCTAGCCATCTAGAAAATGTCACCAATAATATCTACATAATAGTTTGGAAGTTTAAGAGGGAGAATTCCACAAAGAGCCGGTGTGATGGCTCTCAAGAGCAGGTGCTCAGGAAGCCATGATTACTATTGGGGTCTATTTCTTTTCCAGAACAAAGAACACATGTTGAATCCATGTTTCTGAGAGATGACTCACAAGATGATTTTTTTTTTTTTTTTTAAAGATTTTATTTATTTATTTGACAGAGAGAAATCACAAGTAGATGGAGAGGCAGGCAGAGAGAGAGAGAGAGAGGGAAGCAGGCTCCCTGTGGAGCAGAGAGCCCGATGCGGGATTCGATCCCAGGACCCTGAGATCATGACCTGAGCCGAAGGCAGCGGCTTAACCCACTGAGCCACCCAGGCGCCCCCACAAGATGATTTTTAAACCTTAAGGAAGGTCAAGAACCTGTTATTGTGTCATATTTCTCTCAGAAAGCATGCTGTTGGACTGGTGAGGACAATACAATAGCACCACCATCACTAGAGGTGTGGAGATTCCCATTTCCATATGGCCATATTGTCCCTCTTAGCTCAGGGCCACCAGAAAGGGCAGGTGTGCAGGGACCACAGGCAAGGCTGCCAGGTATGGCTGGGGCTGGCAGAACTCTGACTTAAGGCTCAACTCCTGTCTAGCTAATTATACTCCTCTTCACAGATAGAGTGCCATTGTCTGCAAGGTCTCATGTAGGAAAGGTTGAGAATTTCCTTTGTGATTCCCTCTCTAACCCTTAGGATATGTAACAAAGTTACATGTAATTTTTAAACATTGAGGGACTTCCTGGTTTTCTTTCCATTATGACTATGGCTCAATTCTCCTGTGCTCTAAGAATATAATCTAGCTAATTTCAGGCTTTAAAATGTGTGGAGTTGCTTCATGGCCAAACATTTAGGTAAATATCCTAGGACCACTTGAAAATAATGTATTCTGTGCTAAATGTGTAACCCACATATGTCAATTAGGTCACATTTGTTGCCAATGTTTCATCTGCTTTTTCTATCAGTTATTGAGAAAGGTCTATTAAAATCTTCAAACAGTACTACTCTAGTCAACATTGCATTGGAGAATCTACCAAGTGTTATAAGGCAAGAGAAACAAAAAGAATAAAATTGAGGGGATAATTGTGACTATTCACAGATAATATGAGGGTGTACAAAGAAAATACAAAATAGTCTATAAATGCACTATTAGAATTAAAAATAGAAAACTTACAAGTCTTAGAACCAAGAAAGAAAACCAGGAATTAGCCCAGGGGAAGAGATTTCTTATGGATGGAGGGAGGAACATCAGAATAATGTCAGACCTGTCCCCAGAGACCTGGCAAGCCAGAAAGGGCCGGCAAGACATATTTAGGATACTCAATGAGAAGAACAGCCAAGGATACTTTATCCAGCAAGACTGTCATTCAAAGAAGAAATAATACCTATTCTTCTGAAGCTGGTTCAAAAAATAGAAAGGAAAGAAGAAAACTTCCAAAGGAAAGAAGGAAAACTTCCAAACTCTTTCTGTGAGGCCAGCATTACCTTGATCCCCAAACCAGGCAAAGACCCCATCAAAAAGGAGAATTATAGAACAATATCCCTGATGAACATGAGTGCCAAAATACTCAAAAAGATCCTAGCCAATAGGATCCAACAGTACATTAAAAGGATTATCCATCATGACCAGCTGGAATTTATTCCTTGGATGCAAGTTCAACATTTACAAATCAATCAACATGATAGAGCACACTAATAAAAGAAAAGATAAGGGTGCCTGGGTGGCTCAGTGATTTATGCCTCCACCTTCAGCTCAGGTTGTGGTCTCAGGGTCCTGGAATGAAGTCCCGCATCAGGCTTTCTGCTCAGCGGGGAGCCTGCTTCCCCTCTCTCTCTGCCTGTCTCTCAGCCTACTTGTAATCTTTCTCATTTTGTCAAATAAATAAATAAAATCTTAAAAATAAAACAAGACAAGACAAGAACAATAAGATCCTCTCAATTAATGCAGAAAAAGCATTTGACAAAATACAGTACCCTTTCCTGATTAAAACTCTTCGGATTGTAGGGATAGAGGGCACATTCCTCAGTTTCATAAAAACCATCTATGAAAAGCCCACAGCAAATATCATTCTCAATGGGGAAAAGCTGAGGACTTTTTCCTTAAGAACAGAAAGACAACAGGGATGCCCACTCTCATCACTATTGTGCAACATAGTACTAGAAGTCATAGCCTCAGCAATCAGACTACAGAATGAAATAAAAGGCATTCAAATTGGCAAAGAAGTCAAACTCTCTCTTCCCAGATGACATGATACTTTATGTGGAAAAACCAAAAGACTCCATCCCCAAATTACTAGAATTCATATAGCAAATCAGTAAAGTGGCAGGATGCAAAATCAATGTGTGGAAATCTGTTGCTTTTCTATACACTAACAGTGTAACTGTAGAAAGAGAAATTAGGGAATTGATTCCATTTACAATAGCACCAAAAACTGTAAGATACCTTGGAATACACCTAACCAAAGAGGCAAAGGACCTGTGCTCTAAAAACTAGAGAACACTTATGAAATAAATGGAGGAAGACACAAAAAGATGGAAAACCATTCCATGCTCATGGATTGGAAGAATAAACATGGCTAAAAGGTCTATGCTGCCCAGAGCAACATACAATTTCAACATCAACCCTATTAAAATACCACTGGCATTTTTCATCAAGCTGGAACAAACAATCCTAAAACTTGTATGGAACCAGAAAAGATCCCACACAGCCAGGGAAATGTTGAAAAAGAAAACCAAAGCTGGGGCATCACAATGACTGACTTCAAGCTATATTACAAAGCTGTGACAGCATAGTATTCACACAAAAACAGACACATAGATCAATGGAACAGAATGAAGACCCCAGAAATGGACCATCAACTCTATGGTCAATGCATCTTTGACAAAGCAGGAATGAATATCCAATAGAAAAAAGACAGTCTCTCCAGTTAATGGTGTTGGGAAAATGGGACAGCCACATGCAGAAGGTTGAAATTCAACCATTCTCTTACATCAGACACAAAGATAAACTCAAAATGGATGGAAGACTTCAATGTGAGAAAGGAATCCATCAAAATCCTAGAGCAGAGCATACACAGTCACCTCTTCGACATCAGCCACAGCAACTTCTTCCTAGACACATCACCAAAGGGAAGGGAAACAAAAGCAAAAAAAAAAAAACAAAAAAAAACTATGGGGACTTTGCCAAGATAAAACACCTCTGTCCATTGAAGGAAACAGTCAACAAAACAAAGAGGCAATCCATGGTATTAGAGATGTCTGGAAATGATATGTCATATAAAGGGCGGGTATCCAAGATCTATAAAGAACTTCTCAAACTCAACAACCCCAAAAGAACCCAATCATGAAATGAGCAGAAGACATGAACACACATTTCTCCAAAGACATGCAAATGGCAGACACACAGCAACAAGTTCAACATCACTTGCCATTGGGGAAATACAAATCAAAACCACAGTGAGATACCACCTTACACCAGTTGAAATGGCCAAAATTAACAAGTCAAGAGATGACAGATGGATGTAGAGAAAGGGGAACCTTCCTACACTACAGGTGGGAAAGCAAGCTGGTGCAGCCATCCTGGAAAACAGTATGGGGGTTCCTCAAGATGTTAAAAATAGAACTACCCTACCACGAGCAATTTCACTACTGGGTATCTATCCCAAAGTTACAGACATAGTGAGAAGAAGGGGCACCTGCATCCCAATGTTCATAGCAGCGATGTCCACAATAGCCAAACTGCAGAAGGAGCTGAAATGACCTTCAACACATGAATGGATAAAGAAGATGTAGTTCATATATACAATGGAATATTCCTCAGCAATCAGAAAGGATGCATACCTACCATTTGCATCAACATGGATGGAACTGGAGGGGATTATGCTGAATGAAGTAAATCAGGCAGGGAAGGACAATTACCATATGGTTTCACTCATATGTGGAATGTAAGGAATAGTGTGGTAGACTATGGGGGAAGAGAAGGGAAAATGAAAGGGAAGAAATCAGAGAGGGAGAAAAACCATGAGAGACTCTGGACTCTGGGAACCAAACTGAGGATTATAGAGGGGAGAGGGATGGGGTAACAGGTGATGGGTATTAAGGAGGACACATGTTGTGATGAGCATTGGGTGTTACATGCAACTAATGAATCGTTGAACACTACATCAAAAACCAAAGTTGTACTATATGTTGGCTAACTAAACATAAATAAATAAATATGCTTTCTACATAAGAACATATAATAATGGGAACAGAATTTCAGAGTTGCATGAAGAAATATTTTCAAGATATGTTTCACAGCAGTGTAAATATAGTTAACACTACTGGACTTTACACTGAAAATGTTTAAAATGGTCAAATCAATGTTAGGAATTTTTACAATTTTTTTAAAAGTACATTCTGTATTATTCCATTTTTATAAAGATTTTATTAATTTATTTTAGAGAGAGAGAGAGGGCATGGCACGAGAGTTGTGGGAGAGGCAGGAGGTGGAAGGGAGAATCGTGAGCTCACACTGCACTGAACACAGACCCTACATGGGGCTTGATCCCACACCATGAGATCATATCCTGAGCCAAAATTGACAGTCAGTGGCTTACCTGACTGAGCCACCATCCATCTCCGTGGGCATTAGTATTGGTACATTCCCTGCTCTCTCCACCACTCCTGTTCTGACCACTCCTGAAAATATATCTATGAAAAATCATGCCAGAGTTTCCTGGGGTGAGTCTGAGTATGAGCACTGCTAGGTGATGGGTGCTGCTCACTGTTTTCTCAGACAGGGGTGCCTGTCACCCTTCTCTCCAGGGGACTGCTATGTCCTCAGGCACCTGAGGGCCACCCAGCCCAGGAATTCACCTTCTCTAGCAGAGGAAAAATGGGACTTCTTTCTCTGTTCAGGACTATGAACCCTGATCCTGGGAAAGGAGAGCTCTCCTGGGACTCCTGGCCCAGCGAAGCAGCTGTGGTCACTGTGTATGTGACAGAGCCAGAGCTGCTGGGCCTTGGAGGGAATGAGTGCCTTAAACAAGCCTTGTGTGGGGCCTGTGGGAGCAGTAGCCCCTGCTCCTTGGGGAGCAGTGATGTGTGTAGAAGGAGGGAGGCTGGGGTGGAGCCTTCTAAGCCACACCACAGTCTCTCCCTTGGTCCTGAAACCAGCAGGAAGAAAGCTCTGAGGACAGAGTCCAGGAGGATTCCCATCCAGGAAAAGGGGGCCCACGGGAAGGCACTGAAGCCACCAGCCCTTCCAGCCACAGGCCATTTGCACAGGATCACCTCTGGCACTTCATTAGCATGTTGTCCATGTTCATGTGTGGACAGTGATTGGCCCACTTGGTGCTGGTGCACTTCCAGGGGTGGACTAGAACACTTCCAGGCCTGGTCGTGGGTCAGAGGAATCCCACCCAGAGAAGGAGAGGATGTCCCTCTTCCTCCAGAGCTGGGGAAGGCAGCCACCACCCCGGGGCAGGACCTGGGCCAGGCGTGTGTTCTTTCTGAAGTCCCTGTGTTCAGTGGGCATTGCTGTGCCTGAGAAAGGCCTCTCATCCCCAGAGTTGGGAGACGTGAGGGGCTGTCTCCCATCCTTACCCAGGATCATGACCTGAAATGATCCTGTCTTTGGGAGGATGGGTCTCCTTCAGGAGCCAGGGAGGGGCAGGCCCTGCAAGAACTCCTCATTTGAGGAGAAGTCATGGAGAGTGTGTGTGTCTCAATGGCCCAGCAAGTGAAAGAACCAAACCCCAATGCTCAGGTTCTAGCAGAAGCAGAATTTCAATGTCCTATTTGGGGGCAGCCATCTCCCCTCTTACGTGGCCTTGGGGGACCCCAGGGAAAGTCTTCCTTGTTCTCGTGCCCTCAGAGGGAGGAGCTGGCCCCATGTCCTGGGGTCCCCACCCAGTCCCACTGCTGAGGAAGAGCCACACACAGGGACCTGGTGTCAGGAGTGTGGTCTCCCAGGGGCCTGGCAACTTCATGGAAGGGCTGAATTGCTTTTAGGGAAAGGGGTGCTCACTGGTGACACCATTGACCATCCCCCCCTGCACTCAGCTGTCCAGACCCAGTGCCCAGCTTAGGTCAATCACCAGCACCCCACATGCTCCTACCATGGGAGTGATCATTCAGCATCACCACATTGCACAGAGGCAGAGAGCGAGGCCCAGAGAGGGGAGGCAAATGGCTCCAGTCATAGGACTGGTCAGCTGAGGGGCTGGAAGGCCAGCCCTCCCAATCCCCCATTAGCCCAGCCAGAGACTCTCAAAACCCAGAGCTAGCCCTCCCCTGCCTGCCCAGCCGCATGCTGGCCCCTGAGCTGGATGATATACTGTTCTTGGCCCTGAGGGTGTTGCTGGCCAACTAGGAGGGGGAATGCAGCTGGTGTGACAGGCTGTAGCTATAGGACAGAGTGGCATGTCTGAACTAGAAGGAGACACATTCTGGTCTCCCTCCCGGAGCCTGCCTGGGAGCTGGAGTCTGGGTGCCCTAGGGGCCGGCACACAACAGGGTTTGTGCTGACCAGGGAGCTGTGGCTTCCAGGAAGAGTCCATTCTGCCCTCTCCCAGCCCCTGTGTCGCATCACCTCTCCTCACTGTGGAGCTCCAGGGCCCAGAACCAGACCCCATAGGGCTGACTTGGCTGCAGCTTATAATGAGTTTGCAGCCCCTGGAGCAGCTGGATTTCCTGGGGCTGGAGGGAGGACGGGCTGCAGACAAGGACTGGGCTGGAAGAGATGTGAGGCCGTGTGGATGATGAAGGATGGGGCAGGGGCCAAGTCCTGGGGCCACTGCTCGTGTCTAAAAAGTGTTGAAAGCCCTGAATGCCCATGGGGTCCCTCATTACAGTAATAACACCCTCACACTCGGGCATCCTGTTGGTGGGCCTCTCCTCCCTAGCCTCCTTCCCACATCTCTGACTCCAGCCAGGGCTGCAGCCAGGGACAGGCTGGATCTCTGCCCCAGGGTCCTACCGGGAAGACAAGGAAGAAGGAGGAGAGGAGAAGGGGAATGTGGTGGGCTGCTCTTCTCCCCACCCTGAGTCAGCCTCCACTGCTGCCTCCAGGTCTTCTGGCCCAGCCCTGCATTTAGCTGGATCCTGGGAGGCAGTCTGCATTCCTGGCCAACTGGGTGGGGGGTATTCAGTGACCTTTGTGTCCCCAGATGTCCAATCCACCTGGCCTTGCACACTGAGGCTTTCTGCCCAGCATGGGCACATTTCCAGAGCTAAGCAGACTTTGGGGCCACAGAGACCTTGGCAGTGTTGAGGAAACATGGGAGACCAGTCAGGTGCAGAGGCATGGGTGTCATGCACATCCGCCATGGGATTGGGTCATGGTACAGGTGCTCTGTGCAGGTCCCCTGTGCACACTGGGCCCTCTCAGGAGGGAGGCCTGTGTGTCTGATGCACCTGTCCTCCACCTACCCCCAGAGGATTGGTCAAGTTCAAACATTTCCATGTCCAACCCTCAGGGACTGTTGGGAACCTAGGGTCAAGAGAGGCAGGGAATCACCCAGGACAAATGAGGGGTACAGAGTCCAAGAAGCAGGGCTGCTCTCCAGTCCCAGGCCAGCCCCAACCCTCCCATGAGGTTCACTTTGGGGGTGAGAGCCCCTCAGATCTTTGGGGATAGCTACCCACCCCGTCCCATGTGGAGACATGACCTTGAGCATCCCCAGACAAGTAGAGGCATGTGTGCCTGCGTGCGCACGCACACACACACACACACACACACACATACACACACACCACTATGACTGCCCAGCTCAGGGTCAGAAGGGGTGGACACGCTTGGAGCGAGGTGGGTGACAAGGGGGAAAGAGAAAGAAGTCACAGACAGCTGGGCCATGGGGCAGGGGTATCAGGACCCCTGGTAAGAACCCAGATCTATAGCATGGGGTCGGGAGACAGGCCAGGCTGATGGTCAGGGGATCCCCAAGGGGCCTAGGGGGATTGCCAGGGCACTGGAAGAGGACAGGGTCTGGGGTCTGGTGTCCATCACCATCCTGGGCTACTGGAAGTAGGAAGAGATACCCCCAAGTCCAGATGGGGTTATAGCATAAAAGGCCTCAGCTTACTCTTCTGTCAATTGGGCCATAGGTTTGGGGAGCCCTAGGGTCCCACAGGCTTGTAGATAAGTCTGTTGGTCTTGGATCTTTATCCCTGACCCACTGTGCTCCCAGTCGTGGGAAAATGCTTTGTATTCCCTCGAGGTCCTTCTGAGCAGAGGCAGCCTGCGGGCTTGGGGGCCTGATGACATGGGTTCGCAGAACATGGCAGAGCACTGGACCACTGCTCTAGGGACCAAGGTCAGGACCCTCCTTGTTGCAGCCTCAAGGTCCCCATTTGGAAGAGGTTCCAGAGTCAGTGCTCTGGTCAGGGTGAGGAGGGCTTAGGAAGGAACCAAGCACCAAGACAGGAGAGGGAAACAGGGAGAAGGTAGGCTTCTGAGGTTTCTCACATTGCCCCCAGAACCCCCAGGTCCTGCTCCTGGTGGACACACAGAGAAGACAGAAACAGAGTGAACACAAGAGAGGGAACCAGAAGTCACAGATTTTTCTTCAATCAGGTTGGAAACAACATCCCATCATTTTGCTCTCTTCTATTCCTTAGAGCACAGTCACACGGACCATCCACCCTGGAGGGAAGAGAATTCCACAGGGATGTGTGACCAGGATTTGGGAATGCCAGGAAGCACTGTGGGGTCTGCCAAGCACATACACACAGACGAGGCCCTGGTACCTGGGCCTAAACCTAATGGGAGCCCCTGGAAGTCTGTGTCACAAGAGGGCAAGGTCAGAATCAGTTTACTGCAACCTTTCCATGGGGGCTGGGAGACAGGCAGGAAGAGGGTGGCCCTAAAGCAGACCCAGGCCCCTCTGAGCTGTGTTCTATGCCCTGCCCAGCCCCCCACTCACCCTTGCATTGCCACGTGCATGTCCCAGCCTCCTGTGATAGCAGGAACATACGTAGAGGTCCTACCCCTGATGGTGTCCCTAGAAATAGAAGCTAGAAGACCCCACTGCGCAGATGGGGAACCTGGGGGGCGGGGCCCTGAGAGGCACAGAGTCTGTCCAGAGTCACAGTCCTGGGCATGAGCAGAAGCCTGGTCTGGACCCCGATCTGTGTCCTCACAGTGGGGACAATGTCCACACCCAGGCCTCAATGGGGGCCGTGAGTACGCTGTGTGGGTGTCACTGTATGGACGGGACATGGCATAGAGGGTGAGCATTGAGCAGCTAGGGGAGGGGGGCCCTCAGGGGGCTTTGGCGTGAGGAGGAAGTCAGGTAAGGGGTCTCCAGGAAGTGGTGACCTCACTTTCTTGACAACAGAGCCTAACAGAATTTGGAACCCAGGTAACCAGGCACCCACATTCCAGACATAGCCCCCTGCCAGCTCATTTCATTGGAGAGCCTCAAAAGAACATGTTTTCGTGTTGCATCCCAAAGTCCAGAGGCTGCAGGCCGAGGAAAGCACACCCTGCAAACACTTTCCCTCACTAAGAATGTCACATCAGGGGTCCCCGACATCCCTAGTCATTTGGCCAGAAGTACAGAAAGGTGACACCATGAGGCCCAGAGCCAGCCCCCAGCCCTACAGGCTCTGATCCAACCTGTGCAGCCCAAGGTCCCCTCCCCATGCGTGTGTGTGCGCATGTGTGTGTTTGTAAAGAAGGCTCACATGGGGTGCGCCCACTCCATTCAAGAGCAGGGGTCAGATGCCTGGTGAGCAGGTCATATTCACACCCCAGGTCAAGGCTGGCTGGGTGGGACAGGGTGTGAGGGGCTGTGAGCTTCTCCCCAGGGTTTATCCTGTGTCCTGCAGGTATGGGTCCCTGTCCCAGGTGTGGGGCTGTGCACGCACAATTCTGTGTGTGATCTGGGAGCAGCAGGGGGACTGGGCAGGAGGACAATGAGGATTGTCAGGCAGGGCTGTGATGCACCTAGGCCAGCTACCTGTCCCTGTCTTTGCAGAACGCCAGGAATGATAAAACAGGGAGGAGGCTGGCAGACACCGGCTCCATCTCCCTTACACAGGGAGTGACTGTAGGGGTCTCTCCAGGAGCAGGGACTGGGGACTGCCTGGGAAGGCCTCTGACACTGCCCAGGCCACTGTCCCTGCTGCTACCACACTGGATTGCGGTCCAGCCCACAGACACTGAGCACTAGTGTGACAAGTCCAGGACTGGGTGTATGTGGGTGTCTGGGGATCGGTCAGTGCTAGGCCCCACAGGCAGGAGACCCCAGAGGCTGGTGTGGGGCCAGAAGCAATGAATGGGCTCAGAGAACCCAGCGGGTGGACTGCAGTTGGGGAGATGTCCTGGTGACGGTTCCTTCCTGGCTGTAGCTTCTCTGGGAGGCCCTGGGCTGAGCTCTATCTCTGCAAAGGCACGCAAACATGTTCTTCATTCCAGGATCTTCAATGAAATAAGCTGGGCAGGGGGCTGTCTCTGGAATGTGGGGGCCTGAAGACCTGGGTCTAGCTCTGAAGAGCCAGAGCCAGCCCCAACTTCAACCACAGCTCAAGGGGGGTGGGGGGATGGTGTCTAGAGAGATTTCAGCAGGAGACCAGGAGCCAGCAGGTGATCAGGTACCTGCCCACCGAGAGCCTGACACTGTCCCAGAAGAGCTGGTGCCTGCCCCTGCCCCAGCCCCTGCTCCTGCTACAGTTCCTACTCCTGTCCCTGCCCCTTCCCCTGCCTCAGCCCCTGCTCCCACCCCTGCTCCTGTTCCAGCCCCTGCCCCTGCCAGTACAGCTCCCCCTTCCCCTGCCCCAGCCTGTGCTCCTGCTCTTGCATCTGTCCCAGTTCCTGTCCCTGCCCCTGTCTCAACCTCTGCCCCTACTCCTGCTCCTGTGGGGCTCCCAGAGCCACAACCGGAGCCCGCAGCCCTGCTCCTCGTACAATTATCCCTTGTTCTGTCCCTCGACCCTGACAACCCACAGGAATGTTTCATCCCCTACTTGTATATTCTTTCCCTCTGGTACACATATTAACTGTTATTTTATCTTTCCATGGTCTGCATACTGTTATTATTTGTTTTAAATAAAAATTACTTGTTTTCACTTGAACACCTCACGAGCATTAAGTACATTCCCAATGCTGTGCCACCACACCACAGAACATCACTGCAGGATATCTCCTTCCCCAGAGGAGACCTGAACCCAAAGCCCTCCCTGCCCATTTCTTCTCCAACCTGGCCTCTCACAACCCCTAAGCTGGTTTCTCTCTCTGTTCCTTTATCTGTTCTGGATGTTTCTGTATGTAGAATCACACAATATGTGCCTTTGTGTCCACCCACCTATTTTCAGAGGGGACTCGGTTTTTTTGTTTTTTTGTTTTTTTGTTTTCTGTGTTTATGTGACATAGAATTTCCCTTATTCGATATTGAAGGCCCCGATGGATTACAGATGAGATGTAATCATAGAGGCCCCTTTAGGAATTAGGAGCACAATCTTGGGGTCAAGACCCCTGTTCCTGCTGGGACACCACAGCCTGACCCCAGACAGAACAGAACTGGTTCCTCCTTTGGCCACACAGAAACCAGGGAAATGCAGAAAGCTGGAAGACACACCACAGAGGGCAAACACATTGCTCACAACCCAAGGCCAGAGAAAAGTTTCACCTGACTGCTCCAAACCAGGCTCCAAGTCATGGGGCTCCACAGGGACAGAGACCAAATGCATGCAAGTCCAGCGGGGAGGATAGGCACGTGGGGAGTATGTGTCAGAGATGCGGGAGCTCCTGGGGAAAGGCTCTGGCAAAGGAAACCCTATGAAGGCAGCGCTGGTCACCCTTAGAGCGGCGGGTGTCTGGTCTGGGGACTGGCAACCTGGGGAGAATGTGAAGAACCAGAGGTTCAATGCAGGTCCCCTGGAGAGAAGCGTGATGGGCACCCCTGTCTGGGAAAACAGTGAGCAGCACCCCGCCCAGGCTGCAGGTACATCCATCACCTAGCAGTGCTCGGCCTCAGACTCAGCCCCATAAACTCTGGCACGATATGTCACAGATGCATTGTCAGGAGTGTTCAGCACAGCAGTGGTGGAGAGAGCAGGGAATGGAATAGCACTAATGCTCAAGGGGATGGATGGGATCCACGGTCCCAGTCCTCATGATAGAATGTCCTATAGCTCCTGTCCCAGGGTTGTCTGGGCACAGGATCCGGAAAGCCCCTCCTGAGACCTCCCCCCTCCTGCCACCTTGCTTCTGGGAATATTCAGAATTGTTTGAGGAGCTAGAGAGGATCCAGGGTGACAGCAGGGCCAAGGAGAAAGAAGGTCAGCACTGGGAGGACAGAGGGATGTGCCCTGAGCCAACATCCAGGGCCAAGGCTGTGATGCCCTTGGACCTCACTCCAAATAATGGTTCCTGATACATGGACTGGACTTCTGCTCTTTCACCCCCTCCTTCCCTACCTCATTTATTCACCGTCTCATTCATTACCCCCTCTCTCCTTCCCCTCCACCCCTCCCATCCCTCTCCCACTCCATCACCCTCCCTTCCACCCCTCCTCCCTCCTTCCCTCACTCCCTCCCTCTCATCCTTCCTCCCTCCTTCTCCTGCCTCCCTCTCACCTTCCCTCCCTCCCTCCCATCCTCCTGCCTTCCCTCCCATCTTCCCTCCCTCACTCCCACCCTGCCATCGTCCTTCTCTCCCCTCCCTATCTCCCTCACTCCCTCCCTATCTCCTCATTCCCTCCCTGCCTCCCCAACCCCCTGCTCTCCCTCCTTCCCCTCCCTTCCTCCTTTCCTTCCTTCCTTCCCTCTTCCCTCTCTCCCTCTTTATCCTCCCTCCCTCATTCAGCAGAAGATCTGGGGTCCCTGCTCTGTACTGAGCACTGGGGCTTCATCAGAGAGCACTCCCCTGAACCAACGTGGTCATGACCACTGTGGGAGGTGACAGGGGCAGTCCTCAGGGGTGGCAGTGGTGATGAGCACCAGGAATCTACTCCCGAAAACAGAGGCCAGTTGCACAAAGAAATGAATGGAGAGACCCATGCTTAGCACTTCCTCTAGAAAAATCTAGTCCTGAAAAGTGATGAAAAATGAATATATCCTAGACTTCATACAATGTGAGTGCTAATGGCCCATATGCCCTGATTCCTAGAAGAAAAGAGTAAATCATCCAGTGTCAACCGGGAGTTTGAGACACAACTTTTCTGACCAAATGACAGCATTTCAGCCAACATCTCCAGGGCCTCCAAGTTTTCCCAACCGTCTCTGTGATCATCTGACTCTTCCATCAGCCTCCTTGGGAAGCTCTGTCCTGTCATCATCCTTATCTTCTACCTTTTCTGCAACCCTTTTGTGGTCTCCCCTGCCCCCACCAAGGCCACCCTTGCCAGGATTCCCCATGTGCCTTGGATGGATGCCCACATCCCACACTGGGCTCCATGAGCCCTGTGTTTTGTGCAAGGCCTGTGTGCTCCCTCTGGGGTCACCTGGCTTGTCCATTGAAACAGCTTGCATCTTCCTGCCCTTTGTCTCCTCTGACGAGCCTTTGAGGCCAGCCTGTGTCCATGTTACAGGCATGGAAGGTCCAGAGGACCCACTCTCAGTCCCAGCATGTGCAGCCTGGACTGAGAGTGGTGCCTGAGTTGAGGAGGAGTTGGGCCCAGGGAGTCTGAGGGAGGATGTGGCACAGTGAGCCCCCAGGAGGACAGTGAGCACCCTGGGGGCCTGGTGCTCAGTCCTACTGGGAGACCAAGTCCCACCCTCACTGAATCTGTCCCCAAGGCTGGAAGTCGTCGGGGTATCCACCCTCCCAGGCCTCAGGCTGGCAGTGACTGGCAGGGGAGAGGCACAGCTGGTGTAGGAGAGAGCCCTCAGGTAGAGAGGAGGGGGCAGGCACTCTCCCAGCAGCAGGTGCACTGGGGCAGACTGAGGGGCATCAGTGGATAGCAGTGTCTGCAGCTGGGGTCTCCACACAGGCCCCCTTCTGAGGCTCAGCACAAGCTTGTCTAGATGGCCTATGTCCCCAAACACAAAGTCTGGCCCAGGACCTCCTCTCAAGATCTTATTCCCAATCCTTTGTACTCAGCTCAAGTGCAAGAAATGGCCAATAGTTTAGGTGGTGTTGGGTGCAGAGAGCCATGTGATTTTCTGGCCCAGGCTGTAACATTGCTGGCATTTTAAAGATCTCAGGGATTTGATTCAAAAGTGGTGGAATGCCAGGGACCCCAGACAGCTTTCTGGAAACCTGCCTCTGTGCCTTGCAGCCCTCCCATCCTATCAGCTCTGCTCAGAACCCCTCCAGGCCACAGATCCACAGTCTTGGGTCCTCAGACAGCCCAGAAGATGTGCCTTCAAAAAGTGATCCAGGTGGGGCAGCAGGACACACTGCAGACTCCAGTAGATCCCCCTCCCAGAAAGTGAGGGTACTGCTGGACAAGCTGTCTGAAAACAGCCAGGTCAGGGTTCCAGGAAGATACCAGAGGCACAGGAGTAACTGAGGAGCATCTGAAGGTCAGGTAGGGACAGTGGGAATCTCTGGTGGCTTTGCCTAGGGGCAGCTCCCATCCCCCTAAACCCTCAGTGTGATGGCTCCACTGGGGAATGGAGGAGCAACCATGCCTGGAGGACCTGTGGCTCCTCTGTCAGAGGTCACCAACTCCACCTGTGCATAGGTGGGGAAACCTGGCCATACCCCCAAAGAATTTCTGGAAACAGCAGCCATCTCAGTGGCAGCTGACCTGGAAGGTCAACATTTCAGCTCCCTGAGGTAGGTTTGAGCCACAGACCAGCACACTAGCCAGAAATGGAAGAAGGATAATGAGTTCTTCATTTCAATAGTTTCTGTTTTTTCCTATGGTTAGTATACTTTGCAAGGCCTTGAAAATGTTCTCCTCCTGTTCTCTGCTGGAGAAGTTCTTCAAGAATCTTTGTTTTATAGATAAAATCATCCAGAATTGACCTTGGTTGGCACAGCCATGCTAGGGAAAGTATGGAGTTTGCCCCAATTACTAAAAATAGAACTCCTGTATAATCCCACTACTGGGTAGACATTTGTAGTAAAGTAAGTCAGTTTCTTGAAGTAAGATCTGCACACTCTCACCCAATCTCCCCTAGGGGGGGTGGCCACCCTTAGCAACAGGGCAGCACCCGTGTGGGAAGTCATAGGCAACCCTCCCCTGGAGGCAGGTGCCTCGCTGGACAAGGGGTTGCCCCAGGGCTGGGAGGTCCCCTCAGCAGCGCATTCAATGTCCTGGATACTAGGAGACCGAGTACAGTACCAGTCCAGTGAGGGTCAGGACACACTACCCCAAATATGGCACCTTGGCAAATTAAATAAAGAAACTGAAAGAATTTTCCATAGACCAGAAGCAGGAAGTTCCCTCTGATCCCCAGCCATCAGCCCTTCGTCCCTGAAGCAGGTCAGAATACTCCCATGGGGCACTTTCTCTCCCCAGACTGCAGGGAGGACATGCTTATCACCAGAGTCAAGGAATTTAGGGCCACAAAGGCTAGAGGAACAAACCTGGTTAAATTAACCTTTATCTTCCTAGTTACTTTTTTACCATTTACCAGCCCTAGCTCAAACCCCTGTGTCTCTCAATTCTTCACACATTTATTGCTTCTTTGCCTAAAATGTAGAACTGTCTGCTCCAATTGCCTCTGCTCATCTCCATATTCTTGTGAGGCTCGCAGCAAAAAAATCAATACACTTGGCCAGCTTTTCTCCTGTTCATCTGTCTTTGTCGATTTGAGACCCAGCCAGGGACCTTAAGATGACTTGAAGAAAACTTTCCTCTCCTGCAGCCCTGGGCAGGGAGTGGTGGCGGGTGGAGTCAGGAAAATCCACCTTGTCTTCCTGACCTTGGTTAAAACCACCCTCTGTGGGGCGCCTGGGTGGCTCAGTGGGTTAAAGCCTCTGCCTTCGGCTCAGGTCATGATCCCAGAGTTCTGGGATCAAGCCCCTCATCGGGCTCTCTGCTCCGCGGAGGGCCTGCTTCCTCCTCTCTCTCTGCCTGCCTCCCTGCCTGCTTGTGATCTCTCTCTCTCTGTCAAATGAATAAATAAAATCTTTAAAAAAAAAAAAAAAAAGCCCTCTACTGGGAAGCAGCACAGGGCTGTGCAGGGCTAGGGGAGCCAAGGAGACGCAGGTGGAACACGTAGGAAGCTACCTGATCCCCGGCCAGGGGACTTGGCCCCACTGACAAGTCCAAGGTGTGATAATGAATATTATAATGGAAGCATCCTGAATATCAGATCTTCCCCATCCCAGGCTTCCTTATTGCTGCTCATTCTTATTGCAACTGTTGGCTTAGTGACTTTTGTGAACTAATTTTTGTCAAGTCTGTGTTCTTTGCTGTGTTTGGCCACTGAATCCCTGTGCTGTTAAATTAATGGTCAGCCAGTGCCTCGGCAGAGAGGTCACCTATGTTTCTGAGCTATGACTACAGATCAGAGGGCCCCACAACCTTATCTTCAGGTTAGAATAGTCTGCTTGAGTGGCTCATGGAACTCAGAGAAACACGTTACTTCCTAGATGACCAGTTCATTAAAAGGAGAGAACTCAAGACCAGGCAGCTGGAAGCTATGAACAAGGCAAGGTGTGTAGCAGAGGCTCTGAGCTCCCCCACTCTCAGAGTGAAAGAGGCCTTTACCCACCTCCATTCTGACCTTTGTCTGTACTTGCTAACTGATGACGTCCCTTCTTCTGGCTCATCTGTTAAGTCAAAGACCTGGCGGACACCAAAACAACCCCTCAAGCAATAACCACTGCCTGACACCAGCAAGACCCCACGTGATGGACCCCAAGACAATGATTGACCTGAACTTTACTGAACCCCTGCACTTGCCCACTGACCTTTGTCCTAGATTTTCCTCATCTAAAAGCCCAGGAGGGCTTTTGGATAGGGCAATGGATACGAGTTGGGCAAATAGAAACCAAGCAGAATCACCAGAAGAAAGGCTGAGTGATGAGGAGCTCTTTAGGGAAGAACGGCCTGGAAGCTCTAACCTATTCCCAAGCCCCTGGGGCTCTGCATGCATGGGCTGGGTGCCTGCTCAGGGCTGACCTGAGAAGGCCCTAGGCTCTGACTTCTGGCGATTGTCAGACTTGGCAAGTAGGAAGTTTTCAACACCTTGAGACCAAAACCACCTCAGCCTTCTGGTGTCGGCTACACTGAAATACATTCCTTCCCTCTGTCACCACCACTCGCCTCTCTGCCTTTGGATCAGGGACACTGTGAATAATGTAATAGCAAGTCAAATACCAGTACTTCCCCTCCCCAGGGTTCACTGCTGCTGTTCCTCTCACTGCAGTCCTGCTGTTGGCTTAGTGACATTTCTGAACTGATTTTGTCAAATCTGTATCCCTTGTCCTGTGTGGCCACAGAAGTATCTGGTCTGTGAAAGTAGTGGTCAACTGTCGACTGGGTAAGATTTCCTTAAACATATGGAAACTGCCCTCCTTCTGAAAAAAACAAACAAAAAACCAGAAAAACTTCTAGTCCTTACAGATGGGGAGGAGAGTTCTGGGTGTGTGGGTGTCAGGATATACTTTCAGCACCAGCCAGGCCTCTTAGCACACTGCCTTGGCCTTCACTTCCTACTGCCAAGTCTGACAATCACCAGAGGGCAAAGCCTAGGGCTTTCTTAGGTTGGTCCTGAGCAGGCACCCAGCCCATGCATGCAGAGCCCCAGGGGTTCGAGAATAGGTTAGAGCTTCCAGGCCATTCTTCCCTAAAGAGCTCCTCATCACTCAGCCTTTCTTCTGGTGATTCTGCTTGGTTTCTATTTGCCCAACTTGTATCCATTGCCCTAGGCAGCAGAGACTCACATGTGACTTTAAATGCTTTGGACATCGAATGTCCTCCAGTAGCCACCTCACTACTGGGAGAGTTGGTGGAAAGCAACAAGTCACAGAGGAATCCAAGAGTCTGGACTTGGTGTTTCCCTCTCCTGAGATGGGGACATCTGTGAGAGGAGCAGGTGGCCAGCTGGTGGGGGTGGAAGGGTGCAGGCACCTGACATGGACAGAACAGATGGCCTAAGTGAGTCCGAGATCCCCAAGGTATGTTCCTGGCATCTGGACTGAACTGGTCTTCAAAGCTGCAGATTGGTTGGGAGCATTTTCCGGCTGAGGAGGAAAATGAGGGGAGCAGAGGAGACTGAGGAGGCTCATAACAAACACATAAAAAATTGCCCAACATACTTCAACATGAGGGAAATACAAATCAAAACTATAATGAGATACCACCTTACACCAGTTAGAATGGCTAAAATTAACAAGACAGGAAACAACAAGTGTTTGCGAGGTTGTGGAGAAAAGGGAACATTTTTACACTGTTGGTGGGAATGCAAGCTGGTGCAGTCACTCTGGAAAAGAGTATGGAGGTTCCTCAAGAAGTTGAAAATAGAAAAAAAAAAAAAAAAAGAAGAAGAAGTTGAAAATAGAACTACCCAATGACCCAGCAATTGAACTCCTGAGTATTTACCCTAATGATACATGTGTAGTGAAAAAAAGGGACACCTGCACCCTAATAATCATAGCAGCAATGTCCACAATAGCCAAACTGTGGAAAGAGCCTTGATGTCCTTTGGCAGATGAATGAATAAAGAAGATATGAGATATATATATATATATATATATATATACATATATATATATATATATATATATGAATATTCCTCAGTCATCAGAAAGGATGAATACCCACCATTTGCATCGACATGGTCGGAGCTGGAGGGGATCATGCTGAGTGAAATCAGTCAGTCAGAGAAAGACAATAGTCATATGATTTCACTTATACGTGGAACATCAGGAACAGAGCGAAGGACCACAGGGGAATGGAGGGAAAACTGAATGGGAAGAAATCAGAGAGGGAGACAAACCATGAGAGACTCTTGGACTCTGGGAACCAAACTGAGGGTTACAGAAATGATGGGGGTGGGGAGATGGGGTAGCTGGGTAGACAGGTATTAAGGACGGCACATGTTGTGATGAGCGCTGGGTGTTACAGGCAACTAATGAATCACTGCACACTACATTAAAATCTACTGATGTATTATATGTTGGCTAATGAATATAAATTTTAAAAATTAAGTTAAAAAAATAAAAAATAAAACCAAGGCAGAAACCATACATAACTCAGAGAGCTCCATACTCCTGGAGGCTGAGCTAGCAGGCACAGCCAAGGCCTCAGGAGGTCAGGGTACTAAAGGTTTGAGAGGTGGCTTGGTACACCCCTTTCCCTGAAGCCCCATGGCTGTGGCAAGGTGCAGGGACTGGGAGGGAAGACCCGACCAGAGGCCATCCTGGCTCCAGAGCCCCTGCAGGACCACTCCCAGCCCCACCAGGCCGTGTCTGTCTAGATCCACGAAGAAAACCTTTTCCCTTGATTGTTCTTTTTAAAGATGGTTGCTCAGCATTAACACAGAAATCATCCGACATAAAACTGGAGCCATTTATAGCTGCAAATGACCCAGAAGGTATCAAAATGTAGTGATCACAAAGAGAGGATCTTGTGTTCCCAGGCAGGCCTCCTCTGTGTGGGTGCAGCTGGGGCCCTGGACATGCCCACGTAGGCAGGGCTGGGCTCCATGGTATCCCTCAAGGGGACAGAAGTAGTAACCTATTCTGACAGTTCTGCTCAGGACAGCACCCCCTGATGGAGCCAGGGACAGCCCCTCATGAGTTCTCAATGTCCTGGTGATTCTTGGGCACGGCCTGAATCTCAGCTTCTTCATGAAGTGGGAGAGGAGGGCAGTCCAGCCACCATGAGTACCACAGGTCCTCCAGGGGACAGCCCAGTCACCGCAGGTCCCACAGGTCCTCGGGGATAGCACCTTGGTGGGCTTATAGTCCAGCAGGTACCTCTTCAAGTGGCTCTTGTCACCCCACATAACCTCGATCCCATTGGCCAGGTCGACCCCCATCACCTAGTGACAGGCCAAGGTCAGTCAGTGAACCTACACCACCAACCCCCCAGAAAAGGCCCCCATGTTGTAAATGTCGTCCTGATCCCTGGGGACGTGGGCCTGGGACTGTGGCCCGCACTGGTAACTGAAGTTTTCACAGGACATCCGGTAGAAACTGGGGTGCAGGGTGCCAAAGAGAGGGGGACAGTATCTCCATGCCCATATGGTCACAGAACTTCATGTCCACATCCACACCTGCCACATCATCCACCTCACAGAGGAAGCGCTGCTCACAAAAGCAGCTGACCATCACCATGTGCTTCATGGACACATCCTACCAGATTGGGGTGCTGGGGTCCTCAAGGACCACCACCCTCCAGCCCTCCCAGGGGGGCACATGGGCCCAGCAGTCCACTGGTCCGTGACGACCTAGTAGGTGACCCTGTGTTCCACCATGATAGGCTTCTCTGCCCTCTGCAGGAACAGCTCCACGAAGAACACCTATCTATGGGATGAGGGACAAGGTGGGAGGAGGGTCACTGTCAGAGGCTAGCGGCAGGACCCCAGAGCTGGGGGTCATGGACATGTGTACCTTCTTCAAGGGGGTAGGTTCTGGGCTGCTTTAAGCAGCAGCCACTCTCCCAGCCTGTTCTGAGCAAGTCTGCTTGTGGGGCCTCCCTACCTTCTGCTCCCAGAGATGGGGTCATCAGCACCCCATCATACAAAGGGGAACCTAGGCTTCAGAGGCGGGAAACCAACCCCACAGTCAGCATACTAGAGCCAGGAATGCTCCCCCAGTGCTGAGCTCCCAGGCAAACCCTGCAGGTGCCCTCCTCTGGCCAATCCCCTGTAGGTCCTATCTCCACCTGCCAGGAGTAGACCACCTTTGGGCACAGCCCTCCTTTCTATGGCCTACAGACTGGCTAGAATCAGCAGGGCTAGCCTCCTGCCCCACTTTGCTTTGAGTGGGCTGTCGCTGTCCCCCACAGAGCTGTCTCCACCCCCATAGGATCCTCCCTTGAAGGCTACTGGGCTTCTTGATGACAAGGTCTAACAGTCAACCACTGCTATTCCTAGAAGCAGTCACCCTCGAACTCTCCCATATCAGGATCAGGTCCAGCGCATAGGCAGGGAAGAGGAAAGAGGACCACTGGAAGAAGAGAGGGCTTGCTTAGGCCCCAGCCAGGAATCCAAGATGGGAAGCTTCCAGGTTCAGTCTACATCTCCCGGGCTCCAAGAAGTTGGAAGTCTTGTCTCTCTCAGGGGACTACCCAGGACAGCAGCTCCCCCATTGTCAGCAAGGGTGGTGAGCCCCTCTGAGATCGATTTTCGTTATGGTTTCATTTATTTGCTTGACAGAGAGATAGAGAGAGAGAGAGAGAACACAGCAGGGGTAGTGAGTAAGGGAGAATCATGCTCCCCACTGAGCAGGGAGCCCAACATGGTGGGGTTTGACCCTAGGACCCTGGGATCATGACCTGAGCTGAAGGCAGATGCTTAATAACTGAGCCACCCAAGCGCCCTGAGACTGATTTTTTTCACACAGACAATAAGGCCACTTCACTGTGCTTGCCCCATACCTGGCAGCTTAGTAAATCACTCACAAAGGAAAAGACAGGGGACAAGGCCGCACAACCAGCAGACCTTAGTCAGGTCACCAGGGGTCAAGTCCAGGCCCAGCAAGCAGGGGAACAAGCCAAAGAAAGTAAGGGAAACTTAAATAAATCTTAGGACACCCCATGGTGATGAAAAGACATACTATTGATAAGATGACAACAGTACATAAAGCAATGTGGAAATTCAATGTGTTCCCAAGAAATTTAACAAAGGCCTTTGGGAAGAAATGCACAAGCTAATCCTAACAGTAATATGGAATTTTGAGGGACCACAAGATAGCCAAAACCATCATGAAAAAGAAAATCAAAGGTGAAAGGTCATGCTTCCAAAGTTCAAATCTTAATACAAAGCAACAGTAAATAAAACATTGTGATATTGTCATAAAGGTATGCATACACCCTGAGACAAATAATACATTATAAGTTAATTAATTGAATTTAAATTTACAAAAAAATTTTAAATAAATAAAATGATTTTTTTTTTAGTATACATAGAGATCAGTGGGATTTAACTGAGATCCCAGAAATAAACCCCTTCATCTATGGTCCACTGAATTTTGACAAGGGTGGACAACATTACACTGGGGGGACAGAATGGTCTTTTCAACAAAGGGTGCTTGGCAATTGGTTATCCATGTACAGAGGAATGGAACTGGACCCTTACCTCACACCGCATATAAATATAAACTCAAAATAAGTTAAAGTCTTAAATGTAAGAGGTAAAATTATAAACCCTAAAAGAAACAAATGGGGATAAATCTTCATAACATAATTGGATTTAGCAATGCTTTTAGATCTGACATCAAAGCATAAGAAGGGAGAGAAAAAAATAGACAAAATAATATCCTCAAAATTAAAAATCTGTCCCAGGTTCCTGGGTGGCTCAGTTGGTTAACCGTCTGACTCTTAATTTTGGCTCAGATCATGATCTCAGGGTCATGAGATTGAGCCCCACGTCAGGCTTCACACTAAGTGTGGGGCCTGCTTAAGATTCTCTTTCCTTCTCCCTCTGCCTCTGTCCAGTTGCACCCTCTCTCTCACTCACTCTTAAAAAAGAAATGTAAAAAAAAAATAAAAATAAAAATATTTGTACGTCAGAAGATACTATCCAGAAAGTGAAAAGACAGCCCCCAGAATGGAAGGAAATATTTGTACATTATTTATCTAATAAGAGTCTGTTCAGAATATGTAAAGAGCTTTTACAACTCAACAAAAAAACAACCCCATTTTAAAAATGGACAAAGGACTTGGATAGAACCTTCTCCAGAGATATCATACAAAACGTGAAGAGCCCATGAATAGATGTTAAAAATCATTAGTCTTTATGGAAATGAAGATTTAAACCAGTTAGATGTCCCTTTACACAAATAAAATCACTATGATCAAGAAAATGAAAAATAACAAAAGGATGTTGAGAAATTGAAACCCTTAAACCTCGCTTGTGAAAAATCGTGCAGTCTATGTATAAAATAGTTTGGCATTTACTCAAATAGTTCAAAGCAGAATTACTATAGTACAATTGTTGAACAACTGTACTCCTAGATATATACCCCCAAATTGAAAACACTGGTTCAAACAAACAAACAAAAATGTACAGGAATATTCATAGCAGCCATGTTCACAATAGGCAAAACCAGAAATGTCCATCCATGGGGAAAAGGATGTCCTTTTGGAAATGACATATGCAAATGTCCATCCATGGGGAAAGGATAAACAAAATGAAGTAGATCCATAAAAGGCTATCCTGTTCTGCCCTATGAAGGAATGAAGTAAAATGGTTCATTTGTGGGGAAACAATATGGTGGATCCTTAAAACATTACACACAGAATTCCACTGCAGCCTATATGCCCCTGAATTTTCAAAGTAGAAGTATCTATCCATATTCAGAGCAGCATTTCTCACAATAGCCAAAAGGTAGATGCTACCCAAGTGTCTGCTGACAGATGAATGGATGAACAAAATGTGGTTGATACACCATGGAACATGATTCAGCCTTAAAAACGAAGGGAGTTCTGACACAGGTACATGGGTTGAACGTGGAAGTCATTACATTGAGTGAGATCAGCCAGTCTCGGAAGGACAGATACTGTATGATCAACTTAGATGAGGTGTCTGGGACACGAAGCTGGATGTGGCTTCAGGGGGTTGAGCAGAAAGGACAATGGGGAATTGGTGTTTCATGCATACAAGCTCCCTCAGGGAGAATGAGAAAATTCTGGAGAATGATGTACAACTGTGGGAACTCAGCTAAGGCCACAGAATTATGTACCTGAAATGTTTTAAGGGGACAACATTCTTATGTTTAGTCATTGTGAAAAAGTGAATGAAGGACTAATGGATGTCACAACATGGATGGACACTGAAAACAGCCCCAGTGACATAAACCATATAGAAATACCACTTAGATGGGAGCTGTCTGTGCTCCTTAAGTCCATCAAGTTTACCCAAATAAGGGAAAGTCCTGGAAGAAGTTCCAGAAGAAGAAAACCGGATCCAAGTGGAGAAGACATTTCAGACCATCAGGCAGGTGGTGACAGCTAAGTGGGCCTGTGGTCTGGGTTCAAACATGGGAACCATCATGATTTCCTCACTTGGGGTTATGTGGTGGTTGTGCAGGACAGTGTCCCTGTTTGGGATAAAATGCACAGAAGTAGCCTGTCTGAAGTGGCAAATGTGGTAAAGAAATGACAGCTTGGGAGTCTGAGGGTGGAGATCAAGCATATTTGCGCTACTGTGACAAGTTACTGCAGATTTGAAATCACTGCAGAGTAAATGACTCTTCCACATATCCACATTAGCACAACGCCACAGAAGCAGAGAGGATATCAGACATCGGGATGGAGGCCAAGTCCTGCCAGATCCAGTTCACCCACCATGAAGAGGCCACTCACCCTTGGAGGAGGCCACATGTTAGCAAGAGACTCATGGGAGGATTAAATTAGGGGCCCCCGTGTCTTGGGTGCAGTAGAAGCAGTGGGATTTGGAATTCCAATTCTCCACAATGCTCCACCACAGCCTGGTTAGAACTGTGAAAAAGCATGAAGGGAATCCTCAGTAAAGTGGACTGGGGACGCCAGAAGGAAGGCTGGAAGGGGGCGCCTGGCGCTCAATGCCCATTATAGACCCCACATTGCAATCCCCCACGGAAGAGACTCATCCATTCAAGGCCCCACAGGGGAAGGTGGAGGGTTCATCTCCTACAAGAAATCAATCATTACCAAAGCTCAGCTGGTGAGAATCCTCCATCACCCCGAATCCCTGCCTTTCTCCAGTGGACTTTCCCTCCAATCAACCCTCCCAACTTCTTACTCCTTCTCCAAGAAATAATGTTCCTTTGTTTCTTGCACTTGCCTGTGATGCGATGGAGCTTGTTCAGCCCAGATTGCTACTCTCTGCTATTCCTTAATAAACCCATTTTTCTGGCCAAATAACTGGTAGTTTGAGTTTAAAGTGAACAGAACTAATAAATTCAAGAAACTTGCAAGGAACAAAATCAATATACACAAATCAATTGCATTTCTGTGTGCTCCAAAGGAACCATCAGAAAGAGACTACGGAGAACAATCTCATTTACTATTGCATCCAAAAGAACAAGATACCTAGGAGTCCCCTGAACCAAGGAGGTTACAGGCCTGTCCCCTGACAGCCATGGGACACTGATGACAGGCAGGGAGGGAGACACACGGAGACGGGAAGACACTCTGTGCTCAGGGAAAAACCGACACTGGGAAAATACCTACTCTGCCCAAATCCATCTATACAGTCCGCGCTGTTGCTCCCGAACTGCCAGACTCCGGACCAACCTTGAAGCCCGTGTGGACATGGGAAGGACACTGCATGGCCAAGGGAGGGGAACATGAGCACCAAGGCGGGTGGCCGCTCCCTGACTGCAGACTGAGGAGCCCCAGGAACCGAATCCGCATGCGCACAAACACAGACGTGGGACAGGGGCTGCATCTGAGCCCAGAAAGAGGGGACCCCACAGCCTCGCAAACAGCACTGTGGGAAGACACGTCACCACACACAAAACTACGGAAGCCCGAGAGTCTACACAGCACGCCCTTCCTCCGTGGGGTCCTGAGACCACGCACCCCATCGCCAGTCCCTGCTCAAGCAGCTTCTCCTCACCTTCTCCTCCAGCAGCCTGTTCTGAGGGGGCAAGCTGCTGTCAGCGTGGACACGGACCCACATCCTCCACAGTGGGTCCTGTCCGTGTGGATCTGGACCCACATCCTCCCCAGCTTGTGCTGTCCGCGTGGGAGGAACCCCAGTTCCTCCAGAAGTCTCCACAGCGTGTCCTGAGGAGGCCTGACTCCTGTCCCAGCTCCGGCTGCACAGGCCAGGCTCAGGGCAGGAGCTGGGATCCTGCGCCCTCTGCAGGCGTGGGAGGGCAGTGCAGGACTAAGGGAATTAACCCTTCAATGGAAGCACCTGCTCCCTCCCAGGGTCCAACTGGAGCCATTTCATTCTGGAAATTCAAGCTACATGGAGCCCAAAATCCCCAGCTTCCCCAAAAATGGCTAAGGAACAATTAATTGGAAACAATATGGAATGACAACAGTCTCTGACCCAAACGGTGGCACCAAATATGACCCTGGCCCTGACACAGACCCACACTCTGACCTTAGCTTGTTCTCAAGCCTGACCCTGACCCCAATCCAAGACCCTAACCCTAGCACCCAACCCAAACAGTGTTCACAAGAATCAAAAGGTAAAACTGCCAATATACATCAGTAGTGAATGCATAAGCAAAGTGTGGTAAAGGATTTGAATTTGGGTTCAGGTTCAGGTTTCAGTCAGAGTTCTATATCAGGCTTTGAGTTTAGGGTCAGGGTGAGGATTTAGAGTGAGGGGCAAAGAAACAGAGCTGGAGTTTAGAGCTTTAGGTTTATGATTTAGGGTGAAAGACTCAGAGATAAAGAGATAAAGTTCAAGGTCAAATTTAGGGTTTGGGTTCATGCTGGAATTTGGGTTCAGGGTTCATGGCTCAGAGTCCTGGTTTAGTATTTGGATTCATGGTTCAGGTCTCGGATCCAGGGCTCAGGTTCAAAGTCTAGGCTTCAGATTCAATTTCAGGTTTGGAATTCAGGGTTCCAGTTTGAGCTAAGGTCGGGTCAGGTTTCAGTGTTAAAGTTAGGGATTAAAGCTAGGTTTAGGTATGACACATTTTCTTCAGTTGTCACCAAGGACACAAAATTTCTATCAAAAGTTTCTAAATCTGAAATGTATTTCATCTGGGTTTCAGGAGATGGGATAGAATTTAGGATCTCAGTAACTATCCTCCTACAGTATTCTGATCCTAGGGTCTCCCAGTCACCCAGAAGCAGCTTTTGTCTTGGCTCAAACATGCCCTTGGCAGAGAAGGCTGAGCTGGTGCCAAACCTGGGATGACTTCACAATGGTAGAGTGTGAATCCAAATATCGTGGAACTGTTCATGGAAAATGAAACAGGAGACAAATAATTGGTTGACTCCTCATTCCTCCACAATAACAAAGACCAAGTCTCCAATAGAATCTGATAATGTTCCCTAGGAAGGCCTATGGTACTCATTACTGGTACTGAAGGAGGGCATCTTTCCCTGCTTTAAACTAAGAATCAGAGCAGGGTACTTCCTAGTTTGTGTCAAAAATAAGATTTTATTATTTGACTGTTCCAGCGTACAATTTGTGGAAGCATTGACAACATTTTTCTTTCCCAAATCCTCATCAGTATGGGGGTAAAATGCAGGCAATGTTGTAATGCAATGCTCATTGGAATACCAAGTAGAAGGAGAGCTATTAGAAGCAATAAAAAGGTATCAAATATGAAACTCAGAAAAAGCACCCTTGATGGGCAGTTAATGAGGATCCCTAATCATAAGATCTAACATCTCACCCTTGGAATTCACCCATAAAAATCATCAACAATAGCCCGCTGACCACTGTAACCACCTGACCATTGACCTCTAGGCTCATAATACACACTCCAACCACTAGAGACACACTTCTCAGCAGCAGAACAAGACTTGCCCACTCCCGGTGGACCAACTCTTACAGTGAAGCCAAAAAAATCCCACTCCTTGGAAATCCCAGCCATTAGGACAAAGTCACAGAAACCACACCCAGAACTCAATAAAGAACAGACATCTCGTGAAGTGGATGCTGCAGATTACCACCACTCCCACAAAGTAACTCTACAATGGACTCCAGGTCTGTCCCTTGCCCGGGATTACATGGGGCACCCCGTTTTTCCGACACTCCACCCTCAGAACAAAACCGTGAATTGTCCTAGTCAGTCCTTTATGCAGGCTCACAGTGAGCCGTGCGAAAGCCAGACAACTTCTTGAGAGCACTCAGCCTCTCACGCCTATCCTAGCAGATGGAGGGTGCTGCTCTCCCCAGCTTCCATACCAACTAGACAATACTTGGAACAAGTCTTGCCATACTCCGTGCAAAAGGCATATTCTCCATCTGCAAAATGATGGGCAGTGAAACGTCATGGATTACCCACGTCATGGATTACCCATATTACCTAGATAATATGGAGATAGAGCTTGGCCAGAGCTATTATCTCCAACCCCTTACACACACACACACACACACACACACACACACACACAGGCACATAACCTTGCCTTGTGCACTCCAGACCAGTTTCCGTCCACCTTGTTCATTCTCAGCCATTGTCTCTACAGAGTAGTACAGCAGTACTGAGGTGCTGGAACTGAGGTGTTAGGTGCTAAGCCAGCACTCCCTGGCTATGGGGATAGGCTCATCCATTGGCATGTGACCTGGTCCCAGCCAATGAGGTGGAAGGAATCTTGGGTCTCGGCCTGCAGAGCCAAGTATGGGATGGACCACCCAGGCCAGGGGCTTTTCCATCGTGACTGCAGAAGTGGCCTAGGCCTGGTCCATGCCAGTGCCACAGATGGCCCAGGAAGCCAGGCACTCCATAATATTACTGAAGTCTGTCAGATTCGTCCTGAAGCACACACATGCTGGATCCTCTGCTAACTCAGGAGAATCCTAAGTGTGCTCATGATATTGGCCTGAACAAGATGACCATCGGTGTGGTATATAACCTGCAAGATATACCCGCCAGGCAATGGGGACTGACTCAGCCAAACTATACCTACATGGAATTCAAACACAGACAAACAACTTGTGGCAAGCTTGAGGCCAACAGAGAAAGGCGGGAAAATTCCTGAGGCCTTAATTGTTGGCCAATCTCACTATCATCTTTTATTTCCTTTCAACTGGAGGGGTCAGGATCATGCAGTATAGATTCCAGTGTATTCCCACTCTGACAAGGGAAAAGAAGAGCCCTCTCCCCCATCATCCATCATGTTGCAGATCTGTGGTGTGGGAATCTACCACCCATGGACCAAACAGGACCTCCCCCCATATTCTTTCATTCCAGTGTGTCTGGAGCATTAGTTATGGATGGTCTGTGGCTGCTTTCAAGCCACAGTGCAAGAATGGAGTCATTGTCAGAGATACCACATGGACCACAACACCTCACAGAACGTATTTACAGAACACTTTCCAGAAAAGTCTGTGCCGATCCCTGTTCTCAAAGAACCTAGGATCACCTCCCTTCTTTGAATAGAATGTAGGACCTTCTGAGTAAAATCTAATTTCTTCAACCCCAGAGACAAGGACTTCCATCCCTCTAGCCACAATGCAATCTCCATCCTCCTCTATCAACACCTTGAATGGCACGTCTACAGCTCTACAGTCTCAGGGGATTTCCCTGTCATTTACATGGTAGTGATGTTCAGAAATGGAGGTGTACGTGTGCACTTGTGAGGGTGAGTGTATGTTTCCTCTTTGGTAGCCACAGTGTGCAAGGAGAATACAATACAGTAGCGTGTTTTCTGTCCCACAGGAACGGCCATGCAAAATGGTTGCATAGTGATCTCAGAAAGAAGTCACCTTCATAGAACAAACATCATCCGAAAGGACTCCCAAGTCCCTTGTCCTGGACACTATGTTCCACTGAGGCAGGGGGCACACAGAGGGACAGAGACTCTCCCTGCTCATCAGGGTTTTGAAGGACGCCTGCTGTTCTAGGACAAAAGATCCTGAAACCTTTCATCCATCTGTCATCCAGCCAGGCATCTGTGAGGGAGATCTACTCCAAGCAAAAAGGACGTACAGAGAGAAAACAAATGACAGCCTTGTGTGACAAGTGCCATGACAGGGGACACTCAGGAGGACTGGGGGTGTGCAGGGTTGGCCAGACGGGGGGTCAGGGGGCCAGGGGTGCTCCAGGAGTATGTCACAGCTGTGCCCTTGGGTGGCGACTAGTGTCAGTGTGACTGGGCATTGGCCAGACCGGAAATGACACCGCAGGCTACAGGCAGTGTCCCTAAACTTCTCCTGCAAGGCGAAGTTTCGGTGATGAGATTTCTTTCAGTACGATTTCAGGTCCCATGAGTCCGTGAGTCCCTAAAGCTGATTGCTTAGAATATGAAGTACATAGTTGGCCATGGCTTTCAAACCTGGGGTTCTGGGGGCAGAGCACACTTGATATTTCTTTTGGCTGCTTTCAGAGTAGGATGACTTTTCCTGCCTTCATCTCCGACACAGGAACAGGGCACAAAAACAACACAGATGTACACTTTGAAATGTCAACAGAAATCTGCAAAACCAAGTTCTCACAGGAGCTAAAGTTTCAGGACCAGGCTGACAGAAAGGGGAGGCCAATAGCAAGGAACCAAAGGAACACATCATGTGCATGGGAGCTGGCCCACTTCTCTACCTGTGGGAGGCAAGCCATGCCTGACAGGAGGGAGTCCCACCTGCACCTAGTCCACCTGTTTGCTGCCCTTGAGCAGAGCAGAGGATGTGCTGAACTGGGTGTGGCTGTTGGAGGGAGATGGCCAGCTGGCCACAGATGCTTCCTGCCAAGTACCTAGAAGACCATCTCCTGGTCCTCCACTAAGATTAAACAATCATTATGTTTAGTGACCTATTACTGGGGATAGGTCATGTGCTCAGTGTTTGGTGACTATATCCTATTCCATTGTGTTTTTTTAAAACGTCTTAGGCAGGTAAGATTGACCTACAAAAAGCTGTCCATAGTAATGTATGTAATTTGACCCTGACCCTAACCCTAATATCTAGTGAAGATGTACTTGATTTAGAATACTGCTCGTAAATTAAAGGATGGTTTTTAGGAGCTAAGGAATTCAGGGACCAGCTTTCTTCCATCTTATTCTCCCTTGGATCCTATAAATCAAAACCCATTCGGCCACATGCTATCTGGAGAGTGGCCACACGGGGGCAGCAGTGAGGAAACAGTGCCCCAAACCCCACAGCAAAGCCCATTCTTCATCCTGTCAAGCCTTGTTCATTCAATGTTTACAAGTCATCGTATAGATTATGAAAAGTGTAACATTGTTGAATTCTTTAAAAACCAAAATAATTGGGCGCCTGGGTGGCTCAGTGGGTTAAAGCCTCTGCCTTCGGCTCAGGTCATGATCCCAGAGTCCTGGGATTGAGCCCCACATCGGGCACTCTGCTCAGCAGGGAACCTGCTTCCTCCTCTCTCTCTGTCTGCCTCTCTGCCTACTTGTGATCTCTGTCAAATAAATAAATAAAATCTTTAAAACAAACAAACAAACAAACAAACAAAAAAACAACAAACTAATTCTTTCAACCTGTTCAGAATACAAGATGTTTTCTAAAATCTTGGTCTTGTAGAGCACATGAAGGCCCAGCGGCCTGGGAAAGGGCTATCACTATGGAATCTATTCAGGTCTACTTAGGAAACAAGGATGACTTCTATTCCACTTCTTTGCAGGAAGAATTTGTGTCAGCTAACAGCACTGAATCCACACAAAATAGTGTAGTTCAGAGGAAAACAAAGGAAAATCAACAGCCTTCAGAAACAGAGAAAGCCACACCCTGAAACAATAACACAGACCAGGAAGATTCTGCCAGGCCGATTTGCATTTCTGTAGAACCTCTGGAGCTAGAATGCCCCCAGTGCCCCCAGGGGTCATGGATCAGGCCAAGCACACACCCTGATGCTCTGTTGGAATCCGTGATAAATCTCCTGGTCCCTTCCCCCACGAAACACCCCCTACCCTGTGAGGACACTAGCCTGCTTCTTGGAACTCCCATTCTCCTTTCTGACCCCATCATTCACTTTTCCCATCACTGCCATCATGTAGAATATGTTGAACTACTTAATATTCTGTCATTTAAATGCTTTTTGTCATGTTTGCTGAGAAACGATACCTTGCATCATCTACCCTGACATAGAATCCCTTGTCGCATTGTGTGACTTCCCTGTGGACTCTGAGTGCCCTCACAGTGTCATGGGGCTAGTGTCCTGGACAAGGTCCTCACTAAAGTGGCTCAGCTCTTTTGGTGAAGGCCTGAGCCTGGCACTGCTATTTGTATGCAAGTAAGGCAGCACAGCCAAAACCTTGCTTTGGTTTCAGAATTGCTCATGGCCCCTCAGCCACATCAGATGGCATGGGGGCACACCCTGAAGACCCTGGATAGTCCAAGTGTTGCCCTGGGGAATTTCCATGGAGCAGCCACTGTGTCCAATGGGGGAACTGTATAGGAGCAGGGAGGATGGAAGTCAGAACTCCAGAGGTAGAATCCAGCTTGGAGACTGTCCAGAACTTCCTAGCAGTTCATTCCATAGTCTTGAATGAATCAATTCATCTAAAAACATTTCCTTGTTCTAGAAAAGATGAGCCTCAAGCTCTGATGAAGTGACTCCCCTATGTTGTATTGAAACTCTGCAAAAGAGCCAGACTGAGAAGGGAGATAGCTTCCAGCATGATCCCCCAGAGTGGCTTTAGCTAGAGCTGCAATCACCCATTTCTTTTTCCTGGGCCTCCCGACTTTCCTGGGACTCTTCATGGGCATATTCTGGGAATAAAGGTCATGTCAGTGCCACAGAAACCTCTGACACTAGTTATAATGAGACTTTGTGATGTCATTGGAGTCCCAAGCCATAGGCTATCTTAGAGTTTGTCTGCAAAGATATGGCTGTTAGGAAACCCAGATGCTGACAGAGGGTAGAGGAAGATGGAAAAATCTAGGTAAAGAGGGGGCACTCACGTCACATCTGGCCCCAGATGACATGTGGTGTCCAGCAGGCCAAGCCCCCCAAATGCTCCCCCAGTGCCTTCACAGAACACACCCCTAAGGTTTGAAGCTGAGCTTCATACATGGGTCACGAAAACTGCAGCTAGCTCAGGGAAGCATGACACAGGACATAGTAAAGCCACAGCTTTGACAGATGTAAGTTCATGGAGCAATAGATTTCTCCAAATATATTGTGAAATGGTAAAAAAAAAAAAAATTCACTGATAAAACATGGATATTTTTTATTAAAAAGAAAGTCATACTTTTCAATTAATAAATATTTATGGAGTATCTACTTAGTGCAAATGTATAGCTCTAGTCCCATCTGGGAGCTTGCAAAGTGCATGGGATATAATCAATGGACCCACGATAGGAAGGAATGCAGGCTAAGGGCTAAGATAGCCATCCTATTCAGAGAGACCCATTAAGGAAACCCACTAAGAAGATTTTCAGCAAACCAGAAAGACAGGACCAGCAAATCCATCTGTGAGAAGACTGACAGGGCAACTTGATTTTTAATTATTTTGACCATAAAACATAAATGTCAAGAAATATTGTCTTAAGTGTTGCTTTGGAACATTTGGTTCTTCTCTGTAACTATTTGGGTTACATGCTAACCTTTACTCACTGTAAGATACTCTAAGAAAATGTCTCATTTAATCATGGACAACTTGTATTAAAAGGCAAGTAAGGGCTCCTGGGTGAGTACAGAACCTCCAATCCGGGAGTCACTCTGTTACAGTATGTTGATGACTTGCTAATAGCTGCTGAGGACTATGAGTCATGTTTGGGGGCATGAGAGCACTCTTACAGACTCTGCAGGAAAAGGGTATCAGGTGTCAGCAAGAAAAGCACAGCTCTGTCAGACCCACGCCACTTAACTAGGCTTTGATCTCCATGAGGGAGTGCATTCACTGTCTGAGTCCAGGAAACAGGAGATCACCTGATACCCCACCCCACCACGTCCCAACAAGTGAGGGAGTTTCTTGGGACGGTGGGCTACTGTAGGCTGTGGATACCGTGGTTTAGAAATTACCTGACCTCCCTACGAACTGGCAAAAGGGGGGCTCACTATGATAGAGTGGACATCTGAGGCAGAAGGAGCATTTTGGGAATTACAAACAGCCTTACTGAGTGCCCCAGCATTGGCCAGCCCAGATGTTACCAAGCCTTTCCACTTATATGTGGATGAAAAAGCAGGAGTGGTCAAAGGAGTTTTGACTCAGACTCTGGGGCCTTGGCAAAGGCCAGTAGCCTATCTTAGCAAGAAACTAGATCCAGTAGTGGCTGGGTTCCCCTCTTGCCTCTGCATAATTGCTGCCACAGCCCTCCTGGTCAAGGATGCAAGTAAATTGACTTTGGGTCAAAATCTCATCTTGACCACCACTCACACTATTGAGGGCCTTCTCTGGACTCCACCAGACCGATGGATGAAGAATGTCTGAGTGACGGGGTATCAGGCCCTCCTCCTCAACAAACCAAGAGTGACCTTCTGGCCCCCAGTGGTGCTAAATCCAGCCACGCTGCTGCCAGAGGAGCTGGCTGACCACCCACACTACTGCGGGGAGGTCCTAACCCAAGTCACAGGAGTAAGGCAGGACCTCAGAGACATTCCCCTTCCGGATGCAGAGATGACTCTGTTCACAGACGGAAGTAGCTACATGGTCGATGGAAAGAGATATGCAGGGGCTGCAGTTGTTTCCCCTGAGCAGGAACTCTGGATGGCAGTCCTGCCATGCAGAACATCGGTGCAAATAGCGGAGCTGATTGCACTCACCAAGGCACTGCAGATGGCCAAAGGTAAAACTGCCAACAACTATACGGACAGCAGGTATGACTTTGCTACTCTCCATATACATGGGGCTATTTATAAAGAAAGGGGCCTATTAACAGCAGAGGGAAAAGGAATTAAAAATAGAGGAGAAATATTGGCTCTCCTCCAGGCTACTGGGACCCCAAAGAGGAGGGCGTTATGCATTGTCCAGGACACCAAAAGGGGACTGATCTGATTTCAAAAGGAAACCAATTAGCAGATCAAGCCACAAAGCAAGCAGCCTGAAAAACAATGCAAGAGCTGGTTACACTCCCGGCTCCAGCCCTACCAGAAAAACCAAACTATTCAGAAGAAGATTTAAGGTATTTACAAAAATGGGTTAAATTAGACCATGAAGGGGATTGGGCTAAGACTAAAACAGGAAAGTTAATTCTTCCTCGGAGATTAGGTAAGAAGTTAGTAGACCAGATACATCAGGGTACTCATTTGGGGACACGAAAACTCAAGGAACTTATAGGCAAGCAGTTCCAGATTTCTGAATTAGGGTGTATGGTTCAGGATATAGTTAATAGATGTGCTCTATGCCAGGCAGTTACTGTGGGAGGAACTAGAATGGGAAGAGGGAAAAGAGAAAGAGGTAAGGAACCAGGAATTTATTGGGAAATAGATTTTACAGAAATGAAACCCGGAAAATATGGGCACAAGTATATGTTATTTTTTGTAGATACCTTTTCAGGCTGGGTAGAGGCTTTTTCCGCCAAACATGAGATGGCAGGAGTGGTAGCCAAAAAGCTATTAGAAGAAATAATTCCTAGGTTTGGGCTGCCTCTCACGATTGGGTCAGACAACAGCCCTGCATTTGTGAGTTCAGTCTCACAGGCATTGGCCAAGGCTGTAGGCACTAATTGGAAACTACATTGTGCCTACCGGCCCCAGAGTTGCAGGCAAGTAGAGAGAATGAACCAGACTCTTAAAGAGACCTTGTCAAAGCTAATTCTGGAGACTGGCGGTGGATGGGTAGATCTCCTTCTTTTTGCCCTCCTCAGGGCACGATGTACACCCTACTTAAACAAGGTGACCCCATTTGAAACAATGTTCGGGAATCCCCCCCCACTCTGCCCTTGGCTACAAGAGGTTGCCCTAGCAGAAATGACTGATCAGTCTGTACTCCAGTCACTGCAGGCATTACAGTCTGTCTTAAAAAAAACCCATGCAGGGATCCTAACTGCCCACACTGAGACAGAGATGGAAGTGGAACCACATCTTTACCAACCCAGTGACTTGGTTTGGATACGTCGCCACCAAGTGGGAAACTTGGAGCCTTGCTGGAAGGGACTGTTTACTGTCATCCTGACCACCTCCACAGCAATAAAAGTAGAAGACATCAGGGCCTGGATTCACACGCGTCACATCAAATGAGGCGAGGACAAGGACACGCCCCAGAGATGGAAGCCGCAGCCAATGGACCCCGCTGACCGTGGACTAAAGCTAAGACTCAAAAGACTATGAGTGTATTGTTGCTCCTATTGTTACCTGTTTATGTAAAGTATAGGTGGGAAATTATATGAAAGGAATTAGGAAAAATGGAAAAGGTTATACAAGGCGGTAAATGGCTAACTCATCAGCCGACTGTGCACTAGTGTCATTTGTACAAAAGAAAAGTAGAGCGATAAAAATGTTAGACTTACATGCTCAATATAACCCCTTACAACAGGAGAACATAGAACTGGCTGAAAAGTCAAGGATTTGACTAATCTCCAGAGAAAAGGGGGGAATGTAAGGGCCTGGTTAGCCAGAGGGAGTCATTTTGTGTTTATACAGTGAACTTAGATTGACCTCGCCCCTCCCAGAGGAACTTACTTGCAAAGCCTAGATACAGGGCGGGTCAGGCCAGGTGAAGACATCCAATCAGTGGGGCACACATTTATCTACTAGGGTAAATTGAAATTCAATTGGCCACCTGTGTGTAACCTAGCAGTTTTTGTGTGTGTGGCAGACTTAGCATGACTGTGCAGTTTTCTCTGTGTATTGCAATCTCACTGGCCACCTGTGTATAGCCCGGCTAAACTACCTCTATAAAAGTTAGTCTGTGAGGCTGGGAGGGTCGCCTCTTTGTAAGAGACAGTCCCGACCCATCGGTTTGATTCTTGATGCTTGGCGCAAAATAAAGCTTTGCTTGATCTTCGCTTTGTATCAGTCTCGCTCCTTTGATTACGGACCCTAACACTGCACTCAGAAAATATCCCAGGGAACTAACCTTTAAACTGAATGCTCCCTTCATGATCTGGTTCAAATCTTGTCCAACCAAAATAGTATGAAAGTAGAAATCAGCAAAAAGAAGAAAATGGGACAGTCACAAATATGTGGAAATTTAACAACATGCTAGTAAACAATCATCAAATAAGATATCAAAAGAAAATTTAAATGTACCTTGAGACAAATGAAAAAGGGAACCTATGAAAAGTTATGGGAAATAGCTAAAGTAGCTCTAAGGGCAAAGTTCAGAGAAATTCAGGTCCTCATCAATCCATCTGAAAGCTCTCCAATATCCAACCTAATATACATGGGAAAGAAGTGGGAAAATAAAAAACAAGCAAAGTCCCAAATCAGTAAATAGAAGGAAATAACAAAAAGGAAAGTGGAAATAAGTCCAATGGAGACTAAAAAGACAAAAGATCAATGAAAATACGAGCTGCCTTTTTTGGAAAGCTAAACAAAACTGACAAACTTTTAGCTAGACTCGCCAAGAAAAAGAGAGGCTCAAATACAATGAGGAAAGAAAGATAATTGATTCCTGTCCACATCAAAATCCTAGAGGAGAACACAGACAACAACCTCTTCAACCTTGGGCACTGAAACTTCTTGCAAGACATGTCTCTAAAGGCCAGGGAAACAACAGCAAAAATGAACCATTGGGAATTCATCAAGGTAAAAAGCTTCTGCACAGCAAAGGAAACAATTAACAAAACTAAAAGGCAACCTACAGAATGGGAGAAGATATTTGCAAATGGCATGACAGATAAAGGTTTGTTATCCAAGATCCACAAAGAACTGCTCAAACTCAACACCCAAGAAACAATGAAACCACTCACAAAATGGGCAGAAGACAGGAAGACACATTTCTCCAAAGACACAAATGGCCAACAGTCCATGAAAAAATGTTTCACATCAAATGTCATCAGGGAATTCAAAACCACAATGAGATACCACCTTCCAGCAGTTAGAATGGCTAAAATTAACAAAACAGGAAACTACAGCTATTGGCAAGGATGTAGAGAAAGGGGAACACTCTTACACTGTTGGTGGGAATGCATGCTGTTGCTATCACTCTGGAAAACAGCATGAAGTTTCCTCAAAAAGTTAAAAGTAGAGCTGCCCTATGACCCAGCACTTGCACTCCTGGGTATTTACCCCAAAGATACAGATACAGTGAAATGAAGGAGCACATGCTCCCCAATGTTTATAGCAGCAATGTCCACAGAGCCAAAATGTGGAAGGAGCTAAGATGTCCTTCA
The DNA here is from genome assembly GCF_010015895.1 of Lontra canadensis. Lineage (NCBI taxonomy): Eukaryota > Metazoa > Chordata > Mammalia > Carnivora > Mustelidae > Lontra > Lontra canadensis. The sequence continues at coordinate 3,512,343 of NW_022631027.1, forward strand.
ACAGAGGAATGGATACAGAAGATGTGGTACATACATACCATAGAATAGTATTCAGCCATCAGAAGGGATGAATGCCCACCATTTGCATTGACATGGATGGAACTGGAGTAGGTTATGCTAAATGAAATCAATCTAGCAGGAAATGACAATAAACATATGGTGTCACTCATATGTGAAACACAAGGAATAGTGTGGAGGAGCACAGGTGAAGGGAAGGAAAACTGAATGGTTAGAAATCAGAGAGGGAGACAAACCATGAGAGACTCTTAATCATAGTTAACAAATTGGAGGAGAGTTAGGTTGGGCGACAGAGTAATTGGGTGATGGGAATTAAGAGAGGACATGTAGTGATGAGCCCTGGGTGTTACATGCAACTAATGACCATTACATCAAAAACTATACCTTGGCTAACAGAATTTAAATTAAATATGTGAAAAACTGTAAAACAAAAGAAAGAAACATTCACTGTTACAATGAATATCACAAAAATACAAAAAATCATTAGAGAGTACTATGAGCAAGTGGAGGCCAACACCTTGGACAGCCTAGAAGAAATGGATAAGTTCCTAACAACAACCTAGAATGAACCATGAAGGGAGAAAAAAAAATCTGAACAGACCTATCACTAGTAAAAAGATTGATTCAATAATCAAATCCTCCCAGGAAACAAATGGCAAGACCAGACAGTTTCACTGAGGAGTGCAACCAGATGGTAGAAGAAGAATTAATACCAACCCTTCCCAAATTGTTTTTTAAAAAGGAGAGAAGGGCATACATCCAAACTCTTTTATGAAGGCAGCAGTACCCTGCTGCCAAAACAAGACAAGGATACTACAAGAAAAGGAAAAGCCAATATCCCTCATGAACAGAGATGCAAAAATCCTCAACAAATTACCAGCAACATGAATTCAACAATCTGTCAGGAGAAGCACACAACATGATCCAGTGGGATTTCTTCTGGGGATGCAAGGATGATTCCACATCTGCACATCCACCAATAGCAAACAGCACTTTAACAAAATAAAAGATAAAAATCCTAGGATGGTTACAATAGATGTAGAAAGAACACTTAACAAGATTCAATATGCATTTATGATAAAGACTCTAAACCATCTGGGTATTGAGGGAACATACCTCAACCAAACAAAGGCCTTATATGAAAAGTACACAGTTGACATTATACTCGAGGGTAAAATGCTGAAAACTTTCCCACTACCAGCAAGAACAAGATAAAGATGGCAACTCTTACCACTTCATTCATCATCATATTGAAAGCCCTAGCCAAACCATTTAGACCAAAAACAAAACAAACAACAACAACAACAACAACAAAAACTAAATAGGAAAAGAAAATGGTCACTATTTGCTGATAACATGACATTATGTGTAGAAATCCCTAAAGAGTCCGTTAAAAAAATAAATTTATTAACAAATAAATTTGAATAAATTAGAATAAACAAATTCAGTAAAGCTGCAGGATACGAAGTCAATATATAGAGACATGTTGCGTTTCCCTTTTTTAAAGAATATATTTATTTGACACACACACACAGAGAGAGAGAGAGCATAAACAGAGAGAGCATCAGAGAGTGAGTGATAAGTAGACTCACTGCTGAGCAGGGAGCCCAATGCTGGGCTCATTCCCAGAACCCCAGGATCATGGCCTGACCTGTAGGCAGACACTTAACTGACTGAGCCACCCAAGTGCCCCAACTTTCTATATACTGATGACCAACTTTCACAAAGAGACATTAAGAAAGCAATGTCATTGACAATTGCATCAAGCAAAAAAAAATCTAGGAATAAAAGTAACCAAGAATGAGACAGACCTGGTATACTGAACACATGGTGGAAAAGAAAGTATAAAAATGTGCATGTTGGCAGGTGAATGTATGGGCCAAAAATTTGAAAGATGACACAAATAAAAGGAAGCATATGCCATGCTCATTAACTGGAAGAGTTAATAATGTCAACATGTCCACCATACCCAAAGCAATCTACAGATGGGATGAAATCCCTATCTGAATTCCAATGGCATTATTAAAAGAAATAAAAGAAAGTCCTAGCATTTGTGTGAAATCACAAAAGACCCCAAATACCCAAAGCAATCTGGAGAAAGAAGAAGAGAGAGAAAGTACAAAATGACAGAGGAGAAGGAGACCTTCATTTCATCTGGCACAAGGAATTTAGCTAGGTAGCTATCAAACCATTCTGACAAATTCAAACATAGATCCAAGAAAAGAATAGCAGCAACTCTACAAATAGAAAAGTGGCCCCTTTCCACAAGGTAGGAGTGAGTCTAAGCTGATAGGCAGAAAGATAAACCATGGGGGGAGGGAACCTCTGTCAGCTGGCTACTGCCAAGTGCTAGGGGCAGCAGAGCACAAAATCAGAACTTTTGGAAGTCTGCTCTGGTGAGGGATGTCGCTTTGGCAGCTGAGCAGGGTTGGTACACTTCATGCGACAGTGTGGTCTCAGGATTCTGTGTCTCTGGAAGATCAGGGGCACTTGAGGGCAGCAGAGCTCCCAGGTATCAGAGCAGGGAAACCAGCTGCAAAGAGTGGGCCCAGGAGTGGGCTCTAAGCTGGAGGTTGCCATAAACTGATACACAGCACCATCTGGCCAATGCTCTTTGAGAAGAGGCCCAAGAAGCAGCACAACTCTGGAGAGCCCCCTTCCTTCCCTGGAAGAGTGGTGTCTGAGCACGCTGCAGGAGCCTGCTGGATTTGGAGACGCAGTCGTGTGCCAAAGACAGAAATGTTTGGTTTCAGGTATGGTGAGCACAGAGTACAAACAGAGACCAGGGAGACATGAAAGATATACCGCTTTTCTGTGAGGGCATACTGAGGAGTGGGGCCCGAGCTCTCAGCTCTGGGGCCAGAGACAGGGAGGCTGCCATGTTCATTCTCCTCCCAAAAGACTGGGATCACTCCTTGCATATTTTCAGACCACAATGCTTTGAAAAGGAAACTCAATCACAAGAGGAAAGCAAGAAAGGACTCAAACACATGGAGGCTAGAGAGCATCCTACTAAAAGAATGCATGGATCAACATACATTTTAAAAATTCATGGACCCTCAACTCTAGAGTCAACTAATCTTCCTCAAAACAAGAAAGAATATCCAATGGGGAAAAAAATGTCTTCAATAAATGATGCTGGGAACATGGGATAGCCATACACAGAATAATGAAAATGGACCATTTCCTTATACCACACACAAAAAATAGATTCCAAATGGATGAAAGACCTCAATGTGAGAAAATAATTCATCCAAATCCTTGAGGAGAATAGAGGCAGCAACCTCTTTGATCTCAGCCACAGCAACTTCTTGCTAGACACATCTCCAAAGGTGATGGAAACAAAAACAAAAATGAACTCAGGATTTCATGAAGATAGCAAGCTTTTACACAGCAAAGGAAACAGTCAACAAAACCAAAAGACAACAAACAGAATGAGAGAAGATATTTTCAATTGACATATCAAATAAAGGGCTTGTATCCAAAATCTAGAAAGATCTTATCAAACTCAACACCCACAGAACAAATAATCCAATCAAAAAATAGGCCAAAGAAATAAACAGATATTTCTCCAAACAAGACATCCAAATGGCCAACAGACACATAAAAAAGTGTTCAACACCCCTTGACATTAGGAAAATACAAATCGAATCCATAATGAGATACTACCTTATACCAGTCAGGATGGCTAAAATGAACAAGTCAGGAAATGACAGGTGTTGGCGAGGTTGTGGAAAAAGGGGAACACTTTATATTGTTGGTGGGAATGCAAGCTGGTGAAGTCATCGTGGAAAACAGTATAGAGGTTCCCCAAGAAGTTGAAATTAGAGCTACCCTACAGCCCTGCAACTACATTACTGGGTATTAACCTCTAAATATACACATGTAGTGTTCTGAAAGGGCACTTGCACTCCAATGTCTTTAGCAGCAATGCCCACAAGAGCCAAAGTATACAAAGAGCCCAGACGCCCACCAACAGATGAATGGATATATATACTATTGAATATTATGCAGCCATCAAAAAATGCAATCTTGTCATTTGCAATGACATGGATGGAACTAGAAGGTATTGTGCTGAGTGAAATAAGTCAATTAGAGAAGGACAACTATCATATGATCTCACTGATATGTGGAATTAAAGAAATAAGACTGAGGATCATAGGGGAAGAGAAAAAAAAAAAAAAAAAAGGAAGCAAGATGAAACCAGAGAGGGAGTCAAAGCAAAGAGACACTTAATCTCAGGAAAAAAACTGAGGGTTTCTGAAGGGGAGGGGAGTGGGGGAATGAGGTGGCTGGGTGATGGGCATGGGGAGGGTATGTGCTGTGATGAACACTGTGTGCTGTGTAAAATGGAAGGATCTCAAACCTGTACCCCAGAAACAAATAACACATTATATGATCATAATAAAAAAGAAGTAAAAGAAAAACATTTAGAATACAAATGTAAACTACATAAAAACAAATAATGTCATTGATAGAAAAAAAGAAAGTGACTAAACGACCTGGAGTCACCACACTCCAATTTCAAGCTAGATTACAACTCTGTTGTCATCAAAACAGTATGGTACTAGCATAGAAACAGACACATAGGACAATGGAACACAACAGAAAGCTCAGAAACTGATAATCATAGTACTTTTGGCAAAGTATATTCAGTCGTATATCAAAAGTATATTTAAACTTAGCTCTGATAGAATTATTAACTCTGAAAGGGAATTTATAATATTGATGTCCTGTTCCAACACTTGCTTCCAATAAATGCATTTTTAAACATGTTGTTTTATATATGTATATATTATAAAATATGGACGATTTAGAATCCACATTTTTAGGAAAAGTTAAATTCACTTTAATAAACCTACCACAGAAAATAAAATATAGATATCCATCATCACAACTGAGAACATCACAAAAGAATATAATACTATGTAAATAGTCTGCCCAAATGTTCAACCTGTTGAAAGCTATAGATCCAGCCACTCATTTACAAAAACACAGATGTCAGAGAAAAGTGTTAACAAAGAGTATGAAGACATCACCAATGAAGTCCACAACACATATATTGTGACAGGAAAAATATTCTCAAGAAATACACTGTAAGACCATAGGGAAGGAAAAAGAAAAAGAAGGAAAAAGAAAAGAAAGGAAAGGAAAGGAAAGGAAAGGAAAGGAAAGGAAAGGAAAGGAAAGGAAAGGAAAGGAAAGGAAAGGAAAGGAAAAGAAAGGAAAGGAAGAAAGGAAAGAAAGAAAGGAAAGAAAAGAAAAGAAAAGAAACCTCAGAAACTAACTCACACATGTATGGTCTTAATCTATGACACAGCAGCAGAAAATATACAATGGGGAGAGAACTGTCTCTTCTGTGATCGGTACTGGGGAAACTGGACACTAAATGCAGAAGAATGGAACTGGATCACTTTCATACACTGCACATGCAAATTATGAAAGATGAATGACTTGGACATAAGAACTGAATCCATAAACCTCCAAGAAGAAAACACAGGTAGTAAGTTTCTGGATATTGGTTTTGGGAAGGGATTTTACATCAGACACTAAAAGCAAAAATAAATGAGTGGAAGAACATCAAACTGAAATTTCTCATGACAAAAGAAACCCTCAAACCCTTAAAAGGCAACCTCCCCAATGAGAAAAAATATCTGCATATCATATGTGTGAGAAGAGGCTAATATCCAAAATATACAAAACACTCCTTCAAATCCAAACAAAAACTGAATAAAAACTGGGGAGAATATGTGAATAGACACTCTCCAAAGATGGCATACAGGTGGCCAACAGACACAGAGAAAGTTGTTCAACGTAACTAATATTTGTCAGGGAAACATAAGTCAAAACTGCAACAGCTATCACCTAACAACTGTGGGAATGACCACACCAGGTGTGGTCAAGGGTGTGTAGACAAGGGGACCCTGTGCACTGTTGGTGGGAATGGAAATTGGTGCAGTCACTGTGACGAATGCTGTGAAGTTTCCAGGAAAAATTATACAACTACCACATGACCTGGTAATTGCTCTACTGAGTATTTCTTTGGCAAACACAAAAACACTCCCTCCAAAAGAGAGGTGCACTCCCATGTTCATGGCAGCATTATTCACAATAACCAGACATGGAAACATCAACTTTGGGAGCAGTATGCTAAGTAACTCAGACACAGAAAGACAAACACCAGAGGCTCTCAAGGACATTCCACATGGGAAAACAAAAAATACTGAACACCTAGATAATGAGAACAGATGCGTGATTTCCAGATTCGGGGATGGTGGGGGGAAATGGGTGAAGGTAGCCAAAGGTGCCATGTTTGAGTGATAAAAATTCACGCAAGTCATGGAATGTTCTGTGCAGCATGGAGACAAAATCTAACCCTGCAGGATGGGGTAGAGCCTCCCCTGCTACTTGAAAGTTCAGTGTTCCTAGGAAACCTTTCACAGCAGATATGGTGTAAACAGAAAAAGGAATTACCATTCTTTTCTACAGAAAAATGAGTGAGCATGCTCAGACACCAAAAGTTCCTTCTCTTTGGCTCATCTTGGGCCTCAGGACGCAACATCCTAACAGATGCCCAAAATAAATGGAAATATTAAAGAAGATCCTTTGGACAGAGAGAGAGCCAAAAACTAAAAAAGACCATAAAGAAACAGAGACAATCTACAGGAACAGCGACTTACAAGTAATAAAGCAGCACCAAATTCATATATTTTCAATAGTTACTCTGAATGTAAATGGACTAAATGCTCCAAACAAAAAACAGAGGGTATCAGAATGTTTCTTTTTTTTTTTTAAAGACCCATTAGGGGTGCCTGGGTGGCTCAGTGGGTTGAGCCTCTGCCTTTGGCTCAGTCATGGTCTCAGGGTCCTGGGATCAAGCCCCGTGTTGGGCTCTCTGCTCAGCGGGGAGCCTGCTTCCCACGCACCCCCCCCCACCTGCCTCTCTGCCTACTTGTGATCTCTATCTCTCTGTCAGATAGATAAATGAAATCTTTAAAAAAAAAAAAAGACCCATTAATATGCTGTTTACAAGAGACTATTTTAGACCCAAAGACACCTCCTAATTGAAAGTGAGAGTGTGGAGAAACATTTGTAATGCCAATGTACATCTAAATAATGCTTGAGTATCAAAGCTTATATCAGACAAACTAAATATTTAACGAAAGTCTGTAATAGGAGATGAAGAAAGACACTATATCATAATAAAAATGGTCTATCATCAAGAAGATCTAACAGTTGTAAATATATATGCCCCCAAATTGGGAGCACCCATAAATATAAACCAATTAATAACAGAACTAAAGAAATAATTGATAATAATACAATAATAGTAGGGGACTTTAAAACCCTACTTACAGCAATGGATTCATCATCAAAGCAGATCAGCAAGGAAACAAGGGCTTTGCCTGACATACTGGACCAGATGGACTTAACTGATATTCAGAGTGTTTCATTCTAAGGTGGCAGAATACATACTCTTCTCAAGTACACATGGAATATTCTCCAACATAGACCATGTACTGGGTCACAAATCATGTCTCAACTGGTATAAAAAGATTCGGATTATACCATGCATATTTTTAGACCACAATGTTATGACACTTGAAGTCAACAACAAGAAAAAATTTGGAAGGACCAAAAATACAGGGAGATTAAAGAACATTTTACTAAAGAATGAATGGGTCAATGGGAGAAATTGAAGAATGAAAAAAATACATGGAAACAAAGGATAATCAAAACACAATGTTTCAGAACCTTTGGGATGCAGCAAATGCAGTCCTTAGAGGGAAGTATATTGTAGTACAGGTTGACCTCAAGAAGCATGAAAAGTCCCAAATACCCTTCCTAACCTTACACCTAAAAGATCTGGAAAAAGAATAACTAACAAAGCCTAAATCTAGCAGGAGAAGAGAAACAATAAAGATCAGAGCAGAAATCAATGATATAGAAATTTAAAACAAAAACAAAAACAGTAGAACTGATCAATGAAACTAGGAACTGGGTCTTTGAAAGAATGAATAAGATTGCTAAGCCCTAGACAAACTTACCAAAAAGAGAGAAGATCCAAATAAATAAAACCATGAATGAAAGTGGAGCAATCACAACCAACACCAAAGAAATACAAACAATTAAAAGATAATATTATGAGCCAATAAATTAGGCAAGCAGGAAGAAATGTATGCATTTCTAAAAGCATATAAACTACCAAAACTGAAATAAGAAGAAATAGAAAACCTGAACAGACCCATAACCAGCAAAGAAATTGAATCACTAATACACGATCTCCCACAAAGGAGAGTCCAGGACAAGACGACCTCCGAAGGGAATTCTACCAAACATTTAAAGAATTATTACCTCTTCCTCTGAAACTGTTTCAAAAAATAGAAATGGAGGGAAGAGTTCCAAACTCCTTCTATGAGGCTAACATTACCTTGACCCCAAAACTAGACAAGACCCCCCCCAAAATGGAGAATTACAAACCAATATCCCTGATAAATGTGGATGCTGAAATTCTCAATAAGATACTAATTAGTAGGATCCAACACTACATTAAAAGGATTTTTTGCCACAACCAAGTGGGGTTTATTCCTAGTCTGTAAGGATGGTTCGACATCTGCAAATCAAACAATGTGATACACTACATTAATAAAAGAAAGAATATGAACCATAGGATTCTCTTAATAGATACAGAAAAAGCATTTGACAAAATAGAGCATCATTTCTTGATAAAAACCCTGTGCTGTTTTTTAGATAGAGGGAACATACCTCAATATAAAAGCCATATATGAACAACCCACAGCTAATATCATGCTCAGTGGGGAAAAACTGTTTTTCCCCTAAGGTGAGGAATGTAGCAGTGATGTCCACTTTTACCATTATTGCTTAACATGATGTGGGAAGTCCTAGCCCCAGCAATCAGATAACAAAAAGAAATAAAAGGCATCCAAATTGACAAAGAATAAGTCAAACTTTCAGTTTTCACAGATGACATGATACTCTCTATAAAAAACCCAAAAGACCCCAGCAGAAAATTGTTAAAAGTCATACAGCAATTCAGCAAAGTCGCAGGATATGAAATCAATGCACAGAAGTCAGTTGCATTTCTATACACTAAAAATGAATCAGAAGAAAGAGAAATCAAGGAATCTATTCTATTTCCATTAGCATCAAAAACCATAAGATACCTAGAAATAAACCTAACCAAAGAGTAAAGGATCTGTATTCTAGAAACTACAGAACACTTATGAAAGAAATGGAGGGAGACACAAAAAGATGGAAAAACATTTCACACTCACAGACTGGAAGAACAAATATTGTTAAAATGTCTATGCTACCCAAAGCAATCTACACATCCAGGGAAATCCTTATCAAAATACCATCAACAATTCTTTCACAGAGCTGAAACAAACAATCCTAAAATTTGTATGGAACCAGAAAAGACCCTGAATAGCCAAAACAATGTTGAAAAAGAAAAGCAAAGCTGGAGGCATCACAGTTCTGGACTTCAAGCTGTATTACAAAGCTGTAATCATAAAGACAGTATGATACTGGCACAAAAACAGACACATAGATCAATGGAACAGAATAGAGAGGCCAGAAATGGACCCTCAGTGCTATGGTCAACTAATCTTTGACAAAGCAGAAAAGAATATCCAATGGGAAGAAGGCAGTATCTTCAACAAATGTTGTTGGGAAAATTGGACAGCCACAAGCAGAAGAATGAAAATGGACCACTTTCTTACACTATACACAAAAATAAACTCAAAATGGATGAAAGACCTAAATGTGAGACAGGAATCCATCAAAATCCTAGAGAACACAGGGAGCAACCTCTGTGACCTTGGCCTCAGCACCTTCTTACTAGACTCATCTCCAAAGGTAAGAGAAAAAAAGCAAAAATGAACTATTCGGACTTCACCAGGATAAAAAGATTTTGCACAGCTAAGGAAACAGTCAACAAAACTAAAAGCCAACTCATGGAATGGGAAAAGTTATTTACAGATGTCTTATCAGATAAAGGGTTAGTATCCAAAATCTATGAAGAACTTATCAAACTCAACACCCCTCCCCAAAAAAACTACTCAAGAAATGGACAGAAGACATGAACAGACATTTCTCCAAAGAAGTCATACAGATGGCCAACAGACACATGAAAAAATGCTCCACATCACTAACCATCAGGGAAATACAAATCAAAACTACAATGAGATACCACCTCACACTGCTCAGAATGGCTAAAATTAGTAAGTCAGGAAATGACAGATGTTGGCGAGGATGCAAAGAAAGGGGAACCCTCTTACAGTGTCAGTGGGAATGCAAACTGGTGCAGCCACTCTGGAAAATCATCTGGAGGTTCCTCAGAAAGTTAAAAATAGACCTACCCTACAGCCTAGAAATTGCACTATTAGGTATTTATCCAAAGGATACAAATGTAGTGATCCAAAGGGGCACCTGCACCCCAATGTTTATAGCAACAATGTCCACAAAAGCTAAAAGAGCCTGGATGTGCATTAACAGATGAACGGATAAAGAAGATGTGGTGCATATATACAATGGAATATTATTCAACCCTCAAAAATAATGATATTTTGCCATTTGCAATGATGTGGCATGACGGTATTATGCTAAGCAAAATGAGTTGGTGAGAGAAAGACAAATACAATGTGATCTCACTTATATGTGGAATTTAAGAAAGAAAGATGAAAATGGGGAAGGGAAGGGGAAATAAAACTAGATGAAAATAGAGAAGGAGGCAAGCCATAAGAGACGTTGAATTCTAGAAAACAGACCGGGTTGTTGGGGAGGAGTTGGGTGAGAGGAAGGGGAAACTGGATGATGGGCATTAAGGAGGACACTTGATGTAATGAGCATTGAGTGTTATAAGCAACTGATGAATCACTACATTCTAGTCCTGAAACTAATAATACAATATGTGTTAACTAAATTGAATTTAAAAAAGAATTTTCTTAAAAGTACAGCTTTGTTCTCCTGAAATATTTTTTATTACATTATATTCAGATGGTTTTCTATAATATTGAGGAGTTATATAAAGTTTTTGGATATAAGAGACTCCATTTTGAAGTTCCATTTTCTTTTCCAAATAGTGAACTCCTTAACTGGGCCAGAGTGCCAACAATTTTCAATAAATTGAAAATTTCTTCATAAAATTTCAGCAGAGCAACTGGCATTTGGATCATATGAGGACAGTAAAGCTAATGCATACTAAGGACAGCCTCATTTGATAGCACCAGTAACATCACCAGTAAGATGATAATCAGAAACAGCTCAACCAGGCAGTGCCAAATTAGTACTTTTCCTCTTCTCTTCTTTATCTAAATCATCTAACTGTCCCTTCCTTCTTTCTCATAAAATCCCAGTACTTTTCCCACATGAGCAGGACACTTTTCTGGTCACTTTAGAATCTGTGCTCCCCAAATTATAATTCTGAGACCCCAATAAAGGCTTTTGTTCTTTTTCAGTTTTACATCCTTTTCTCCATTAAAAATATGTATTTTTCATAATCAGAATATGTAAACATGTTATTATATTCAAATGTCTCCAATATTCAGTTTTATATTTATATGTCACATTTTCAAAAGGCATCAAACACCAGCTCTATCATTTACTGCTTATGGCCCCTTAAACAAGGAGCCTTACCTAGCTAAACCTAAGATTTTAAAGATAATTATAGGGGTAATGTGGATAAAATTATAGGTCCAACCTGGAGGATATCTTGATAATTAAATTAGATACAATAAGCTTTTGTCTTAGCATAGCATGCAGCACAAAATAGGATTTCAGTGTATGTTTGTTGAATAAATGGAGATTTATCTACCAACAATTGCAATGAGCAATTTGGTCCATTGGGCTCTGCATTTCAACCCACTCCACAAACTATAGATTTCTAAGAAAAAAGGTCTACAAATAAATTCTTTGTCAGATCAGAACAGTAAGCAATTTCAGACACACTGCTCCTGTCCCACCTCCTTCTGGCTGATTCTTCAGTGTGGGGAGCAAATAACGTGCAGGTAAAAAAGAAGCCTCAAACAGCTATGTTGTAATGCTTGAAAGTGCATGGTCCCCTCCTTACAGAGAAGATTAGAGGAAGCTGAGGGAGATGTGGCAGGAACAACTGAACAACTTTTTGAAAACAGGTCTTTGGTTTCCTAGCTGTGAATGAGCCACAGAGACTTTAACGTCAAATTAACAAAGTGCAACAATTCAATCCTGTTCAGGACTGGCTTTCAAAATTTTAACTGTCCAAGAATCATCCAAAGAAATTGTCAAACCCAGATTCTACACAATTAACAAATGGTACAGGTGACTCTGATATTCCTACAAAAAAACAAACCAAAAAATACCAGAGGAGGGGTGAGGAGACAGAGACAGACCGGCTTGACCACATAGTTATTTTTAACTAATAATGATCAGTGTTGTGGTAACTAAATTTATTTCTACATGGAGATTTACAGAACTCTCAATCTGAAGCTTTCTTAAGTTTGACTAGTAGAAAGATTAGAAAGAATCTGTCTCTTTAGATTATCATTGCCTGTAAGCTCCTTGATGGACACTGTCTTATTCTACGAATTCTAATGCCTGCTACAGAGCCTGGTAAGAGTAAATTAGGAAGGCTCCCATGGGGACTCCTTCCACTCTACTTGCTGTTGTCCTGAGCTGACATTGTTCCCGAAGCAGTGCATCCAGGGAGACATGGTGTGCTTGGCTGTCCTTTTGCAGCTGCTGCTGTATTAAATGACAAAGCTGAGCTTCCCTAGAAGTAAAGCCAGCCAAGACCTTCATGGGCCAGACAAAAGGCAACCTTCCCATTCCCCAATTGTCACTTTGAATCAGAGATCAAGTCTTGAGGGGCGCTTGGGTGGCTCAGTTGGTTAAGTTTCTGACTTCAGCTCAGGTCACAATCTCAGAGGTCCTGGGATCAAGCCTTCCATCCAGCTCTGCCTTCAGTGGAAAGTCTGCTTGTCCCTCTGCCTCTCCCCCTACTTGTGCTCTCTCTCTTTCAAATAGATAAATAAAATTGAAGGAAGGAAGGAAGGAAGGAAGGAAGGAAGGAAAAGAAAGAGACAAAGAGAAAAAGAGAAAGAAAGGAAGGAAGGAAGGGGAAGTCAGGAAGAAAGAAAGAAAGAAAGAAAGAAAGAAAGAAAGAAAGAAAGAAAGAAAGGGAAGAGAGAAAAAAAGAAAAGGGAAGGAAAGAAAAAAAAGAGGAAATCAAGAAATCAAGTCTTATAAAAGACCTCAACATGAGGCAGGAATCCATCAGAATCCTAGAGGAGAACATAGGGAGTAATCTCTTTGACATCAGCCACAGCAAATTCTTTCAAGATATGTCTCCAAAGGTAAAGGAAACAAAAGTGAAAATGAACTTTTGAGACTTCGTCAAGATCAAAAGCTTCTGCACAGCAAAGGAAACAGTCAACAAAACAAAGAGGCAACCCACGGAATGGGAGAAGATATTTGCAAATGACAATACAGACAAAGGGCTGACATCCAAGATCTATAAAGAACTCTTCAAACTCAACTCACACAAAACAGATAATCACATCAAAACATGGGCAGAAGACATGAACAGACACTTCTCCAAAGAAGACATACAAATGGTTAACAGACAAAAAATGTTCATCATCTCCTAATCAGGCAAATCCCATTGTAAACCATAGTACAGCAAGTACTTAAGTTTCTCTCAGGTCCCAGAACTCCAGCTATGTTATAGAACCACAGTTCTTAAAGGCCTATCCACAAACCAGCTGTTATAGAATCTCTAAATAATATGATACATACATATGCACACATATATTTATATGCAAAGCCAAATATATGCATAATGAATCTTGAGTTAGAGGGAGGCCTGAGGACATTTCAAAAATTATTTTTTGCAGTAATTCATAAAGACTTAAAAATAATTATTTCAAAAAATTCAAAAGACTGAGTAAAAAGCAAGTGTCCTCTTAACTTTTCCTCAGAACTGAAAATCTACTACCCAGTTTTAAGTTTTAAGACAGTCTTAATGAAAGAGTATGAATCCTTGGTCATTTCAATAATTTGTTCAATTTTAATGTAATAAAAATACCAGATCAGTTATCTCTAGCCAATTGAATTGCATTGAACAAGTCCATCTTGAGGTTTTAAAATATTTCATTCTATATTTTAAGGAAGAAATTAGTTTATTTTTTAATGAATTTCTTAGTGAGATATGGACACTCATCTTTGAAGACCTTGATCTAGTTTTATGTCTTCAAGAAGCTGTAAATACTTAGTGACTAAATTCTATAACATAGACCATTATAGCTCTAATGGACTTGTTAAAGGCTAATGGTTATATTACCATTAATGTATACAAGGTACCATTTACACTAATGTCATATGTCACCTTATATATTCATTAATAAACTATTTTTGAGCAAAAAAAAAAATTCATCATCACTAGCCATCAGGGAAATTCAAATCAAAACCACATTGAGATACCACCTTACACCAGGTAGAATGGCCAAAATTAACAAGACAGTAAACAAGAAGTGTTGGAGAGGATGCAAAGAAAGGGGAACCCTTTTACACTGTTGGTGGGAATACAAGTTGGTGCAGCCACTATGGAAAACAGTGTGGAGATTCCTTAAGAAATTAAAAATAGAGCTTCCCTATGAAGCTCTTATGCAATTGCAGTACAGGGTATTTACCCCCAAAGACACTGATATAGTGAAAAGAAGGGCTATCTGTACTCCAATGTTCATAGCAGCAATGGCCACAGTTGGCAAACTGTGGAAAGAACCAAGATGCCCTTCAATGGACAAATGGATAAAGAATATATGGTCCATATATACAGTGGAGTATTATGCCTCCATCAGAAAGGATGAATACCCAACTTTTGTATCAACATGGATGGGACTGGAAGAGATTATGCTGAGTGAAATAAGTCAAGCAGAGAGACTCAATATCATATGGTTTTGCTTATTTGTGGATCATAGGAATAACACGGAGGACATGGGGAGATGGAGAGAAGTGAGTTGGGGGAGATTGGAGAGGGAGACAAACCATGAGAGACTGTGGACTCTGAGAAACAAACTGAGGGTTTTGGAGGGGAGAGGAGTTGTAGGTTGGATGAGCCTGGTGGTGGGTATTATGGAGGGCACGTATTGCATGGAGCACTGGGTGTGGTGCATAAACAATGAATTCTGGAACACTGGAAAGAAAAAAAAAGAAAAGAAAAAGAAACCAAGTGTTGAATTCAAGACAATGTTGCTGGGAAAAGATGTATGTACCTTCCCTACAGCACCATGGGTCCAAGAACAGTTCTCAGCCTCTCACTGCTGCTCACTTGCTTCTTCCACTCTGTCCCTCCGTTACAAAAGCCTTTAAAAACTCAGGAAGTTAGGAATTTCTACCATCTAAGTCTTGCATTAAAACTGAAATTGTGGGGGCACTTGGGTGGTTCCATCGTTGAGCGGCCAACTCTGATCTCAGCTCAGGTATGGATATCAGGGTTATGAGTTCAGATGTTGTGTTGGGCTCCACTCTGGGCATGGATTCTATTTTAAAAAAACAAGCAAACAAGTTTAAAAAAAAAAAGAAACTGAAACTGAAAGTAAAAATAATTCAGTCACCCTCAATCACAAGACTAAAACATGAATACGGACATTCAGTATAAGATGAGGTTAGAGAAACCCCACAGTTACTCAACAGTCAGACTTTAGTAAACACACTCCATCAGCTTTCTTTCATCTTCCCCACCTTGGAGGGCTTTCCTGGCTTCCCTTCTTCCTGGGTCTTTCTCATTTGGCTGAAGTTTGTTTGACACACAAGAAAAATAGAAAATTCTTGGCACAAATGTAAGCAAAGCAGTATAAAGCAAGAATATTTCAACTAACTTTCTCCGAGTAGAAATTCCTGGATGCTTTTCTTAGTAAAGAGCTTTCAACATTTTTAAAAAGACTTTATTTTATGAATTTTTAGAGCGTGTACATGTACAAGTAGGGAAAGGGGTAGAGGGAGAGGGAGAAAGAGAATCTCAAGCAGACTCAACACTGAACACAGAGCCTGAGCCAGGACCTCTTCTCATGGCCCTGAGATCATGACTTGAGCGAAAATCAAGAGTTGGGCTCTGGGGCACCTGGGTGGCTCACTCGATTTAGCATTCACCTTCAGCTCAGGTCCTAATCCCAGGGGTTCTGGGATTGAGCCCTGAGTCAGACCCCTGCTCAGTGCGGAGTCTTCTTCTTCTTTTCCCTCTGCCCTTTCCCCCATTCATACTCTCTGGCTTGCTCTCTCTCTTTCTCAAATAAATAAATAAAATCTTTAAAAGAAAAAAAAAAAAAAGGAAGGGTACCTGGCTGGCTTAGATGGTTACACATCTGCCTTCACCTCAGGTCATGATCTCTAGGTCCTAGGATCAAACCCCACATCGGGCTCTCTGTGTAGTTGGGAATCTGCTTCTGCCTCTCCCTCTGCCTGTACCCCTGCTCATGCTCACTCTCTCTCTCTCTGTATGTTCCTTAAATGAATAAATAAAATCCTTTTTAAAAAGGAAAAAAAGAGATGCTTAACCAACTAAGCAACCCAGTTGCTCCAACTTTTTTTAAAGATTTTATTTGTTTCATTTCTTGAGACAGTGTGTGTGTGAGCTGGGGAAAGGGTAGAGGGAGAAGGAGAGGGAATCTCAGACTCCCAGCTGAGCACAGAGCCTGAAGCGGGCCTCAGTCCCACAACCCCAGATGAAAACCCGAGCTGGAATCAATAGTCGTTAACTTAACTGACTGAGCCACCTAGCAGGTGCCCCAACTTTTAACATTTTTAAACATGTTCCCTAATATATAGTGTTGATGCAAAATGAACAGACCTTTTAGCATTTGTTTTTTTTTTCTTGACTAATATATTTTTATTTTTACTTATATTTTTTATTTTAATTCTAGTGTAGTAAACATACAGTGTTGTGTTAGTGTCAGGTGTACAATATAGTTATTCAATAATTCTATATATTACTTAGTGCTCACCAAGATAAGGGTACTCTTAATTCCCTTCACCCATTTCACCTAATCCCCACCCACTACCCCTCTGCTAACCATTAGTTTGTTCTGTATAATTAATGGTCTGTTTTTTGGTTTGTCTCTTTTTTTTTCTTTGTTCATTTGTTTTGTTTCTTAAATTCCATATATGAATGAAATCATATGATATTTGTCATTCTCTGGCTTATTTCACTCAGTATTATACTCTCTAGATGCATACATATTGTTGCAAATACCAAGATTTCATTCTTTTTATGACTTAATTATATTCCATCATATATATATATATATATATTCCATCTATATATAAAATAAATATAAATATATAAAATAGTCCACCATATTCTTTATCCATTCATCTATTGATGGACATTTGGTCTGCTTCCATAATTTGGCTATGTAAATAATGCTGCAGTAAACATAGGGGTGCATATATCCTATCAAATTAGTGTTTTTGTTTTCTTTGGGTAAATACCCAGTAGTGTAATTGCTGGATCCATAATTCTATTTTTAACTTTTCAAGGAACATCCATACTGTCTTACACAGTAAGCTGTACCAGTCTGCATTCTGACCAACAGTGAACAAGAGTTGCTATTTCTCCATATCTTCATCAACATTAAGAAACACTTGTGTTTTTTATTTTAACCATTCTGACAGATGGGAGGTAATATTTCCTTGGAGTTTTTATTTGCATTTCGCTGACGATGAGTGATGAGTGATGATGAGTATCTTTTCATGTGTCTGTTGGCCATCTCTATTTCTTCTATGGAGAAATGTCTGTTTATGTCTTCTGCTCATTTTTTAATTGGATCATTTATTTTGGGGGGTGTTGAGTTATATCTGTTCTTTATATATTTTTTATGCCAACCCTTTATTAGATATGTCATTTGCAAGTATTTTCTCCCTGCAGTAGGTTGCCTGTTAGTTCTGTTGGTTGTTTCCTTTGCTGTGCAGAAGCCTTTTATTTTAACGTAGTCTTTTTGCTTTATTTCTCTTGCATTAGCAAAGACTTCTAGAAAGATCCTGTTATAGCCAATGTCAGAAAAATTACTGCCTGTGCTCTCTTCTAGGATTTTTATGGCTTAAGGTCTCACATTTAGGTCCTTAATCCATTTTTGTGTAAGGTGTAAGAAAGTGGTCAGTTTTTTTATTTTGTATGTTGCTGTCCAGTTTTCCCAGCACCATTTGTTGAAGAGACTGTCTTTCTCCCATTCCATATTCTTACCTCTTCTGTTGAAGATTGATTGACCATATAATACTGCATTTATTTCTGGGCTCTCTATTCTGTTCTATTGATGTGTCAGTTTTTGTGCCAGTGCAATACTGTTTTGATTACTCCAGCTTTGTAATATAATTTGAAGTCCCGGATTTTGAGGTCTCCAGCTTTGTTTTTCTTTTTCAAGATTGGTTTGGATTTTTAAGGTCTTCTGAAATTGTTCTGAAATCTTCTGAAATTGTATGGAATAGTTCCATACAAATTTTGGGATTGTCTGTTCTAATTCTGCAAAAATGCTATTGCATTAAATGTGTGGATTGCTTTGGGTAGAATGGACATTTTAATAATATTTTTTATTCCAATCCGTGATCATGAAATGTCTTTCCATTTGTTTATATTATCTGCAATTTCTTTCACCAGTGCTTTGTAGTTTTCAGAGTACAGGTCTTTTACCACCTTGGTTAAATTTATTCCTAGGTATTGTATTCTTTTTAGTGCAATTGTAAATGAGATTGTTTTCTTAACTTGGTTTTTTTTTTTGTGGCTTCATTATAAGTGTATAGAAATGCAACAGAATTATGTAGATTGATTTTGTATCCTAAACATTACTGAATTCATTTATCAGTTCTAGTAGTTTTGGCAAGGAGTCTCTCAGGTTTTCTATATATAGTATCACGTTATCAGTAAAAAGTGGAAGTTTTACTTCTTCCTTACAAATTTGGGTGGCTTTTATTCCTTCCTCTTGCCCAATTACTGTGGCTGAGACTTTCAGTACTGTGTTAAATAGAAGTGGCAAGAGTGGACCTCCTTGTCTTGTTCCTGAGCTTAGGAAAGCCCTCAGTTTTTCACCACTGAGGATGATGTTAGCTGTGGGTTTTTCATACAAGACCTTTATTATGTTGAAGTGTGTTTCCTCTAAACCTACTTTGTCGAGGGTTTTTATCATGAATGGATGCTGTACTTTGTCAGATGCTTTTACTGCTTCTATTGAAATGATCCTGTGGTTCTTACCCTTTCTTTTGTTGTTGTGATGTATCATCATAGTTGATTTGTGAATATTGAAGCACTCTTGCAACCCAGGAATAAATTCCATTTGATCATGGTGAATGATTTTTTTACTATATTAGATTCAGTTTGCTAGTATTATGTTGAGGATTTTTGCATCTGTGTGCATCACAGATACTGTCATGTAACTCTCTTTTTGTGTGTTGTCTTTATCTAGATTTGGTATCCGGGTAATAATGGCCTCATAAAATGAATTTGGAAGTTTGCCTTCCTCTTATATTCTTTGGAATAGTTTGGGAAGAATTGTTATTAACTATTCTTTACATATTTGGAAGAATTCACCTGTGGAGCCATCTGGTCCTGAACTTTTTTTTTTTTTAATGATTTATTTATTTGAGAGAGACAAAGCACAAACAGGGGGAGAGGCAGAAGCAGAGGGAGAAGGAGAAACAGAAGCAGAGGGAGAGGGAGAAGCAGACTCCCCATTTAGCTGGGAGCCAGAGGTGGGACTTGATCCCAGGACCTGGAGATCATGACCTGAGCCAAAGGCAGACGTTTATCCATCTGAGCCACCCAGGCGTCCCTGGACTTTTGTTTGTTGGGAGTTTTTTGATTACTGATTCAACATCACGTTGCTGGTAATCTGTCTGTTTAAATTTTCTATTTCTTTCTGTTTCAGTTTTGGGAGGTTATATATTTCTAGTAATTTAACCATTTCTTCAAGATTATCCAAGTTTTTAGCATATAATGTTTCATAATATTCTGGTATAATTCTTTATATTTCTGTGGTCTTGGTTGTTTGTTCTCTTATTTCAGATTCTGTTCACTTGAGTCCCTTCCTCCCTACTTTGGAAGAGTCTAGAGAGATTTATCAATTTTGTTGATCCTTTCAAAGAATCAGCTCCCAGTTTCATTGATCTATTCTACTGGTTTTTTAAGTCTCTATTTTGTTTATTTCTGCTCTACTCTTTGTTATATCCTTCCTTCTGAGGGTTTGGGGTTTTGTTTATTGTTCTTTTTCTATCTCCTTTAGGGGTAAGGTTAGGTTTTTTATTTGAGATTTTTCTTGCTTCTTGAGGTAGGCATGTATTGCTAGGAATTTCCCTCTTAAAACCACTTTTGCCATATCCCAAAGGTTTTGGTCTGTTGTGTTTTCATTTTCATTTGTCTCCATGTATTTTTTTTAATTTACTCTTTGATTTCTTGGATTAGTGGCATGTTATTTAATCTCCATGGATTTGTACCCTCTCTGGTTGTGTGTGTGTGTGTGTGTGTGTGTGTGTGTGTGTGTGTTTGACTTCTAATTTCATAGTGTTGTGGTCAGAAAAGGTGATGCATGGTCTGAGTTTGATTTTTTTTTTAATTTGTTGAGATTTGTTTTGTGGCCTATTATGTGATCTATTCTGGAGAATGTTCTGTGTGCATTTGAAAAGAAAGTATATTCTGATGTTTTAGGATGGAATGTTCTGAATATATCTGTTAAATCCATCTGGTCCAAGTTGTTATTTAAAGGAAATATTTCCTTGTTGATTTTCCATTTGGATGATCTGTCCATTGCTGTAAGTGGGATGTTGAAGTGTCCTACTATTATTAATTAGTTTTTGATGTTTTTTATTAAATGCTCTATGTATTTGGTGCTCTCATGTTGGGTTCATAAATAATTACAATTGTTACATCTTCTTGTTGGATTGTCCCCTTTATGATTATATAGTGTCCTTCTTTCTCTCTTGTTATAGTCTCTGTTTTAAAGTCTGTTTTGGGGGTGCCTGGGTGGCTCAGTGGGTTAGGCCTCTGCCTTCAGCTCAGGTCATGATCTCAGGGTCCTGGGATCAAGCCCCACATCAGGCTCTCTGCTCAGCAGGGAGCTGCTTCCCTTCCCCTCTCTCTACCTGCCTCTCTGCCTACTTGTGATCTCTGTCTGTCAAATAAATAAATAAAATCTTTAAAAAAAAAAAGTCTGTTTTGTCCAATATAGGTATTGCTTTCTCCACTTCCTTTTCATATCCATTTTCATGATAAGTGTTTCCCCACACCCTCACTTTTGATCTGTATGTGTCTTTAGATCTGAAAAGAGCCTTGTTGGCAGCCTTTAGATGAGTCTTGTTTTTTTTATAAATTCTGTCTTTTGATTGGAAAATTTAGTCCATTTACATTCAAAGTAATTTTTGATAGGTATTTTGTTACTTATCTTATGGTTGTTTTTGTAGGTCTTCTCTGTTCCTATCTTTTTGCTCTCTTCTCTCATGATACATTGGCTTTCTTTACTGAGATAATTAGATTCCTTTCTCCTTATTTTTTGCATATCTTTTACTTGGTTTTCATTTTTGGTTACCATTAGGTTTGTGTATAACATCTTCTGTACATAGACTCTACATTAAGTTGATGATTGCTTAAGTTTGAATCCATTCTCTACTCCTCTGCCCTCTCCACCCATACCTTAGGTTTATGGTATCATACTTTATATCCTTTTATTTTATGAGTCCCTTGATTGATTTTTACAGATATTCTTATTTGTATCACTTTGTGTTTCCCACTTTTTTTACTCTTATTTATGATCTTTCCTTTCCATTCAAAGAGTCCCCTTTAACATATTGTAGGGCTGATTTAGTGGTCATGAAATCCTTTAATTTTTGCCTGGGAAATTCCTTATTTCTCTTTTTCTACACGATATCCTGCTAGATAGCATATTCTGGGTTGTAGATTTTTCCTTTCAGCCCTTTACATATATCAAACCACCCCCCTCTGGCCTTCAAAGTTTCTACTGAAAAACCTGCTGATAGCTTTATGGGATCCCTTGGATGTAATTGTTTTATTTATCTTGCTGCTTGCTTTCTTTCTTTAGTACTACTTAGTGCTGTTTTTATTATAATGTGTCTTGGTGTAGAATTCCCTGAGTTTATTTTGTTAGGGGACTTCTGTGCCTCCTGGATCTGGATTTCTGTTTTCTTCCCAGATTTGGGAAGTTTTTAGGTATTATTTCTTTGAATAAATTCCCTGCCCCCTTTTCTGCCTCTTCTGTTTCAGGGATTCCTATAATGCAAATGTTATTACATTTGATGGAGTCATTGAGTTCCCTAATTCTATTCTTATTTTGCATATTTTTTTCTCACCTGCTCAGCTTGATTACTTTCTATTACTCTGTCCTCCAGGTGGGTGATTGGTTCTTCTGCTTCCTCCCATCTAGCATATTTTTAATTTCATTTATTGCATTCTTCATCCAGTTTGTTCTTTTTTATCTCTTTGTTAAAGGTCTTACTGATGTTTTCTATGCTTTTCTCAAGTTAGTATCTTTATGATCTTTATGATACTTTAAGTTCTCTATCAGGAATATTATTTATCTCTGTTTTGCTTAGATCTCTTGCTGTGATTCTGTTCTGTTCTTTCATTTGGGACATACAGTTCTGTCTCCTTATTTAGTCTAACTCTCTGTGTCTGTTTCTGTGTGTTAGGAAAGTCAGCTACATCTCCTATATTTGAAAGTAGTGGCCTTATGAAGAAAAGGTTCTGTAGTGCTCTGAAATGCAATATCTCTGTTCATCAGAACCTGGCACTTCAGGGATGTCTCTTATGGGTATTGTGTGCCCTGCTATTGTGACTGAGTCACTTTTTTTTTTTTCAGTCCAGTCATCTGCATTGGGTCTCTTTACCTATTGTGGGCAATCTTTGATACCTGTTGTGTTAGTGGGCTAGTCTGGGAACACCTTGGTCTTGAGTTGAGTCATACCAGGTGTTTGCCAGAAATGCAGTGGCACCAAAATGTAGGGTGCTTTCCCTGTGTTATACACTGGGAAATTTCCACTGGTGGGTGGAGCCTGCCATCAGACCACCTATCTGCCTCCACCCCACTACTGGGTCCTCAGTCTGATGGGTGTTGTGGTTAGCCTTCCCTCTCCCCAGGGCAGGAGTCACCTTGGAGTAGTGCTGGCCATTGTTGAGGCAGCTTGCATGCTCCCAAGTTTATGGCCCTGGTTTGGATGGGCTTTGGTCAAGAACACATTAGAAGGGGGCAAATCTACAAAGTGCACAATGGCAGGTCATGCACACTTATCTTCATGAGATGGGAACAGCCACCACTGGGACCAACACCTAGCAAAGCACTAGATGGGTGGGTAGATAAGGTGTTGTCAAGATTGACAGTCATTTGGGGGAGGGGACTTGCAGCAACCTGACTGAGGAAGGCCTGCTTGTAAGGGGCAGATATGCCAACACACAGGGTGGGGCAGGAGGGTGAAGACCTGGGTGTACTGTTATCAAGTTAGGCAGGCATACAGGACTGTGCTGGTTCATACAGGTAGCCCTGTGTTTTTGGGGTGTTTATGTTGGGTGCTGGGGGAGTGAAATGGTGCCTTCCTGCTCCTTTGTTCCTGAAGGAGTTTGCAGTGACCCCAGGAATCTCCCAGGCTCTGAGATTAGTAAACACCCCTCCTCCTGTATGCCCTAGGCATTTTTCAAACAGCTGTTTGTGTGCTGTACCTCAGCTAGGTTGTTTGTTGTGCTGAATCTTTAAGGGCTTAGTTTCCTCTGGCCCTCCTGGCTCTCCCAGAGCTGAGCCTAGACTTTTAAGTCCTGCTGGTTGTAGGAACTTAAGAAATTTAGCCCCTTTGGTTTTCAAAACCAAATGTTATGAGGATTTGTGTTCCTTGTGGGCTTCTCAGTATGATAGTTTGTTTCTCTACCCTCCCTGTGCCTGCCATGTCCCTCTCTCCCACAAATATACCTGCAGTCACTTAGCTCCTGACCGTGTTCATCTTTCCTACATCTTCAGTGTGGCCTCTTCTCTACATTTAGTTGTGGAGTTTGTTCTGCCAGCCTTCAGGTGGTTTTCAGGGTTGTTTACACTGATGTGGCTGTTATCTAGTTGATCCATGGGACAAGGTGAGCTTAAAGCCCTTCTCCTCTGCTATTTTCCCAGCAAACCCCAGAATTTATTTTTAAAAGGAAGGAAGTTTAATTTGAGCCCAATTAGGACAGCTGCCTGGGATACACAATCTTCATAAAGAACAGTGTGCTGGCAAAGGAACATTTAGTGCAGTGTTATATACATTTTTTACATAAAAAGTTACAAATTGTTAAACAAAAGACATTTCAGGAAGTTGCAGGCCTGATCTCAGGTTTCTAGTATATGCAGGGACGTATGACTCAAATCTAGTGGGAACTGGAGAAATTTTTTTACTTTTCTTATCTTTTGGGTTTAGAATGCTCCCTCTTGGTTATTTTCTTTAATGAAGCAGATGTACACTGTGTGCTTGGTGCAGAAATAGAGCCCATGCTTTGAGGTTTTGCCCAGTCATTTTGACCTTGGTAAGTGTTAAGTACAGCTTCCCTGGAGCCATGGCATAGGGTCCACAAATATTAAAGTTGAAAATTACTTTATCAATAGATAAGGAAAGAAATGGAACAAGTGTATAATAGGAAAATGAGAGCCAATGGGGAAGTTTCTGTGGAATCTAGGCTGTGTGAATTCAGGGGAGCTCTTAGCCTTCCTCCTCCATTTACCTCACCATCCTCCTTATCTATGGAGACTTTCTCATAAGGGGCCAGCAGGTAAATATTTTAGAATTTGCCAGCCATTAGGTGTCACAACTGTTCAGTGAGAGCACCCATAGACAGTAGATAATCAAATGGGTGTGGCTATATTCTATTAAGACTTTAGGGGTACACAGGATGCCTGGGTGGCTCAGTCAGTTAAACGTCTGCATTTGGCTCAGGTCAAGATCTTGGAGTCCTGGGATCAAGCCCCAACCTGGCTCTCCACTCAGTGGGAAGTCTGCTTCTTCCTCTCATTCTCCCTCTATGGTCTCTCTCCCTCTCTCAAATAAATACAATCCTAAAGAAAAAAAAAAAAAAGCTTCAGGGGCACCTGCATGGCTCAGTATATTGAGCGACCGACTTGATTTCAGCATGGATCATGATCTTGGGGTTATGGAATTGAGCCCCATGTCAGGCTTCCAACTCAGTGGAGAGTCTACCTGGGATTCTCTTACTTTCCCTTTGCCCCTTCCTCTGCTTGCTTTATCTCTCTCTCTCTCTCTCTCTCTCAAATGAGTGGATCTTAAAAAAAGAACATAAAGACTTTATTTACAAAAGTAGGCAATGGTGCATGTTTGGCCTGTGGGCATGGCTTGTTCATACTTGGTTTAGATAAATGTGGTGCTTCTACACACTGGGGGTTTTCATGGAGTTATCACCCCATGTATCTTTGTTTTATAAAGAAGTTCCAGTTTCAGAATCTCAATCTGAGTATTCCTTCTATGGACATTTGGGTCAAATGGCATATAAATTTTTTTTTATTGTTTTGGAACAGAGATACAGAAAAAGAGTGTGTTTACTCCATCTGTCTGAGCATATCCAAGGGAGTGACTGCCTGGGTACATAGACCATGCACCCACATGTCTGCGTACCTAATTGTCTTCCAAAAAACAGCATTATCAGTAGCTCCTAGGCAGGCCAAAGAGAAAGAAGTGGTGATGGAATATAGTCACTGGTAATAAGGAAGAGGCTGGTTTGGTGGAGAAAGTGGGGAGATCTGCCCAGGTCTACAGTCCTCTGTGAGTGAGTGAAGAGCCTAACATTTGGGTATATATCAAGGTGACTTCAGCTAGCCGAAGAGGGCTGGGCATCGGTAAAGGTTATACAGACATTTCAGGGGGATTTTTGCCCACATTTTGCCAGACACGGTCTGCTCATTCCAAGCACAGATTAAGCATCAGAGTTCCATGGGTGCAGCACAAGATCACACCTAAGATATAAAGGCTTGCTGGTAGTGCCATCATGTGGTTACTCATAATCATAATGTATCCAGTAATATATGAATGAGTGAATTTTCCTATGAAAATTGCTTTATTGATATCAATAATAGAATTTATAGAAATTTTATCATGATAAAGTAGAAATCCTCATGTACAGATATATCATATGTATGCAATGATAATATTGCCTCTGTATGTTTCTTAACGTAAACATTGGCTATAATGTAGATTCTTGAAAGGTTAATTGAAATGAACCAAGTACCAAGGTCCTAAGCGCTTATGGAAAGATTGTTTCTGCTTGGGTTCTCCCTCCTGGAAAAAGACCTGGATGCATGAAGTTTATTTGGGAAGTGATGTCAAGAAGCCAGAGGATGGGAGAAGGAGAAAAAGGAGAGTAAGATGGGAAATTGGGAAAGTCAAAAAGGTGAATTATAAAGCTGAGTCCCAGGGTAGGAGACTAGAGATCAGTCCCTATGTGAATATTCTGAAGAACCACATAGAATGCATTTCAGAATTGTCCTTTTGAAGGGCACTGCAATGTTTTATCCAACAACCCATGTTTCCCATTGACTGGTCCTGCCTTAGGGGTCTTAACCACCCTACCTAAACTTACAGGCCATCCTTGCACAAAATGGGCTGCCTTTCACAGCTTGAAGAAAAGCCTG
Source organism: Lontra canadensis (assembly GCF_010015895.1). Taxonomy (NCBI): domain Eukaryota; kingdom Metazoa; phylum Chordata; class Mammalia; order Carnivora; family Mustelidae; genus Lontra; species Lontra canadensis. Next base: position 3,539,009 of record NW_022631027.1, read on the forward strand.
AGAGAGAAAAGAAAGATGCTTGAGGTAGGACATAGCAGAATGCTGACAGGTACCATGACTGCGCTGCTACCTTGAGTGTGAGAATAGAGCCAGGAGACAGAATGAACAGTCAATAAATATTGGAAATAACTGAAGCCCAGGAATTGGGAAATTGGCAACATAACTTGAATAATCTTTTCAGACAAAACCTTGTGCTAAAAGCAATTTAAAATTCTAGACTAAGAAAAAGTTTCATCTTTTTAAAAACAATAAAAAAATTGGCAAATGGGTAGCTAATGACGTTACAAGGCCAAATTCCCAGGAAAAGTGGGAACTTACAGAGTTGGGTGGAGCTTTGAGGCTGCTTTTTCTTGGTGTCCCTTGCCAAGTGAGGAAATGTACCATCAGTTTTGAAGGCATTAGGAGATGGGGGTCCAGCATTCAAAAACCAGGTCTTGCTTAAAGCAGAGTCTATGGTGACATAATGTAAGCGTGATGACTATAGTCAACAGTAGTTTGGTATATTTGAAACTGCTAGGATAATAGATCTTAAAGGTTCTCATCACAAGAAAAAATAACTATAACTATGTGTGATAATAGATGTTGACTAGACTCACTGTGATGACCATTTTGCAGTATATATTTATATCAAATATGATATACATAGGGTATACATATGATATATGTATATCAAATTGTTACAATGTACACCCAAAATGAATTTAATGTTATATTTCATTTGTGAATATATATGTAAATATAATGATATCTCAATTTTTAAAAGTAGCGTAAAAAGCCATGCAACAAATTAACAAAATATTATGATTTGGGATCAAAACTTGCTAGTCTGTTGCTATCAATAAGAAAAGTAAAAGGTAGGAGGGTACATATGGCATGGAGCTCTGGATGTGGTGCACAAACAATGAATTCTGGAACACTGAAAAGAAATTTAAAAAATAAATATTTTTTTTAAAGAAAAATAAAAGATAGAGAACTTGGTTTTAATAAAATGGAAATAAACCAATTATGAGAAGTAAAGGCAATGGAATGGAATGGATATGGGTATGAAAATGAAATGGATAATTTTATATTCTTGTCTCTCAAGAGCATTGAGGATTAATGGGATGACAACACAGTTCCATTCGAAACAAAAGGAAGGCAATGAAGCTTCAACAGAAAACTATCTTTATTATGAGGAAGTATGTTTTGCTAGAAAATTACAAATTTTAAGTTTGGAATTTCCCATACTAGAGTCCTAGCAAAGTAGTCTTGTTATTTTAGGGACTTAGAGTTCTGTTTCAAAAAATAATGACAGATCAGGATGCTCTCTATCCTGTATGTGGTAAGTAAGTAATTGTGTAATTGTCTTTTCTTTTTTTTTTTTTTTTGATTTACAGAGAATAGTTACTGTCTCATCCTTCTGAACATTATCCATTGTTTCACATCTGTTAGAGTTATTAATTAGAACTGCAGCCTCATTTAAAAATAAAATTAGAATGGGATATATGGAAAATATAATAATAGAATAGTATATATATTAATAATCTACCATGTTCTAGGCACTGTGCTAAACATGTTCAATGTTAATATATTAAGCATGTTCACTACTATACTTCATGTAATTGCCAATGTGATTGTGCTATTTCTTAATTCAATGACTCCAACTCCAAATCTATCTTCCATTCCCTATTCTGACAAAATAGAGCTGAACCCTTTAAAAATTATCCCTTTGCAAAAGAGCACAAGGTTAATCTTTGTCAGTTGAACATGTTGGGAAGACCAAAAAAAAAAAAAAAAGTGTCTAAGAGAGGAGTCAAGATGGCGGAGAAGTAGCAGGCTCAGACTACATCAGGTAGCAGGAGATCAGCTAGATAGCTTATCTAAAGATTGCAAACACCTACAAATCCAACGGGAGATTGAAGAGAAGATGAACAGCAATTCTAGAAACAGAAAATCAACCACTTTCTGAAAGGTAGGACTGGCAGAGAAGTGAATCCAAAGCGATGGGAAGATAGACCACGGGGGGAGGGGCCGGTGCCTGGCAAGTGACAGAGCAACGGAGCACAAAATCAGGACTTTTAGAAGTCTGTTCTGCTGAGGGACATCACTCCAGAGGCTAAACCGAGGTGAACCCCACACGGGGTCAGCATGGCCTCAGGTCCCGCAGGGTCACAAAAGGATCAGGGGTGTCTGAGTGTCGCAGAGCTTGCAGGTATTAGAAAGGGGAAGCCGGCTACAGAGACAGAGCTGAGGAGTGAGATCTCAGCTCACAGGCTCGGTGAGTTCAGAGCACGGCTGGAGGCCAGGGGACGGGAGTAATTGGGCGCTATTCTCTGAGGGCGCACTGAGGAGTGGGGCCCCGAGCTCTCGGCTCCTCCAGGCCGGAGACTGGGAGGCCACCATTTTCATTCCTGTCCTCCGGAACTCTATGGAAAGCATTCAGGGAACAATAGTTCCAGAAAGCAAACCCGAGCTGATTACTCAGCCTGGCCCCTGGTAAGGGCGGCGATTCTGCCTGGGGCAAAGACACTTGAGAATCATTACAACAGGCCCCTCCCCCAGAAGATCAACAAGAAATCCAGTCAGGACAAAGTTGACCTACCAAGGAGTGCAGATTCAATACCAAGGAGAGCAGCGGAATTCCAGAGGAGGAGAAAGCAAAGCACGGAACTCATGGCTTTCTCCCATGATTTTTTAGTCTTGCAGTTAATTTCTTTTTTTTTTTTTCAATTTTTTTTTTCTTCTGCTGCTAAATTTTTTTTAACTTTTACCCTTTTCTTTTTTAACATTTTTTAACTAGTTTATCTAATATATATATATATATATATATATATATATAATTTTTTATATTTTTTCTTTATTCGTTTTCTTTTTTTAAGCATTTTTTTTTCTGAACCTCTTTTTATCGCCTTTCTCCCCCCCATGATTTGGGATCTCTTCTGATTTGGTTAAAGCATATTTTCCTGGGGTCTTTACCACCCTTTTAGTATTTTACTTGCTCTTTCCTATACTCTTATCTGGACAAAATGACAAGGTGGAAAAATTCACCACCAAAAAAAAGAACAAAAGTCAGTACCAAAGGCTAGGGACCTAATCAATACAGACATTGGTAATATGTCAGATTTAGAGTTCAGAATGATGATTCTCAAGATTCTAGCTGGGCTCGAAAAAGGCATGGAAGATATTAGAAAAAACCTCTCAGGAGATATAAAAGCCCTTTCTGGAGAAATAAAAGAACTAAAATCTAACCAAGTTGAAATCAAAAAAGCTATTAATGAGGTGCAATAAAAAATGGAGGCTCTCACTGCTAGGATAAATGAGGCAGAAGAAAGAATTAGCGATATAGAAGACCAAATGACAGAGAATAAAGAAGCTGAGCAAAAGAGGGACAAACAGCTACTGGACCAGGAGGCGAGAATTCGAGAGATAAGTGACACCATAAGACGAAACAACATTAGAATAATTGGGATTCCAGAAGAAGAAGAAAGAGAGAGGGGAGCAGAAGGTAAATTGGAGAGAATTATTGGAGAGAATTTCCCCAATATGGCAAAGGGAACAAGCATCAAAATCCAGGAGGTTCAGAGAACCCCCCTCAAAATCAATAAGAATAGGTCCACACCCCATCACCTAATAGTAAAATTTACAAGTCTGAGTGACAAAGAGAAAATCCTGAAAGCAGCCTGGGAAAAGAAGACTGTAACATACAATGGTAAAAATATTAGATTGGCAGCAGACTTATCCACAGAGACCTGGCAGGCCAGAAAGAGCTGGCATGATATATTCAGAGCACTAAACGAGAAAAACATGCAGCCAAGAATACTATATCCAGCTAGGCTATCATTGAAAATAGAAGGAGAGATAAAAAGCTTCCAGGACAAACAAAAACTGAAAGAATTTGCAAACACCAAACCAGCTCTACAAGAAATATTGAAAAGGGCCCTCGAAGCAAAGAGAGAGCCTAAAAGTAGTAGATCAGAAAGGAACAGAGACAATATACAGTAACAGTCACCTTACAGGCAATACAATGGCACTAAATTCATATCTCTCAATAGTTACCCTGAATGTTAATGGGCTAAATGCCCTAATCAAAAGACACAGGGTATCAGAATGGATTAAAAAAACAAAACCCATCTATATGCTGCCTACAAGAAACTCATTTTAGACCAGAAGACACCTACAGATTTAAAATGAGGGGGTGGAAAACAATTTACCATGCTAATGGACATCAGAAGAAAGCAGGGGTGGCAATCCTTATATCAGATCAATTAGTTTTTAAGCCAAAGGCTATAATAAGAGATGAGGAAGGACACTATATCATACTCAAAGGATCTGTCCAACAAGAAGATCTAACAATTTTAAATATCTATGTCCCTAATGTGGGAGCAGCCAACTATATAAACCAATTAATAACAAAATCAAAGAAACACATCAACAATACTACAATAATAGTAGGGGACTTTAAGACACTCCCCTCACTGAAATGGAGAGATCACCCAAGCAAAAGATCAACAAGGAAATAAAGGCCTTAAATGACACACTGGACCAGATGGACATCACAGATATATTCAGAACATTTCATCCCAAAGCAACAGAATACACATTCTTCTCTAGTGCACATGGAACATTCTCCAGAATACATCACATCCTGGGTCATAAATCAGGTCTCAACTGGTATCAAAAGATTGGGATCATTCCCTGCATATTTTCAGACCACAATGCTCTGAAGCTAGAACTCAATCACAAGAGGAAATTGGGAAAGAACCTAAATACATGGAAACTAAACAGCATCCTTCTAAAGAATGAATGGGTCAACCAGGAAATTAAAGAAGAATTGAGAAAATTCATGGAAACAAATGATAATGAAAACACAACTGTTCAAAATTTGTGGGACACAGCAAAGGCAGTCCTGAGAGGAAAATATACAGCAGTCCAAGCCTTTCTCAAGAAACAAGAAAGGTCTCAGGTACACAACCTAACCCTACACCTAAAGGAGCTGGAGAAAGAACAAGAAGGAAAGCCTAAACCCAGCAGGAAAAGAGAAATCATAAAGATCAGAGCAGAAATCAATGAAATAGAAACCAAAAAAGCAATAGAGCAAATCAATGAAACTAGGAGCTGGATCTTTGAAAGAATTAATAAGATTGATAAACCCCTGGCCAGACTTATCAAAAGGAAAAGAGAAAGACCCAAATCAATAAAATCATGAAAGAAAGAGGAGAGATCACAACTGACACCAAAGAAATACAGACAATTATAAGAACATACTATGAGCAACTCTACACCAACAAATTTGACAATCTGGAAGAAATGGATGCATTCCTAGAGACATATAAACTACCACAACTGAACCGGGAAGAAATAGAAAACCGGAACGGACCCATAACCAGTAAGGAGATTGAAAAAGTCATCAAAAATCTCCAAACAAACAGAAGTCCAGGGCCAGACAGTTTCCCAGGGGAATTCTACCAAACATTTAAAGAACTAATTCCTATTCTCCTGAAACCATTCCAAAAAATAGAAATGGAAGGAAAACTTCCAAACTCATTTTATGAGGTCAGCATCACCTTGATCCCAAAACCAGACAAGGATCCCATCAAAAAAGAGAACTACAGACCAATATCCTTGATGAACACAGATGTGAAAATTCTCGCCAAAATACTAGCCAATAGGATTCAACAGTACATTAAAAGGATTATTCACCATGACCAAGTGGGATTTATTCCAGGGCTGCAAGGTTGGTTCAACATCCGCAAATCAATCAATGTGATACAACACATTAATAAAAGAAAGAACAAGAACCATAGGATACTCTCAATAGATGCTGAAAAAGCATTTGACAAAGTACAGCATCCCTTCCTGATCAAAACTCTTCAAAATGTAGAGATAGAGGGCACATACCTCAATATTATCAAAGCCATCTATGAAAAACCCACCGCAAATATCATTCTCAATGGAGAAAAACTGAAAGCTTTTCCGCTAAGGTCAGGAACATGGCAGGGATGTCCATTATCACCACTGCTATTCAACATAGTACTAGAAGTCCTAGCCTCAGAAATCATACAACAAAAGGAAATTCAAGGCATCGAAATTGGCAAAGAAGAAGTCAAACTATCACTCTTCGCAGATGATATGATACTATATGTGGAAAACCCAAAAGACTCCACTCCAAAACTGCTAGAACTTGTACAGGAATTCAGTCAAGTGTCAGGGTAGAAAATCAATGCACAGAAACCAGTTGCATTTCTCTACACCAACGACAAGACAGAAGAAAGAGAAATTAAGGAGTCAATCCCATTTACAATTGCACCCAAAACTATAAGATACCTAGGAATAAACCTAACCAAAGAGGCTAAGAATCTATACTCAGAAAATTATAAAGTACTCATGAAAGAAATTGAGGAAGACACAAAGAAATGGAAAAATGTTCCATGCTCATGGATTGGAAGAACAAATATTGTGAAAATGTCTATGCTACCTAAAGCAATCTACACATTTAATGCAATTCCTATCCAAATACCATCCTTTTTTTCAAAGAAATGGAAAAAAATAATCCTAAAATTTATATGGAACCAGAAAAGACCTCGAATAGCCAAAGGAATATTGAAAAAGAAAGCCAAAGTTGGTGGCATCACAATTCCGGACTTCAAGCTCTATTACAAAGCTGTCATCATCAAGACAGCATGGTACTGGCACAAAAACAGACACATAGATCATTGGAACAGAATAGAGAGCCCAGAAATAGACCCTCAACTCTATTGTCAACTAATCTTTGACAAAGCAGGAAAGAATGTCCAATGGAAAAAAGACAGCCTCTTCAATAGATGGTGTGGGGAAAATTGGACAGCCACATGCAGAAAAATGAAATTGGACTATTTCCTTACACCACACATGAAAATAGACTCAAAATGGATGAAGGACCTCAATGTGAGAAAGGAATCCATCAAAATCCTTGAGGAGAACACAGGCAGCAAACTCTTCAACCTCAGCCACAGCAACATCTTCCTAGGAACATCACCAAAGGCAAGGGAAGCAAGGGCAAAAATGAAGTATTGGGATTTCATCAAGATCAAAAGCTTTTGCACAGCAAAGGAAACCATTAACAAAACCAAAAGACAATTGACAGAATGGGAGAAGATATTTGCAAACGACATATCAGATAAAGGGCTAGTGTCCAAAATCTATAAAGAACTTAGCAAACTCAACACCCAAAGAACAAATAATCCAATCAAGAAATGGGCAGAAGACATGAACAGACATTTCTGCAAAGAAGACATCCAGATGGCCAACAGACACATGAAAAAGTGCTCCACATCACTCAGCATCAGGGAAATACAAATCAAAACCACAATGAGATACCACCTCACACCTGTCAGAATGGCTAAAATTAACAAGTCAGGAAATTACAGATGCTGGAGAGGATGCAGAGGAAGGGGAACCTTCCTACACCTTTGGTGAAAATGCAAGCTGGTGCGACCACTCTGGAAAACAGCATGGAGGTTCCTCAAAATGTTGAAATTAGAACTACCCTATGACCCAGCAATCGCACTACTGGGTATTTACCCTAAAGATACAAACGTAGTGATCCAAAGGGACACGTGCACCTGAATGTTTATAGCAGCAATGTCTACAATAGCCAAACTATGGAAAGAACCTAGATGTCCATCAACAGATGAATGTATAAAGGAGATGTGGTATATATACACAATGGAATACTATGCAGCCACCAAAAGAAATGAAACCTTGCCATTTGCGACGACGTGGATGGAACTAGAGGGTATCATGCTTAGCGAAATAAGTCAATTGGAGAAAGACAACTATAATATGATCTCCCTGATATGAGGAAGTGGAGATGCAACATGTGGGGTTAAGCAGGTAGGAGAAGAATAAATGAAACAAGATGGGATTGGGAGGAAGAGAAACCATAAGTGACTCTTAATCTCACAAAACAAACTGAGGGTTGATGCGGGGAGGGGTGTTGGGAGAGGGGGGTGGGGTTATGGACATTGAGGCGGTTATGTGCTATGGTGAGGGCTGTGAAGTGTGCTGTGAAGTGTGTAAACCTGGTGATTCACAGACCTGTACCCCTGGGGATAAAAATATATTATATGTTTATAAAAAATAAAAAATATAAAAAAACAAAGTGTCTAGTAGGAGACCTTTAGATGTTAAGACTAACTCAGTAATGCTTAACATTTGCTACACATGAATATCAACTGGAATGCTCTTAAAAGATATTTATTTATAAGACCGGACTTGGAGCAGATCATGAGTGGTTGTATTTTTGAATTTTTGTTTTTTAAGATTTATTTATTTTATTTGAGAGAGAGCATGCACATGAGAGAAAGCAAGTGGTGGGGGAGGGGCAGAGTGAGATAAACTCAAGCTGACTCCTGCTGAGCACAGAACCCCACCTGGGGCCCCATCTCACCACCCTGAGATCATGACCTGAGCCAAAATCAACAGTTGATACTCAACCAACTGAGCCACCCAGGTGCCTCAGCATGAATGTTTTTTAAAGATGCCTCCCCCATGTGATTCTAATTGCAGTCAAGAATGAAAGCAACTGGAGTAGAATTTCGAAGAAAGTGTGAACTAGAAGTAGATCTGCTATCCCACATTCATATTGGATTATGCACAAATTTGATCTGGTGCCATGTGAAAAAGAGAAAAATAAAAGGGAAAACAAAGGTCCCTGGGGAACTATAATGACAAACTAGCTATCACATATATTTGCAGCTTGGGGTTTGTTTTAAATACAGGTTTATTATTATTATTATTATTATTATTCAAATATGATGAAGCAAGATGATTGCCATTGAAAAGATAGTTGTTATTCACAGTTCCCAAGCAGACAGGCCATGCCACACATGCAAAGCCATACAGGGAAGCAGGAGGGTCAATCAGGAGGCAAAAGAAGCAAGGTAAAACATGGGGGAGAGCCTTTATTGTGAGTTTTTGCAAGAAGGAACAGGTGAGGCATGGTAAGCAGTCTTAGGATGGGCTAACTTGAATAATTTCAGTGGGCTCTGGTGTATATGAAATGTCTGAAATTGTTTGATATCTGACCCTCAGGTGATTAGGGCATGTAGATAGTGGCCCAGAGTGTAAGAGCTGATAGAGGGGATGGTTGGGTATGGACTATAGATTGGTTGGTTTGTATTTGAAAAACACACAAGGGAGTTCCTTCCTATCTCTAAGAATTGACTAGCGCTGGGATGGTTAGGCTCTCCAGTGTCAGAAAAGCTCCATGATGCCAAAGCACTAAGCACATAAGTTAGGAAAGGTAGTTCTTACAGGAGTATATCTCTTGGATGGTCCAGCAACTCAAGCCAAGATCTTGGTTTAAGGTTTTTCTGGACTAATATCCAAGCAGCTAGAAGAATTAAATGCAAATTCTCCACAATGGGAGATAGGAAAATTTTTTAAGAAATTAAATAGAAATAAAGAGAAAAGTAACCAAGCTTGAAGGAACCAATGAGCAAACACACACACACACACACACACACACACACCCGAGACTAACAAAGTTGAAATATGGGAAATTATAATACAGATTACAATAGATACCATGGGTTTTCCCTGCTTAAACAAACAAACAAACAAAAAACCCAAACTTCAAAATATTTGTAATAGCAAACTATATAAAGTGACATAGCATTCCAAAAGGAATGAAAATTTCTTTGAATGAAAGTGGAATAACCAAAATATATTATTATAAGCAGATAAGAGACATCTGAGGAAAAAAATTGATGTACTGGAAGATAGTTCAGAATAAAATATCCTGAGTGTAGCAGCAACAGCAGGAGAAGAAGGCAGAGTGGTCGGGGGAGGGGGATGCGAGGGGGAGAGGAAGAAGAGAAAGAGAAAGAAGGAAGAAGGAAGAGAAGTGAGGAGTCAGGGAGGATAAGGCAAGAAGACATGAACTATGTTGAAGGAGGTTTCCAGAACAAAAGAGAGGCTAATACGATCTGAAATAAATATTGGCTGATATTTTCCAGAAACGTTGAAAGCTTCAAGACCAATTAATCAAACAGAATATTTTCCAAAAATCCCCACATAGACACACCACGGTGGAGTGGCAGAACCACAAAGACAAAGGGAAATGTCAACATTAGTTGGTAAGATAGAACAATTAACATAAATCAAAGGATACAGAGGACTTGACATCACTATCAACCCACTAGACATAACAGACGTCTGGAGATCACTCTTCCCAACAGCAATGGAGTGAATATACTCTCTTCTGAAATGCACATGTAACATTCTCCAAGGTAGACTGTATGCTGGGCCATAAAACAGTCCTCAGTAAAAAGGACTTAGATCATGTGATTTATATTCCCAACCATGGTGGAATTAAATTCAAAATCAACAATAGAAAGAAATTTAGGGATCTACAAATATGTAGAAATTAAACAAGATGCTCCTAAATAATGAATGTCAAAGAAGAAGTCACAAGAGAAAATAGAACATACTCTGAGATGAATTAAAGCAAAAGCACATGACATACCAAATAACAAAATGGATGGATTCAGCAAAGGCAGAATTTAGAGTGAAATTTAAATCACATATTAGGCTGTAAAACAACTCTTAACAAACTGAGGAAGACTGATATCATACCAAGTATCTTCTTCAACCACAATGGTACAAAACCCCTAAAATCAGAAATGAAACAAGGATGCCCACTCTTACTGCTTCTATTTAACATAGTACTGGAAGTCCTAGCCAGAGCCATTAGGGCAGAAAAAGAAATAAAAGACTTCCAAATAAGAAAGGAAGATGTGAAATTATCTCAATTTGTAGAAAACTTATACTATTGTAAAAAAAAAAAAAAGAACTAAATATTTTACAAAAATTATTAGAACAAATTCATAAATTCACTAAAGTTGTTTACAACATATGAAAATCAACATACAAAAATCAGTCGCATTTCTATACATTAACAATGAGCTATACAGAAAGGAAATTAAGAAAATAACCCTATTTTCATTAACATCAAAAAGAGTGAAATACTTAGAATTATATTTTACTAAGGAGGTGAAAGACTATATAATGAAACATACAAAATATTGATGAAAGAAATTTTAAAAGACACAAATAAATGGAAAGACATTCTGTGTCCATGGAGTGAAAGACATATTATTTGTAACATGTCCATACTACCCAAATCAATCTACAGATTAAATGCTATTCTCATCAAAATCCCCAATGCATTATTTACAGAAACAGAAAAAATAATCCTAAAATTCACATACGACCACAAAAAACCCAGAATAGCCAAAGCAATCTTGAGAAGACAGAACAAAGCTGGACATATCACACTTCCTAATTTCAAAATATATTACAAAACCACAGTAATTAAAACAGTATGGTACTGGCATAAAGACAGACATATAAACCAATGAAACAGAATAGACAGTTCAGAAATCAAACTAAACATACATTGTCTAATGATCTTCAACAAGAAGAATACACAATGGAAAAGATAATCTTTTCAACAAATGGTGTTGGGAAAACTGGATATTCACATACAAAAGAATGAAACTGGATCTCTTTCTGACATCTTACTAAAAAATCAATTCAAAATGGAATAAAGACTTAAATGTAAAACCTGAAATGTAAAACCAAATAAAACTCCTTGAAGGAAACACAGGGGATATCTTCTTGACATTGGTTTTAGCAATGATTTCATTTCTCAGATAGGACACCAAAAGCACAGCCAACAAAAGCAAAAATAAACATGAAACTACATCAAACTAAAAATCTTCTACACAGAAAAAAAAAACCCCACAGGATGAAAAGGCAACCTACAGAATGGGAGAAATATTTGCAAACCACATATCTGATAAGGAGTTAATCTCCAAAATATATAAGGAAATCCTACATCTCAATAGTAAAAATGCTAATAAATCAGTTTTTTAAAATGGGCTTAAGACTCAAATGAACATTTCTCCAATGAAGACATATAAATGCCAACAAGTCTATGGAAAAAATGTTTAACATCACTAATCAGAGAAACACAAATCAGAATCACACTGAGATATCACCTCACACCTATCAGATGGCTATTACCAAAAAAAAGATAAGTCTTGACAAGGATGTAGAAAAATTAGAATTTTAGAATTTGCTGATAGTGGGAATGCAAAATAGAGTGACTGCTCTGAAAAGCAGTGGAGAATTTTCTCAAAAAATTAAAAATAGATTATTAATTAAAAATTAATTAAAATAATTATAAATTAATTGTGAATTTATAAATTTATATAAATATTTGTATATTTATATAATTATATATAATATATTTATATTATAAATTTATATAAATATAAAAATTAATTAAAAATACCTTATGATCCACCAATCCCATGTTTTGTTCTTATACCCAAAAGAACTGAAATCAAGATCTCAAAGACTTATCTGCACTCCCATGTTATTCTCAATAGCCAAGCTATGGAATAATAGCTTTATTGGAATGATAGCATTATTCCCAATAGCCAAGCTATGGAAGCAACCCACATGGCCATCAACAGATAAATAAAGAAAATGTGATGTATTCATACAATGGAATATCATTCAGCCTTTTAAAAAAAAGAAGGATATCCTGTCATTTGCATCAACATGGATAAATCTGGAAGGTGTTATGTAAATGAAATAAGGCAATCACAAAACAACAAATACTTCATGGTTCCACTTGTATGAGGTATGCAAAATTGTCAGACTCACAGCAGTGAATAAAACGGTGGTTGCCGGGGGCTAGGAAAAGGGGGGAGTTGTGTTCAGTGACTTTAAAGATTAAGCTTTGAAAGAGGAGTAAGTTCTAGAAAACAGCTGTACAACATAGATCCTATAGTTAACAGTAGTGTATTATGCACTTAGAATTTTGTTAAAAGAAGTGGATCTCTTGTTAAATGTTCCTGAAGAAGAAAACCTCAAAATGAAAAAAGAATTTTAAAACACAAGGAAACTTTCACAGGTGGTGGATGTTTATAACCTTGATTTTGGTAACTGTTTCAAAGGTTGTGTGCATGTGTCCAGACTCATTAATTGTATACATTAAATAGATACGGTTTTTGGTATATCAATTATACCTCAGTAAAGCTATTTTTATTTTTTATTTTTTTACTTTTTTTAAGTAGGCCCCACATGGAGCTCAATGGGGACTTGAACACACAACCCTGAGATCAAGACCTGAGCTGATATCAAGAGTTGGTCACCTAACCAAGTGATCCATCCAGGTGCCCCTCAATAAAGCTGTTAAAAAAAAATCATAATAGGGGGCGCCTGGGTGGCTCAGTGGGTTAAAGCCTCTGCCTTCGGCCCTGGTCATGATCCCAGGGTCCTGGGATCGAGCCCCACATCAGGCTCTCTGCTCAGTGGGGATCCTTCTTCCCCCTCTCTCTCTGCCTGCCTCTCTGCCTACTTGTGATCTCTGTCAAATAAATAAATAAAATCTTTTAAAAAAATCATAATAATCCTGATGACAGCTATGTCAAGAGGGAAGAATTGGTCATTGAAGTAATCGATCACTGAAACAGAAACTACAACTTACATAACTGTACTATGATTTACCAGATAGATAAATTATCTAAGCAAGACAAATTATCTAAGCTCAAACTCTTTTCACACTGGCTCATTTCAGGCCATAGTTTTTGGAAGAGACCATAATCCTTCTGATCTAACAACTTATCAGGAGTCCGTGTGTTCTGAAGATAAAACTACAACTATATTAGCAACACACTCACTTCATGAATTCTAAGTAATCCCTACTGAGTCTATCTTGTGTTTACTTCCAAATGCCTCCCACCCTCCCTAATGCCCCACTTTGGAGATGCCCCTATATGTTCTATGGTGTGCATTTTCCTTTGCTATAATAAGCTAGATAAATCTAACCTTTCCCTTGGTGTATTTTGGTTGGTGAGTGCTTAAAATAAAAATATAAAATCAGTTAAGAAAAAATTTTGTAATATAAATTGGATTTGAAAAAAATTATTTATTTTAAAGAGAGAGGCAGAGGGAGAGGCAGAGGGGGAATCCCAAGCAGGATCCATGCCCCCAGCAAGGAGCACAACGTGTGGCTCAATCCCACAACCCAAGATTATGACCTGAGCCGAAATTAAGAGTCAGACACTTAATGACTGAGCCACCCAGGTGCCCCTGGAATTGAAAAAAATTTAAATATATATATATATAAAATAATTTAGCCCACTAAGATCTCCTTGTTCCAATAGCATTCATAATAATGAACAAATCCAGCTCCCAGATTTTGGTTTTCAAATAATTTTTTTCATTAAAAAACAAAAAAGACAAAACAATAACAACAACAACAAAACAAGCAAACAGTACTCCTTTGGTGAAATCACATATTCTAGGTGTAGGGGAAAAATACAAGTGGTGGCTAGGACATATTTCTGTGCCAGAGAGCAAAAGTACACTTAAAGATTAACAGGATCATATCAAAAAGGATAGAGAAGCTAGTGTAATGAGCATCCTATGGACAAATTTGGGACAATTATAACATCAAAAAGAAATGTGACTATCAGTGATTATAATCATATTGTTTAAGCAAGTATCTAGATCTAACTTCTCGTGAAAGGAATGATGGGGAAAGAAAAACAAGGTAAACGACACCATGAGGGAATGAGCAGCCAGATTCTATGGGCTATTTTATAAGAAAACTTAACCTAGTTTCCTGGAAAAGTCAATGGTGTTAAAAAAAGGAATAATAAAAACATAGAATGACTCTTCTAGATAAACCATAAACATATATAAATATAAAGTTTGTTTGATCCTGCTTTAAAAATATAAATAAATAAAAGAGCTATAAATGTGTTTTGAAAAGCAGTTAAGGAAATTTAACATAGGCTATCAGGTTGTATTGGAGAACTACTAATTATTTTTAATTTTACTAAGTGTGCTAATAGTGATGGGTTTACTTAGGAGAATGTACTTATTATCGGGAGATGCATGCTGAAACATTCAGGGGTAAAGTACATTGATGTATGCAACTTAGTTTTATGTGGTTCATCCAAAAAAAGTGCAAAGAGAGCAAGTGGAAAAATATTAACAAAAATGTAATCTTGATGAAAAGTATATGGGTGTTCATTACACTATTCTTTCTGCTTTTCTATATGTTGAAAGTGTTTTGATTTCATGTCGGAAGGGAGAAAAGAACTGTCCAAATGAACAATGATGTTCTTATAATGCTGTTAAAAATATTTAAACACTGGGTAGTCTAAATGTTCTACAATAAGAAATTGCTTAAGTGCATTTGGTACCTAGAGTCTGTCCAGCCATAGAATGAGCTCAGTCAGTCAATAAATATTATCTCAGCAAATTCTTTGCATCCTCTACTACCCAAAGCCCCGAGGACAGAGTGATAAAGTAGAAAGAGAAAGTCTCAGCTCCCAGCAAGCCTACATTCTACAAGGAGAACCCTTGAAACAAAACAACAAGTGAGCAAGATCATTTCAGATAGGAAAGACGCATGGCATGAAGGAAATGCCAGATGTCAAAGGAGGCTCCCCAGATTGAGGGGTTCAGGAAGGCCCCATGGCTGTGGCCCTATTGGAGCTGAGGCTTGAATGACAACAAGGAACTGACCGGGGGACACCTTTTTCATCTTCCTGTCCTCACAAAGGAAAGACAAGTGCAAAGACACTAATGTGAACACAACAGTCTCCACAACTTGGAAAGGATGGTGGAAATTATGTATCATAGCATAGAAAGGGGTTTGCAAAATGTTGTGTGAATAGAGTGATACAAAACCACTTCCATAATAGGATACAATTTGGGGGAGATATGAATGCGTATAGGATAATGCAGCGCAAACTGTCAACAACAGACAGTCTTCAGAGGTGATTTGTATTGTCTTTCTTTCACTGTCTGCTTTTCCTAAAGCATATACAAATAAGCGTGTTATTTTATGATAATTCAAAGGAGGATGTATGCCCCACCCTAGGGGTATAGACAAAAAGCAGCAGCGGAAGTAGCCCACAGGAGCTCCGGGGTGCTCAGAACAAAGGTCAGTCTGGACACCAGGGAATGACCATTCTGACCCACCTGGTGACCGTCCACCAAGGGGCAGCCTGCCCTGTTGGAAAGGGAGGCAGCTACTGTCCACCAGTGACTTCAGACTTTTTTTTTTTTTTTTAAGATTTTATTTATTTATTTGACAGACAGAGATCACAAGTAGGCAGAGAGGCAGGCAGAGAGAGGGAGAGGAGGAAGCAGGCTCCCTGCAGAGCAGAGAGCCTGATACCCGGCTCCATCCCAGGACACTGGAATCATGACCTGAGCCGAAAGCAGAGGCTTTAACCCACTGAGCCACCCAGGTGCCCCGACTTCAGACATTTTTAATGAAGAAAATGGAAACTACTAATATGCTACCTGCAACAGGAAACTGACTGAGTCTATCAAAACAAAAGAAAGAACTAGTGTAGTTGTGATTGCCCATCAGTGTCCTGACTGCCGCCAGAGAGGGAAGCAATCCCATCGGTGGGAGCCAAGTGATCATCCCACCGATTTCCCAAACTCTTTTGCAAACCAGTTTCATTGGTTTTGAGGAGCATGCCTGCTTGTCAGCAGATATCCACAAGAGGGCAGCAGAGGGTGATTTGGTTTCCGTTTTTTTTGTTTCGTTTTTTGTTTTGGTTTGGTTTTGTCTTTTAAGAGCTGGAGTCCTCTATAGAGCTTGAGAGAGGAAGACAGAGGGGAGAGGGAGAGATTTTTAAATAAATTTTATAAACAAGCAAATGTGTAAGAAATTTACAAACTTCGTAAGGTTTGTAAAAGTTTGTAAGAAGAGATTCAGGGCAAACAAGCCAAAGATGGTAGAAGAAAGGAGTAAAGAAATCTGATTCACCAGAACCTGCTATTAGTAAAACATAAAAGGGATGGAAGGAAATCAAGAATAAAGAAAGATTAACTTTTCGGAGATGGCAGGGAATATTCGTCAGCAAACCAAATATTCCAGGTCATTGTACACAGCTAGTTTTATCTTCACACATAGTAGATTCTGAGGGGTCCAAAAGGCCTATTTATCCATAAATACCTTCCCTTCAAGTACGTAAAGCTTTATGCCTTTATGTTTTTATGGTTATTTGGGATTAGAGCACCGACAAATACATACATACTTGAAAAAATATGTTTTAAGCCTTTAATTTATGAAGGTTTTTTTTTCTCCCTGTATCTTTTCCTTTCCTCTCTGTCTTTCAGACAAGTAGCTGGCTCTGTTTCATTGTTTTCTGAGAAGTCTGTAGCAGAGCCCAAAGCAATAATCTCCAGGTTCTATTTCACAAAACCAAAACCCATGGGAAAATTTAGACGTGTGGAGGAGAGAAAATAGGAAAGAGAATTTATAGGCAGAGTATCTTGGATGTAGTAGGCAGGATAGAGGGGCTTTTCCCAGCCCAGAAAAGGATTTTCCTGGGAGCAGCAGAGGAAGCACAAGAAAAAATAGGGGGCCCTAGGGACCAGGGGAGAGCTAAGACCCTAGAAAACAATGACTGTGCCATTTTATTTATTTTCTTTAAAGATTTTATCTATTTATTTGAGAGAGTGCACAAGAGCGTGAGTGGGGGAGAGGGGCAGAGGGAGAAGTAGGCTCCCACTGGGCAGGGATCCCAGGAGCCTGAGATCATGACCTGAGCTGAAGGCAGATGCTTAACCCACTGAGCCACCCAGGCACCCCTGACTGTGCCATTTTAGACAAAGAAGATCAAGCACAGAGTTGCAAAGATTCTTATGGTGGGTATAGCCTGGAAAGATCCACGTAGGTCCGTGTGAGGCCCAGGACCACCATTCCTGGTGGAGATATTCGAGGCCAAGTTGAGTCCTTATGGTGCTGGGGGTGGGGGGTTCTCATCCACAACACAATTCCCCCAACTGGTCATGACTAGCCCTTGTCACATAACCACATGGTGTGGTCTTACAGACCCTCACCAACTGGAGATGGGAAGAACAAATGGTGAAGGAGATAGAGAATCCCATCTTTCCCCAATCATGTGTGATTTCTGATTTTTTTTCCCCAGAAGTTTAATATTTAAGTATAATCCTCCTAGACCCTTGGATTTCCACTTAAAACCCCTTTCATCCATTTCCCTGATCACAGAAACAGAGGTGATAGAAAAGTAGGGCAGGAACACTCAAGACGAGAACTTCCTTACGAACATCTAGTGAGAAAAAGGTTGAAGTATTATGATGCTGAACATTAATTTGATGTGTTTTCTGTGGGTTTCATTTTTTTTCTTTCCATACCACTCTTCTTGCTTAATGCCAATAAAGTACTGAAAATCTGTCTGGTTTGTATTAAATGTTTGAATACAAACAAGACCATTTGCTTACTACTTTCTGGACTGTTGTAAGTCTTCAAAACCTGTTCTCATAGTCTAGCAGGTCCAGAAGTCTGAATATCCACTGGGGTAGATCCATCTCTTCAGACCTCTTACACATTCTAATCCCTTCTTCCTTTGAAGTGCTGTCTTCTCTTTTCTCTGCCTTTAGGACCCAGACACTTTCCCTTGGCTGATCTCTGCTCTCCATGCTGTCCTAAATAATGGCATTCCTTTGGATACAATGCTAGGTGATAGCTATCTTGTCTGATAAACTAATATGTAGCTCTTTGTGGTTTGCATTCTGGCTTCTAAGCACAGATGGGATTGACTCTAAGTTCTCACACTTTTTCTTCCAGCGGACTTTCATCTGCATATCTTCTATACTGAGGAGCCTCCTAGCATAGCCAGATTATGAACTGGCTCCCCTGCATTAGTCTGTTGACACTATCCCATCATCTGACAACTATTAATTAAGCATTTACTATATGCTGGGTATTGTATGCATATTGTGCTGCATTAGGGAATGCAAACAAATAAGCCATTGTCTTCATCTTTAAGGGTTTATAGGTAACTAGGAAGAGACAGAGTCGAGTTATTTAGCTCCACAGTTAATTTTCTGGGACTTTCACCAAAAGCAAGGAGGGCATGTCCAAAATCTGCTACGAAGTGTGGTCATTTTCCTCTTGATCCATGGTTGAGAAATGCATTCTTGTCGGTCAGGGCATTTTTGAAATGGTTGACTGTGTCTCCAATGCACACATACACCAACACTTTTGTTAATCATTTTGCCCTGCTTAATCTGTGGGCAGCATGGAATGGCAGAGTTTTGGAAAGCATGCCCCAAATCCTGAGCTGAACTCAGAGTGACCCCTTGCTTCCTTTCTCCCATTGGCTCTTTCCAACCCCAGCTTGGCTTTGAAAAGTTCAGTCCACACTTGGCAGAAACCATAGTGCTGACTAATTGTTGACCTAAGCTTTTTCTCAAGGCTTAAGTTGAATCATGTTGAGTGAAATTCAACCAAAACAGTCATCATATTCCTTACAGTTGAACTGCTATAGTAGTAAAGTGATATTTCTTCCA
The DNA here is from genome assembly GCF_010015895.1 of Lontra canadensis. Classification (NCBI taxonomy): domain Eukaryota; kingdom Metazoa; phylum Chordata; class Mammalia; order Carnivora; family Mustelidae; genus Lontra; species Lontra canadensis. The sequence goes on from NW_022631027.1 coordinate 3,558,395, forward strand.
AATTAACTAATTTCACTGGAAGGAGACTCTCCTGTGATTGGTTCCTTTTTAGAAAGGCTGACTAAAACCAAATTTTCCTTTGGGAATGCCAGATACCTTCCAGATGAAGTATTTTTATAGATAGTTGTAATTACCTAAGACAGATCCAGTGGTGCCTGGAGTTCCCATGTGTTAAGTGGTCTTTGAGCCAGGAAGGCCAGGATGTGCTCGGGTGGGTCACACAGCCTTCCTTGAACTCTGTGCTCAGACCCGTCCTCACTCTCCTACAGGAGACGCCAGAAAAGGGAGAAGGGGAGAGGAGTGACAGCTTCCACACCATTCACTGACAGACTCATAATCTCATTGCAAAGCTTGCCTGTTGGGGCTGGCAGAAAGGCAGAGCGATTGCACTGAGTTTATAGTCACTATGGGCAACTTGGTAACAGTACGCTTTTTAAATTAATGGCAAGTCTAGCCAGCTGAGCTTTTGTTTTTGCTGGCATCCTTTCCTTAGTTCTGAAACTGAGACTGCAGAGATGGAATGTGAATTACAATTTTAGGGCCTTCAGAAGAGATCACCGCCTGCCCACCTTGCAGAGCCATCTTTAGCCAGAGACTGGGATTTCTGTTTCAGCGTAAATATTGCTGGGAGAGGCAGCCATTACACCTTATGGATCCTTTACACCTTGATCTGGATGAATTTCGGATTACTTCCTGAGACACAAATGACCGGGGCAGGGGAGATCAAGAACATGAGGGGTGTGAGAGTGAGCACCTGAATAGGAAATGGACACAGATCTATACAGAAGTCCCCAGGGCATATGTGGTTGCTGCAAAACTTTCTGTCAGGCCAACTGGAGTCAGAGCAAAGTATCTCCTGGCTGATACCTCTCCATGGGCACATTTTTCAGAATATTTATTCCTAGAGAAAGAAATCTGCCTTTGTGAGACAGAGAGCTTCTAGACCTGGTCATCTTTAACTGTGCCTCCAGAGTAAAATAAATGTTTAGATAACTATAGAAAAACAACTCGAAAAGTGTATATTTAATCTCTTGCTTCAGAATTAAGGCTTTGGACATACCAGAAAGAACTTGATAGCCCATAGGGCTCCCAGTATGTAGAAACGATCGGTGGCCACAGAGTCTCCAAAATTGGGAGATCCTGTCTGCAATCATGTCTGTACATGAAAGGATTTCATAAAGTATTCTAATGCTTTAATTTTATGATAGAAACATTCTCATAACAATACACCTTTGCTGTAATTGTAGGTCAAGCAAAAACCTGTTTATATTCCAAGGATAATTCCCAGTCTCTATGCACAAAAGCACTATTTATCCCTCAATAATTTGTAGTAAATGCTACAAAAAGTTCTCTAGCACCTACAAACATTAGTCTTCATGCCTTATCCAGTGCCAAGAATCAAAGATTTCACCTGTCATTTTCATTAAATTCCAATAAAAATTATAACAGAAAGTTTAGGGGACCTCAGCAAATTTAGCATATGGAAGAATAAAAGTTTGCGAGTGCCAAAAATTCTTTCTCTATGTATAGAAGAGAGGATTCTGCCTGTTAGAAATTAAGATGTACTATATATTTTTAAAACACATGGTACTCACATCAAAAACTAATGATGTACTGTATGGTGACTAACATAACATAATAATTTTTTTAAAGCACATGGTACTCCTATAGGAACAAATAGACTAATGGACCTGAATATCAAGTTCAGAAATAGGTCCCTGTGCATATGGAAACTTGCCTTGTGATGGATATGCCCACACATAAGTAAAGAAAGGATGTGTGGCTTGTGAGATGGTATTAAGAAAACTAGTCTTTGGATGGGAAATAACTACGTTGGATCTCTACCTCATATCATACACAAAGTTAACCTTGAAAGGTTTAAGGAACTAAGAGTAGAAAGGAATGTGTAAAGATAATAGAAGAAAACATAGGAGAGCATCTTTGTTATCTTGGGGTGGGGAGGAAATTTTTAATAAGACCCCAAAGTCATATGCCATAAGGAGGAAAATTATTGAGTTTCTTGTCATCAAAAGAACTTATTAAAATACAAGTGATTGGGCAGAGGTAGTTATAGCATCAGTAACCAACCTATCTATATCTGAGTATTTCTAGCACATAAGTCAAAGTTAAGAAAAGGATGCAGATTTGGACAAGAAATTTGAAATATCTAACACCAACAAAGAAATAACATTTAGAACATTCAAGGGACAGCAGTATATTAACAAATAACAACAAAAATCTAGTTAAGCCAAAAATAAAAAAGAAAGAAATGAGCAAAGAATTTATGTCCATATGAATATGTATGTATGTATATGTATATAATTTATAATTATCATCTATAGACAGGAGAAACCTGAAAACCAGCAAGTGTATAAACTTATACTCAACTCCACTAGTGCTCAACAAAATTCAGAAATAAATGGTAGTGGGGCACCTGGGTGGCTCAGTCAGTTAAGTGTCTCCCTTTGGCTCAGGTTATGATCCCAGGGTCAAGGGAAACTATCAAGGAAATGGATTCTTCTGTGACCCTCCAGAGGGAACTGACACCTAGATTTTAGCACTGAAGGACCCATTTCAGACTTCTGACTTGCAGAATTATAAGAAAATAAATCCGTGTAAAATAAATTTAAAGCCACCAACTTCATGGTGATTTGTTATAGCAGCAAAAGGCAACTAATTCAGTTAGAAATATTTCAGACTCACTTTAAGATCTTTAGAGCTGTCAGCCAAGTAGTAGGTATGTTTCCAACAAGGTGTAGCAACTAGTTAATACTGGATGTGGAACCAGTAGCTTGATCTCCTGGTGCTTCAGTGCTAGGCTATTTCCACTACATCTTTCAGTTGACATGCCTAAGTGTCTGGAGTAATAGCAACATGGAACATGGAGTCAAATTAAATGCAGACCTTAAAAGTGTGTGACTTGTTTCAAAGAGAGCACAAGTTTAAACATCAGGCTCAGAGACAAAATAATCTCCATGGTTTTGTTACGGAGACTAGCCCAAGATACAAAAAGAAATGTTTCTGTGCTTAAAGTCCAAACTTGGTTATACGTGAAGTCAAGCAGTTCAGGTTGGATTCAAGTGCTCCAGCAATGCTATCTGTGCATATATGTAGATTCTTAATAAAAATCACTTCCACGACATACACCAGTGGAACAGAGTAGAGAGCCCAGATATGGACCCTCAACTCTATGGTCAAATAATCTTCGACAAAACAGGAAAAAATATACAGTGGAAAAAAGACAGTCTCTTCAATAAATGGTGCTGGGAAAACTGGACAGCTATATGTAGAAGAATGAAACTCGACCATTCTCTTACACTGTACACAAAGATAAACTCAAAATGGATAAAAGACCTCAACGTGAGACAGGAATCCATCAGAATCATAGAGGAGAACATAGGCAGTAACCTCTTCGATATCAGTCACAGCAACTTCTTTCAAGATATATCTCCAAAGACAAAGGAAACAAAAGTGAAAATGAACTTTTGGGACTTCATCAAAATCAAAAGCTTCTGCACAGCAAAGGAAACTGTCAACAAAACAAAGAGGCAACCCACGGAATGTGAGAAGATATTTGCAAATGACAGTACAGACAAAAGGTTGATATCCAGGATCTATAAAGAACTCCTCAAACTCAACACACACAAAACAGACAATCATATCAAAAAATAGGCAGAAGATATGAACAGACACTTCTCCAATGAATACATACAAATGGCTATCAGACACATGAAAAAATGTTCATCATCACTAGCCATCAGGGAGATTCGAATTAAAACCACATTGAGATACCACCTTACACCAGTTAGAATGGCCAAAATTAGCAAGACAGGAAACAACATGTGTTGGAGGGGATGTGGAGAAAGGGGAACCCTCTTACACTGTTGGTGGGGATGCAAGTTGGTGCAGCCACTTTGGAGAACAGTGTGGAGATTCCTGAAGAAATTAAAAATAGAGCTTCCCTATGACCCTACAATTGCACTACTGGGTATTTACCCCAAAGATACAGATGTAGTGAAAAGAAGGGCCATCTGTACCCCAATGTTTATAGCAGCAATGGCCACGGTCGCCAAACTGTGGAAAGAACCAAGATGCCCTTCAACGGACGAATGGATAAGGAAGATGTGGTCCATATACACTATGGAGTATTATGCCTCCATCAGAAAGGATGAATACCCAACTTTTGTAGCAACATGGACGGGACTGGAAGAGATTATGCTGAGTGAAATAAGTCAAGTAGAGAGAGTCAATTATCATATGGTTTCACTTATTTGTGGAGCATAACAAATAGCATGGAGGACAAGGGGAGTGGAGAGGAGAAGGAAGTTGAGGGAAATTGGAAGGGGAGGTGAACCATGAGAGACTATGGACTCTGAGAAACAATCTGAGGGTTTTGAAGGGGTAGGGGGTGGGAAGTTGGGGGAACCAGGTGGTGGGTATTGGAGAGGGCACAGATTGCATGGAGCACTGGGTATGGTGCAAAAACAATGAATACTGTTACGCTGAAAATAAATTAAAAATTTAAAAAAAATCACTTCCACAAGGTGAGGACAGGTACAAATAATACTATTATGGAGATTACTGTAATATTGTAAAAAGAAAAGAAAAAGGTGGTTGGAGTTGAAATCAGAATTAGGTTCAACTTCCAACTCGCCATTAGCTCTGTGACTTGGGTAAATCAGTTCACCTCTCTGGGTCTCAGATTCCTTCTCCATGCAAGGACCCACACAGTCCGTTACAGCTCTTCCATGCTAGAATATTCAGTGCTTTCTCAGGTAACTGAGCCAGGCTGGGGCCAGAGAGAGGAGCCCTCATGTTCAGCCGGTTCCTCCTAAGAGCCTGGTGGTGTGCTCTGCACTTCACCTTGGACCTGTTGGTCCATATTTACAGCTCCACACCGTCATAGTATGATACACATTTCACAACAGAGGAAACAGAGACCCAGAGAGTTCAAGTAACATACTCAAATTCATGCAGCAATGTTAGTTAGAACCAATTGTGTCTGACCTGCAGTGTGGTAGTCCACCACACCATGCTATCTCCCATCTCCTCCCCAAAAGTATATAATGAAACTAACACTCACACATTTTTCAGGATGTAGATAGACATTTCCACACCCATCTGTTCATTCACTCCTAGCTGCAATCCGGTGACAGAACCAGGGAAGATGAAGAAACCAGCTCAGATTTTTTTTTTTAAGATTTTATTTATTTATTTGATAGAGATCACAAGTAGGCAGAGAGGCAGGCAGAGGAGAGGAGAAAGCAAGCTCCCTGCTGAGCAGAGAGCCAGATGTGGGGCTCGATCCCAGGAACCTAAGATCATGACCTGAGCTGAAGGCAGAGAATTAACCCCCCGAGCCACCCAGGTGCCCCAGCTCAGATGTTTTGTTTGTTTGTTTTGTTTTTTTGTTTTTATTCGACACAGAGAGAGATCACAAGTAGGCAGAGAGGCAGACAGAGAGAGAAAGGGGGAAGCAGGCTCCCCAGTGAGCAGAGAGCCCGATGCGGGGCTCAATCCCAGGAACCTGGGATCACGACCTGAGCTGAAGGCGGAGGCTTAACCCACTGAGCCACCCAGGTGTCCCAGCTCAGATGGTTTTAAGAAACCTGTCCAATGTCACAGAGCTAGGAAATGGCAGACATGGCAGGCCTTGGATTTGAGTTTCTCTTACATTTTGCTCCTTTCATGATGCCCCACTAAAGGGACTTTTAGTAAGTCACTTAATATCTCTGAACTTCAGTTCCTACTACTGTAAGATCTCAATTATAATAACTGTCCCCAAAGCCATCCTGAGGATTACAGAAGTCTGAGAAAGTATTTTGCAAGCTCTTAAGAACATACAAACAACAGGAGTGTTTCAGCTTCCCCTGAGTAGTATTCATTTCTGTCATCTGGTTTAGCCCTTCTTTCTTGAAAGTTTAGACAGAACAATCATGACACATCAGGAACTAAATACCTCTATAAAATATCATTCTGTAATGCCTAGCACAGGCTGCAGGCTCACTAAATATGTGTTTGCTAAGAGAAGAGCCATTAATCAGTAGCTGTCCAGAAAGACAATCCTAGCCAATGCTCAGATCATCAATAACAGCATCTAGGTTATGGTCCATTAACTGGTATTGAAAACACAATTTCATGTCACTGCATTTCAGTGCCAAGGAAGAATCCATTCACCAAGAATGAAGTCCAGTATAACACTGAACCTGCGTGAGATGGCAAAACAAAAACCAAAGTAACAGAAAATTGTTTTCTAAGGCAGATCACACATAGTTTTTCCTACCATCTTGGTAAATGAAGATACTGTGTGGTTAGCAGACACATCATAGACCACAAAAAGCCATGCTGTCATGGCAAACCAATCCTATCTGCAAGTTCCTACAACATGATTGAACTCATCATATGGACTCACTTGAGACATATCTAGATTTTTTTATGAGATTGACTTGGCTCTTGTTAACCATTACATTTTCTTTCAGAATAATTGTGTTAATTTTTTTGTAAGTAAAGAGGCACCTTCTTTTGCTTTGTCTTATGCAATGGATGTATAGTCTATGAAAGGAGAAGAAGGTGGGCCAGAGAAAAGAAAGGATATAAAGAGGATTATTCACAATGATAAATGTTTATTTTATGGCAAAGTTATAATATTTCCATGATTTTATGAATAATAGAGCATCAAAATCAATCCTCAAACAAATATCAAGTTATTGAAATCACAGACTATATATTTGGCCACAAGAAATTAAGCTAGTAATAAAAAAATAAAAGGTAACTAGAAAAATATTCATGTACTTTAAGTAACCTGTAGGTCAAAAAGAAGTAACTGAGAATGAGAAATTGTTTTGGACACTTCTTTGTAATGACAAATGGTGTATACATTCTTAATTTGAGTGACAGTCTCTGGGGTTATTTTTTGCTATCTAAAATGCAGGGCATATTTCTGCTCATTTGGGAAAATACAGCATGGTATTTTCAGATCGAGTATAATTCCCTACTTTAGTGAAATAATCCTGAGAATCAGGATTGAACCTTCATTTGCTTAGTGTTAATAACATCCCATAATGTCTCAAGTTATTTCTTGTTGGCTAGAAGCTAGGTGTTTATATATACACATATACATATACATATATAAATATATTTTGTTTGAGGGAGGGGGAGAGAGCACGCACGTGCAGGGGGAGGAGCAGAGGGGCAAAAAATCTCAAGCAGGCTTCTTGCTGGGATCTGGCGGCATGGGTGCTTTGATCTCACAACTCTGAGATCATGACCTGAGCCAAAGTCGAGTCTGTCACCTGACTGAGCCACCCAGGTGACACTAGGTTTATATTTTTAAATAACAATGGAAAAAATAGATCAAATCACTTTATTCTAGTTTTGTATCATGTGTGTCAATCCCCGAAGTGGAGAAAGGTCTCTAATGTGATTTTCTGTATGCCTAATTACATGAGTTTATTCTCTTGGAAGGTAGTAGCCATATAAAAAAGTTCAACCACCATATTAGAGAGCCACTGGGTGGGTAGGTGGGTGCATGGAAGAATGGGTTGATGAATAGGTAAATAGAGAGATGATAGATAGACCAATAAATAGATACATAGACCCATGTATATAGAGAGAAACCCTGGGTAATAGATTTTGAAGGAAAAATAGAAACCCAGCCAATCTCCAGCTGATCCAGCCTCCCCAGGTGAGGCACCAGACTTGCATGTAAAGCTTGTAAATGTTCCATTTTCAACTGAACCACCTCAGCCAACCCCATGTGAACAAAGAGAAGCCATCCTCACTGAGCCCTGCCCCAAATGCAGAATCATGAGAAAATGAATAGTTGTTACTGCCTGTTGTTTTAATTACTTCTTGCTGTGTAACAAACCACCCCAAATTATAAGCAATATGTAACTGAAATACCTAGAAAATTGGTACATATTATATTTTACATTGATCAACAGAACCAAAAGTTATGAATGTGAATGACTTGCTCTGTTTTTTATTTTTATTTATTTATTTTTATTTATTTATTTATTTTTTAAAGATTTTATTTATTTATTTGAAACAGAGAGAGAGAGATGACAAGTATGCAGAGAGGCAGGCATAGAGAGAGAGAGGAGAAAGCAGGCTCCCCGCTGAGCAGAGAGCCCGATGCGGGCCTCAATCCCAGGACCCTGAGATCATGACCTGAGCCGAAGGCAGAGGCTTAACCCACTGAGCCACCCAGGTGCCCACTTGCTCCGTTTTTTAATCAAAATGAAGCTAAATAACAAATTCTTCTTCCTTGCAGCTTAATGGAGACTGTGAATCTTTTGTTAATATAATGCCTCTAGTGACTTATTTTTGATGTTCAAATTTGGAAATAGCAGGGCCCCAGGCAAACATCCCATTTATTTCTTAAGGGAAATATAACAGATTTTGAAAGGTTAAGGCAAAAATCCTGAGTATTTTGAGAGATATCATTAAGAAACTGGGAGGTCCAAACAAATTATAAATAGAAAGTATTCTTCCCAAAGACTTTTTCAGTTTATTTAGTTTAAAACAGAATAAATTAAATTTGATGAAGCTGCAGAGTTTGAAAGGGAGAATAAAAGAAGTTTAAAAGATGTCAGAAATCATTTTACAATAACTGGAGACAAAGTCAATTTTTTTTTTTAATTCCTGCCAAGCTAGGAAAGATATAGATGAATGAGCTCCAGAGCTCATCCTCAAAGTAGGCACTAGTTTCAGTCCCTCCTCCACTGAAGTTCAACAGGAACTCTGTAACAAGAGCAGTATTTTCTCGGATGGGATTTCAGATCCCAGTCTGTCTTCACTGGTCATCTCATGACATTGGAGATGGCCAGAACCCAGACAAAACCAAAGGCTAGGCAAGGTTTCTGGGTATTAGGAAATACTATGAATGACTGAAAAGTGGACTCAGAACACCTCTCTGGAAATTCTGGAGGGAAAGGCCCTCTGTCTGGCACTTGTGTCACTACGTTTATCACCAGATTTGATAGTTGATGAAGGGGACTGAGGCCCCATCCTATCTCAGTAAGTCACATGCATCCCTATCAATGCTGAGAGGCCAGCCCAGGAGGACAGAATCGCTCACCAAGGACTGCTGAGTAGTTGCCCTTCCCTGCTGGATGCCCCAAAAGATATGTCTCCATTGGTAGAAGGGTATTTGGGAAACCTTTCTAAATTATATTAAGTGACAAGGAATGCCAGAAAATCTAGTTACAGAGTAATCTAACAAACCTAAACTATATCATGAATTTAAGAAATAATCAGCGGATGGTTCAGGCTCTGGGCTAGAGTACACATATTATGAGTAAGAACTCTCTAATAAATGAGTAAATCAAAGTAACTAATTCACAAATTGTTTAAACTTCTAGCTATAAAACTAGTTTTTTGTTAATATTCTCAATCACTGTAATCAGCACGAGAAGTGTTGTTGCTGACCAAATACTCTGACACAAAACAGAGTTAAAGTACATTATATTTTTCCTAAATCCTATTTATTTTATTTCTAATAGTTAAAATATCCATAGGATTCAAAATTCAAATGGGTGTAGTGTTCAAAGTCAAATTCCTATCCTGTCTCCCCACCACCCTGTTCCCTTGCCTCGAGTGTCTTATAGGTCTTCCAAAGACATTTAATGCCTTTATAGGCATATGTTTTCCCCTTCCCACATGTTTTATAACTATAAATGGCCACTTTATATTTGTATATTGTTTCGCACTGCACATCAAGATAAATAACATTTTTTTTAAAGATTTTATTTATTTATTTGACAGAGAGAGATCACAAGTAGACAGAGAAGCAGGCAGAGAGAGAGAGGGAAGCAGACTCCCTGCTGAGCAGGGAGCCCGATGCGGGACTCGATCCCAGGACCCTGAGATCATGACCTGAGCCGAAGGCAGCGGCTTAACCCACTGAGCCACCCAGGCGCCCCGATAAATAACATTTTTAAGCCTCAAAACTCCCTGAGATAGACATTCATTCTACACAAGTATAGATCCTGAAAAACATTTAAGACACTTACCCATTTAAAACACTTATGTGCAGAGATGGCACATAAACATAGCTCTTCCTATTCTAATCAACGTTCTCTTCATGGCACTCTCACATCCTTATTAATTCATTCATTGCTCCATTTACTTATTAATTAATTAATTAATTAATTTAGTAGACTCCCTGCCCAACATAGGGCTTGAACTCATGACCCTGAGATCAAGAGTCCCAAGCTCTACCAACGAAGACAGTCCACAAATAATATATATTTGCCATTCAGCAAATATATATTAAGTTCCCATTATATGTAAAATATTATCTTAGATGTATATATTTGGGTAAGACTATTTCTTCTTCCTAAGAGCTTAAATTGTACAGTGACAATAAAAGATAGAGTATTACAGTGTAGTTTTACAGCTATACAAACTAATATGAAAGTCCTAAAAAGGAAACAACTACTTTGCCTTGAGATATCAAAAAAGTTTTCATGGTAGAAATGGCATTTGTGTCAAGCTTTGAACTACAAGTAGAACAGAAACAACATAAACATACCAGTACAAATAAAATGCATGTATATACAAAGTGTTCTAAGCATGCCAGAGGCCTTTAGCTACATAAATAAAGAATTTTCTATAGGAGCAAAATGTGAAACCTCATTAATTTGTTCACATCATCTTCTTTTATTCAAGATCAGAATTGCATGTTTAGTTATAAAGATGTGTTACTTTAGAGGTACCTGGGTGGCTCAGTGGTTGGGCCTCTGCCTTCAGCTCCGGGTACGGACTCGGGGTCCTGGGATCAAGCCCCGTGTCAGGCTCTCTGCTTGCAGGGAGCCCACTTCCCCTTCTCTCTCTGCCTGCCTTTCTGCCTACTTTGGTCTCTGTCAAATAAATAAATAAAATCTTTTAAAAAAAAAAAAGATGTGTTACTTTATGCAGAGTATAGCATATTGTGGACATTGAGTGAAAGAGTAAAGCACACTAGACTTATCTTCCACTTCTTACAATGACAAAGGAATCAGATCCACCCTTCACCATAGAACAGCTAAAAGAAGTGGGAAAAAAATATCCAAACGTGTGTCTCAGGGCATCAAAGCATAAAAAAGTAAAGAAAACCTAGGTGGCCAAATTCTGGAAGAAGAAACCCAGATGGTTGAACCAAGCAATTGGAGAAGCTTTTCTACTAGGGATACCTGCCAACTCCAGCTGTGACAAGTGAGAGGCTGAGAAACTGGGCCAGTATGTAAACAAATTCACATGGTTAGCAGGAATTAGGGTTCGGGACATGCCAAGGATTGAAGATCCTGATAACCCATTAGCTTTTTACTGGAATCTCAAAAGACCCTGACATACAAATAAGGTATTATCTGGAAGGAGCAGGCCCTTCCAGGATGGATGTTCAACTCCAAATACATGAATTGTGATTACATATCTGGGTTTGCAAACATTAATCCTCTCTAGAAGACTATGACATCATCCTAAACATCTAACAATCTCTATAATCTTATAACACAATTTTCAATGTCCAATACTCAATCAAAAGTTACAAGCCATATGACGAGGCAAGTCAAAAAAACACCAAACAAGAAAAATAAGTCCACAGGCGATACAAATAATGAATGACCGGATATGTACTTTTTATGAGTTATGGTTAACATGGTTAAAAAATTTTCTTAAAATATTGAGTTTTCCAAAAACTAGAAAGTTTTTTTTTTTTTATGACTCTTGAAAGAGGGAGGAAATTTTGCCAGGTGATACAACATGGGTGAACCCTGAAGACATCATGCTGAATGAAATAAACCAGTCACAAAAGGACAAATATTGTGAGATTCCACTTATATGAGCTAACTATAGTAGTCAAAACCAGAGACAGGAAGTGGAATGGTGGTTACCCGGGGCCACAGAAAGGCAGAATAAGAAGTCATTGTTTAGTGGGTATGAGTTTGAATTTGGGAACTTGTAAATGTCCTAGAAGTGGATGGTGGTGATCACAGCACAACAGTGTGAATGTACTTCATGCCAATGAACTGTATGCATGAATAATGATTAAAATGGTAAATTGTATGTTGTGTATATTTTGCCACAATAAAAAACTATTATAAGGGGAAAAAAGAATCACATGGAAATTATAGTATTAAAAAAAATAAAATCACTGAAATTAAGAACTCAGTGGATGAATTGGGAAAAGATTAGAATGCCCTATATTACTGCTGAAGACAGATTTGTGGTAATGACAATAGATCATAAAAAAAAAAAAAAGCTAGAATAGGAAGGAGGAAGCAAGATGGCAGAGGAGTAGCAGACTGAAACAGCATTAGGTCCCAGAAGTTCAGCTAAATAGTTATCAAATCATTCCAAACACCTATAATCTCAACAGGAGAGAGAAGAGAAGAAGAGCAGCAATTTTAGGAACAGAAAATCGACCATTTTCTGGAAGGTAGGACATGCAGAGAAGTGAATCCGAAATGATGGGAAGATAGACTGTGAGGGGAGGGGCCAGATCCTGGCAAGTGGTGGAGCAGCAGAGCACAAAATCAGAACTTTTAGAAGTCCACTCCACTGAGGGACATTTCTCCAGAGGCTAAGTGGGGGTGGAACTCTCACAGGGACAGTGTGGTCTCAGGACCTGCAGGGTCACAGAAAGACCAGGGGTGTCTGAGTATGGCAGAGTTCCCAGGTATCAAAGTGTGGAAGCTGGCTACAGAGATGGAGCTGGAGCTGAGGAGGGGCTCTCAGCTCCAGGTTACCTTAAGCTGTGATCCAAGGCAAAATTGGGCCACTGTTCTTCAAGTAGGGGCCAAACAAGTGGCAGATCCAGAGAGACCCACTCCTTCCTCCTCCAGGAGGAGCAGCATGGGAGTGCACAGCAGGAATCAGCTGGGTTTGGAGACTCCAGATGGCGCCATGCACCAGAGATAGAAACGCTTGGTCACAGGCCAGGTGAACACAGAGCACAGCCAGAGACCAGGGAGATGGGAGAGATTGACTGCTTTTCTCTGAGGGTGCACTAAGGAGTGGGGCCTGAGCACTTGGCTCCTCTGGGCCAGAGTTTGGGAGGCTGCCATTCCTATTCCCATCCTCCAAAGCTGTATGGAAAGTGTTCAGGGAACAAAAGTTCCCAGGAGTGAACCTGAGCAGATGACTTAGCCTGGCCCCTGGCAAGGGTGGTGCAATTCTGCCTCAGGCAAAGACACTTGAAAAATCACTGCAATAGGCCCCTCTCCCAGAAGATCAGCAAGAACATCCAGCCAAGACCAAGTTCATGGATCAACGATAACTGCAAACTCCAGAGCTAGGGGAGAGCAACACATAGAATTCATGGCATTTTCCCCCATGATCCTTTAGTCTTGCAAAGTGAAATTATTTTTATTTTATTTTTTCTTATTCTATTTTTAACTTTTCCTCTTTCCTCTTTTAACGTTTTTCTATTTTATCCCAACAATACCTTTTTTAAAAAGATCTTTTTAAAATATGACTAATATTTTATCCCTTCATTGTATTTAACTTTATTTTTTGTGTACATGTAGGTTTTTTTTTCTTTAAAATTTTGGGATACAATTCTTCTAACAGATCAAAATATACCCTAAATCTAGCATATGGTTTGTTCTAGTTTCCAGTCTGGTCACATTCTCTAGTCTTTCATGTTTGTTTGTTTGTTTTTCTTTTTTCAACCAATTTATCTTATCAATTCCTTTTTTAGAAACATTTAAAAATTGTCATCTTTACAGTCATATTCCATCCCTTCATCATGTTTACCCTTATTTTTGTATATATGTAACTTTCTCTTTCTTTAAAATTTTGGGAGATAGTTTCCTCTAAGAGACCAGAATACACCCAAAATGAAGGGATGGTTCTGTTCTATTCACCCGTCTAATATACATATAGTTTTTTTATTTTTTATTTTTTTATTTTTTTATTTTTATTTTTCCCCTCTTTCTTCTCCCCGTGGTTTTGGGCCCCTTCTGATTTGGTTAGCGTATAGTTTTCTGGGGTCTTTGCCAACCTTTTAGTATTTTATTCTCTCATTCCTATATTCATATCCAGAGAAAATGACAAGGTGGAAAAACTCACCACAAAAAAAAGAACAAGAGGCAGTACCAACAGCTAGGGATCTAGTCAATACAGATATTGGCAATATGTCAGAACTGGAGTTCAGAATGATGATTATCAAGGTGCTAACTGGGCTCGAAAAATGCATGGAAGATATTAGAGAATCCCTTTCTGGAGAAATAAAATCCCTTTCTGAAGAAATAAAAGAATTAAAATCTAACCAACTTGAAATCAGAAAAGCTATTAAGGAGGTGCAATAAAAAATGGAGGCTCTTACTACTAGGATAAATGAGGCAGAAGAGTGAATTAGTGATATGGAAGACCAAATGATGGAGAATAGAAAAGCTGAGCAAAAGAGAGACAAACAACTACTGAACCATGAGCGGGGAATTCAAGAGATAAGTGATACCATAAGATGAAACAATATTAGAATAATTGGGATCCCAGAAGAAGAAGAAAGAGAAAGGAGCAGAAGGTATATGAATTATACCAGACAATTTCCCTAATACAGCAAAGGGAACAAGCATCAAAATCCAGGAGGCACAGAGAATACCCTCAAAATCAATAAAAATAGGTCAACACCCCATCATCTAATAGTAAAACGTACAAGCCTTAGTGACAAAGATTAAAATCCTGGAAGCAACTCAGGACAAGAAGTCTTTAACATACAATGGTATAAACATTAGATTGGAAGCAGACTTATCCACAGAGACCTGGCAGGACAGAAAGAACTGGCATGATATATTCAGAGCACTAAATAAGAAAAACATGCAGCCAAGAATACTATATCCAGCTAGGCTAGCATTGAAAATAGAAGGAGATATAAAAAGCTTCCAGGACAAACAAAAACTAAAAGAATTTGCAAACACCAAACCAGCCCTACAGAAAATATTGAAAGGGGTCTTCTAAGCAAATAGAGAGCCTAAAAGTAGTAGACCAGAAGGGAACCAGAAAGAGAAAATATATAGTAACAGTCACCTTACAGGTAACACAATGGCACTAACTTCATGCCTTTCAATAGTTACCCTGCATGTAAATAGGCTAAATGCCTCAATAAAAAGACACAGGATATCAAAATGGATTAAAAAAAAAAAGTCAATATGCTCTCTGCAAGAAACTCATCTTAGACCCAAAGACACCTCCAGATTTTAAGTGAGGGGGTGAAAAAATATACCATGTGAATGGACATCAAAAGAAAGCTGGAGTGGCAATCCTTATAACAGATAAATTAGATTTTAAGCCAAAGACTATAATAAGAGATGAGGAAGGACACTATATCATACTCAAAGAGTCTGTCCAACAAGAAAGATCTAACAATTTTAAATATCTATACCCCTAACTTGGGAGCAGCCAATTATATAAGTCAATTAATAACAAAATCAAAGAAACACATCAACAATAATACAATAATAGTGGGGGAGACTTTAACACCACCCTTACTGAAATGGACAGATCATCCAAGCAAAAGATCAACAGGGAAATAAAGGCCTTTAATGACACACTGGACCAGATGGACATCACAGATATATTCAGAGCATTCCATCCCAAAGCAACAGAATACACATTCTTCTCAAGTGCACATGGAACATTCTCCAGATAGATCACATCTTGGGTCACAAGTCAGGTCACAATGGTACCAAAAGATTGGGATCATTCCCTGCATATTTTCAGACCACAATGCTCTGAAGCTAGAACTCAACCACAAGAGGAAAGTTGGAAAGAAATCAAACATGGAGGCTAAAGAACATCCTTCTAAAGAATGAATGGGTCAACCAGGAAATCAAAGAAGAATTTAAAAAAATCATGGAAACAAATGAAAATGAAAACACACTGTTCAAAATCTTTGGGACACAGCAAAGGTAGTTCTGAGAGGAAAGTATATAGCCATACAAGCCTTTCTCAGGAAACAAGAAAGGTCTCAAGTACACATCCTAACCCTATACCTAAAGGAGCTGGAGAAAGAACAGCAAAGGAAGCCTAAACCCAAAAGAGCAGAGAAATCATAAAGATCAGAGCAGAAATGAATGAATAGAAACCAAAGAACGGTAGAACAAATCAAGGAAACTAGGAGCTGGTTCTTTGAAAGAATTAATAAGATTGATATCCCCTGGCCAGACTTATCAAAAAGAAAAGAGAAAGGACTCAAAAAATAAAATCATGAATGATAGAGGAGAGATCACAGCCAACACCAAAGAAATACAAACAATTATAAGAACATATTATGAGCAACTATATGCCAGCAAATTTGAAAATCTGGAAGAAATGGATGCATTCTTAAAGACATATAAACTATCACAACTGAACCAGGAAGAAATAGAAAACCTAAACAGACCCATAACCAGTAAGGAGATTGAAGCAGTCATCAAAAATCTCCAAACAAACAAGAGCCGAGGGCCAGACAGCTTCCCAGGGGAATTTTACCGAACATTTAAAGAATAATTAATACCTAGTTTCCGGAAACTGTTCCAAAAAAAAATAAATGGAAGGAAAACTGCCAAACTCATTTTTTGAGGCCAGCATGACCTTGATCCCAAAACCAGACAAAGATCCCATCAAAAGAGAAAATTGCAGACCAATATCCTTGATGAACACAGATGTGAAAATTCTCACCAAAATACTAGCCAATAGGATCCAACAGTACATTAAAAGGATTATTCACCATGACCAAGTGGGATTTATTCCTGGCCTGCAAGGTTGGTTCAACAACCACAAATCAATCAATGTGATACAATACATTAATTAAGGAAAAGAACAAGAACCACATGATACTCTCAATAGATGCTGACAAAGCATTTGACAAAGTACAGCTTCCTTTCCTGATCAAAACTCTTCAAAATGTAGGGATAGAGGATACATTCTTCAATATCATCAAAGCCATCTATGAAAAACCCACAGCCAATATCATTCTCAATGGGGAAAAACTGAGAGCTTTTCCGCTAAGGTCAGGAACACAGCAGGGATGTCCACTGTCACCACTGCTATTCAACATAGTACTAGAAGTCCTAGCCTTAGCAATCAGACAACAAAAAGAAATAAAAGGCATCCAAATCAGCAAAGAAGTCAAACTATCACTCTTTGCAGTTGATATGATACTTTATGTGGAAAACCCAAAAGACTCCACTCCAAATCTGTTAGAACTTGTACAGGAATTCAGTAAAGTGTCAGGATATAAGGAGTTGATCCCATTTACAATTGCACTCAAAACAATAAGATAACTAGGAATAAACGTAACCAAATAATCTGTACTCAGAAAACTATAAAGTACTCATGAAAGAATTTGAGGAAGATACAAAGAAATGAGAAACTGAGCCTTTGGCTCAGGTCATGATCCCAGGGTCCTGGGATTGAGCCCTGCATCGGGCTCTCTGCTTGGCAGGGAGCCTGCTTCCCCCCTCTCTCTCTGCTTGCCTCTCTGTCTACTTGTGATTTCTGTCAAATAAATAAAATCTTAAAAAAAAAAAAAAAGAAATGAGAAACCGTTCCATGCTCATAGATTGGAAGAAAAAATATTGTGAAAATGCCTATGCAATCTAAACATTCGATGCAATCCCTATCAAAATACCATCTAGTTTTTTCAAAAAAATGCAACAAATAATCCTAAAAATTTATATGGAACCAGAAAAGACCCCAAATAGCCAAAGGAATGTTGAAAAAGAAAGCCAAGTTGGTGGCATCACAATTCCAGACTTCGAGCTCTATTACAAAGCTGTCATCATCAAGACAGTGTGGTACTGGCACAAAAACAGACACATAGATCAATGGAACAGAACAGAGAGCCCAGAAATAGACCCTCAACTCTATTGTCAACTAATCTTTGACAAAGCAGGAAAAACGTCCAATGGAAAAAAGTCTCTTCAACAAATGGTGTTGGGAAAATTGGACAGCCACATGCAGAAGAATGAAACTGGACCATTTCCTTATACCACACCTAAAAATAGACTCAAAATGGATAAAAGACCTCAATGTGAGATAGGAATCCATCAAAATCCTTGAGGAGAACACAGGTGCACCAACTTCTTCCTAGACACATAGCCAAAGGCAAGGGAAGCAAGGGCAAAAATGAACTAGTGGAACATCATCAAGATCAAAAGCTTTTGCACAGCAAAGGAAACAGTTAACAAAACCAAAAGACAATTGACAGAATGGGAGAAGATATTTGCAAACGACATATCAGATAAAGGGCTAGTATCCAAAATCTATAAAGAACTTATCAAACTCAACACCCAAAGAACAAATAATCCAGTCAAGAAATGGGCAGAGGACATGAACAGACATTTCTGCAAAGAAGACCTCCAGATGGCCAACAGACACATGAAAAAGTGCTCCACATCACTCGGCATCAGGGAAATACAAATCAAAACCACAATGAGATACCACCTCACATCAGTCAGAATGGCTAAAATTAACGAGTCAGGAAATGACAGACACTGGAGAGGATGCAGAGAAAGGGGAAACCTCCTACGCTGTTGGTGGGAATGCAAGCTGGTGCAGCCAATCTGGAAAACAGCATGGAGGTTCCTCAAAAAGTTGAAAATAGAGCTACCCTATGACCCAGCAATTGCACTACTGGGTATTTACCCTAAAGATGCAAACGTAGTGATCCGAAGGGGCACGTGCACCAGAATGTTTATAGCAGCAATGTCCACAATAGCCAAACTATGGAAAGAACTTAGATGTCCATCAACAGATGAATGGATAAAGAAGAGGTGGTGTGTTTGTGTGTGTGTGTGTACACACACATTGGAGTACTATGCATCCATCAAAAGAAATGAAATCTTGCCTTTTGCAATGACATGGATGGAACTAGAGGGTATTTATTAGGCTGAGTGAAATAAGTCAATCAGAGAAAGATAATTATCATATGATCTCTCTGATATGAGGAATTTGAGAGGCAGGGGGAAGTGTAGGGTGTTGGGAAGGAAAAAATGAAACAAGATGGGATCAGGAGGGAGACAAATCAAAAGAGACTCTTAATCTCACAAAACAAACTGAGGGTTGGTCGGGGTGGAGAGGATGGTTGGGTTATGGACTTTGGGGAGGGTATGTGCTATGGTGAGTGCTGTGAATTGTGTAAGCTTAATGATTCACAGACCTGTAACCCTGGGGCAAATAATACATTATATGTTAATAAAAATAATTTAAAAAGAAAAGAAAAAAGCCAGAATAAATCACAGAGAGACAAAAGATGAAAAATATAGTAAATCATATAAGGGATAGAGAGGATACAGTGACATTTAACATGTTCTTGACTTTCAGGGGAAAAAATAACATGAGAGAATGAGGCAGAAGTAATATTTGCAGAGATAATGAATGACAAATTCCCACTCGATACCACGAACCTGTATGCTTAAAAGTGAGTGAGATAAGGGACACCTGGATGACTTAGCTGGTTGAGCAACTATGTCTTGGTGTCAGCTCAGGTCCTGATTTCACGGTGGTGAGATGGAGCCCCACCTCATCTGCTTGAGATTTTGTTTCTCCCTCACCCCCCCATACTTTCTCTCTCAAATAAATACAAAAATCTTTAAAATTAAAAAAAAAAAAATAGGGCACCTGGGTGGCTGCCTTCGGCTCTGGTCATGATCTCCAGGTCCTGGGATCGAGCCCCATGTTGGGCTGCCTGCTCAGTGGGGAGCCTGCTTCTCCCTCTTCCTCTGCCTCTCCCCCTGCTTGTGCTCTCTCTCCCTCTCTCTTTCAAATGAACAAATAACATCTTTAAAATAATAATAATAATAAAATAAATAAATCTTTTAAAAGTGAGATGGTAAATTTTATGTTATGTATGTTTTAGCACAATTAAAAATGTAAAATTTTGAAATATTATCTCTGAGTTTAAATTATATAGAAAATTAAAATCACAACAAAATGACATTTAAATAGTGAGAGACTATAAATGGAGTTCAAATGTTCTGTTCTTCTGATACATTTAAAAATATAAGAATAAAGAGTTGAAATTAAAATGATAGAAAAATGATATGTCATAGAAACTCTATCTAAAATAAAGCCAGTATAACTGTATTAATATCAGAAATTAGGCTTCAAGAGAAAAAAAAATTCTATAGATAAAGAGAGCCATTTAATGGTAGAGAAATTACAATAATTCTAAATCTGTATGTACCTAATAATAACACAGCTTCAAATGATATAAAACAAAAAGTCAAATTTCAAAGAGAAATACATAATTCTGTAAGTGTAGTGGTAAATTTTACCAAGCCTCTCTCATTATTAGAACAATCAGACAAAAATATTAGTAAGTCTGGAGAAGCTTTGAACAACACAATAATAATGACTTAACTGATAAGTCATTAGTATTGTGAAACCCTGCACCAAACAGCTACAGATATCCTTTTTTTTAACACTTACTGGGCCATAAAACACATCACAAATTTAAAAAGTTGCAATCATACAGAGTATATTATCTCACCCCAGTGGAATTAAGCTGGAAATCAATACTGCAAAGATAAAGTGAAAATTTGGAAATTTAAAAGTATACTTTATAAATAACCTGTAAACCAATAATGAAAATGAAATGAAAATTACAAAATATTTTGAACAGAATAATAATGAAAACAGTCAATATGAAAACTTTTAGGATATAACTAAAGCTAAACACCTTTGCCTTAAGATGGAAATTTTAGGGACGACTAGGGGCTCAGTCCATTGAGCATCTGTCTTCAGCTCAGGCCATGATCCCAGGGTCCTGGAACCAAATCTTGCATCGGGCTCCCTACTCAGTGGGGAGTCTGCTTCTCCCTCTGCCTCCTGCTCCCCCTGCTTATGAGGTCCCTCTTTCTCTCTCTCTTTCTCTGTCAAATAAATAAATAAATAAAATTTTTTAAAAATTCATATGTTATAAAGAGAAAAAGGTAAAAAAAAAATCAGTGAGTTAAGCTCAATTAAAAAACTCAGGAAAAAATGGGGCGCCTGGGTGGCTCAGTGGGTTGGGGCCTCTGCCTTCAGCTCAGGTCATGATCCCAGAGTCCTGGGATCGAGCCCCACATCGGGCTCCCTGCTTGGCGGGGAGCCTGCTTCCTCCTCTCTCTCTGCCTGCCTTTCTGCCTACTTGTGATCTCTGTCTGTCAAATAAATAAACAAAATCTTTAAAAAAAAAAAAGAAAAACTCAGAAAAAGAATAGCAAATTAAATCAAAAAAAATTACAGGGGAAAAAAATATAAGAGCAACTGACAAAACAGAAAAATAAGCAATTAGCAAAGAAGATAAACAATGCCTGAAACTTATTATTTGAAATGTATGAAAGAACTGATTAATCCCTGGTAAGCCTGACTAAGAAAAAGAAAAAGGGAGAAAGTATAAAATAAATAATATTGGTTATTTACAAGATGAAATCAGTATGGGTCAGAAAGACATGTCCCTCTCTCTGTCAAGTAAATAAATAAATCTTTTTAAAAAAGGAAAGACATTAGAAATATTGTAAGAGAATATTATGAAAAATAATAGTATTCAAATAAATTTGAAAATTTAGATGTAAATAACGTCATTTCTTCAGAAAAATATAACTTTCTAGAACTTACAAGAAAAGAAATAGTAAAACCTTAATGGTACTGTAACAATTAAAGGAACTGAATAATTAAAATACTTACCATAAGAAAATCTCTAGGCCCAAAGGATTGAAAAAAAAAAAAAAATTCTACCAAATCCACTACAGGAAAATCAAAGTGTAAATCTTTCTTATTGATGATCATTGATGCAAATGTCCCAAACAAAACAAGAGCAAAATGAATACAACAATATATAAAAGGAATAATGATTCACAACTAATTTGAAATTATCAAAGAAAGAAAAAAATCTTTATTCAATTAATTTTTAAGTCAATTGATATAATATTTCACATTAACAAAATCAGAAAGTCATATGATTATCTCAAAAATGCAGAAATTTCAATACTCACTCGTAACTAATATAGCAAACTGTAAGGAGAAGGTCTTTTAATTTCTGAAGAGTACATATAAAACAACTTCAGAAAGTATCATACCGGGGCACCTGGGTGGTTCAGTGGGTTAAAGCCTCTGCCTTCGGCTCAGGTCATGATCCCAGGGTCCTGGGATTGAGCCCTGCATCGGGCTCTCTGCTCAGCAGGGAGCCTGCTTCCTCCTCTCTCTCTGCCTGCCTCTCTGCCTACTTGTGATCTCTGTCTGTCAAATAAATAAATAAAATCTTAAAAAAAAAAAAAAAGAAAGAAAGCATCATACCTAATGATTCAATGCCATTAGTGAATCTTTCAAGAATAGAAATAATACAATGCCAGGAGGGGATCCTCCAATATAACCATTTCTATTCCACATATTTGGAGATTCTAGGCAGTAAAATAAATGAAGAAAAAGAAGAAAAATAATTGGGAATCTGTCATTATTTGCAAATGGCATAAAAATATACATAAAATTTAAAAATTATAGGTCACATACAAAAAGTCAATATTACAAAATTAACTATATTTCTATTTATACTATTTGATAGATATATAGCTGTGAAAGCTAAAAGTTAAGAAGATGTTACTTATATTGACATTAACATCATATATCTAGGAATAAACTTAATTTTTTTTTGATGTTCAAGATATCTACATAGAAAATTACAAAACAGAGAGAAACCAAATAATATCATATATAATATATTTGGGAATTGAAAGCCTCAAAATTGTAAAAACCAAAGCCTCACAGTGCTCTATGTAGTAATTGCAATCTCAACAAAAATCACAGCAGATTTGTATATGTATGTTAATTTTCACACAGATTCTAAGATTTAGATCAGAACATAAAGGGCCACAGTGCCTGGCTGTTTCATTCAGATAGGCATACAACTCTTGATTTTAGGGTCATGAGTTTGAGTCTCACATTGGATGTAGAGATTACTAAAAATAAATAAATAGGGGCATCTTGGTGGCTCAGTTGGTTAAGCGTCTGCCTTCCACTCAGGTCATGATCTCAGGGTCCCAGGATTGAGACCCACATTAGGATCCCTGCTCAAGGGGAGTCTGCTTCTCCCTCTCCCTCTGCCTGCTGCTCCTCCTGCTTGTGCTCGCTCTGTCTATCTCTTTTTCTCTGTCAAAGAAATAATAAATAGACTTTTTTTATATATAAACAAGTAAATAAATAAACTTTAAAAACAAAGAATACAAAAGGCTAAGAGTAGCTGAGACACTTTGGAAGAACAGCCAGGAGGACCTGCTTTATCAGATATAGAGATGCAGATATAACTAAGACATCTTAGTAAGGTGTTACTGAAACAAGAAGAGACAAATAGAACAATGGACCAAATCAGAGTGCACAGAAAGCAGACTCACATATACGTGGACCCTTGTTTTGTTAAAAAAGTAATACCACCCTGGACAAAATAACTGAAGGGGATTAAAAGGCAAAACTTTCACTTACAAAATGAATTAAGACGTGGGGATGTTGTGTACAACATAGGGAATAGAGTTAATAATATTGTAACAACTTTCTATGGTGACAGATGGTAACTATACTCCTTGTGGCCACCATTTTGTAATGTATATAAACATCAATAAACGAAGTTGTACACCTGAAACTAATACAATATTATATGTCAGTTACTCTTCAATAAAACATTTTTGGTTTTTTTTTTTTAGAGATTTTATTTATATTGGACAGAGAGAGATCACAAGCAGGCAGAGAGGCAGGCAGAGAGAGAGAGGGGGAAGCAGACTCCCTGCTGAGCAGAGAGCCCAATGCTGGGCTCGATCCCAAGACCCTGAGATCATGACCTGAGCTGAAGGCAGAGGCTTAACCCACTGAGCCACCCAGGCACCCTAATAAAACATTTTTTTAAAGGTGGCATGAGGGAAAGGCTGGTGCAGGATTAATTAGATAGTGATGTGGAAAAAAAAAATGGAACATTACCTCTGCCTCACACTATAAACAAAAACCAATCCTAGATGGGTTGTAAACTTATATGTGAAAAGAAAAATAAAAGGCTTTTAGAAGAAATCCTGGGAGAATATCAGGATTTCAGGATAGGGAAAAATATCTTAAGGAGGCCCCAAAAAGCAAAAACCATAAAGGAAAAGATTAATGAATTGGACCAGATTAAAATTATGAATTTAAGTTCATAAAAAGACTCTATTAAGGTAATAAAAAAGTGAGAGGAGATATTTTCAACCCAGAAGCTGTAAGAGTACACATCGAGAATATATGAAGAAGCCTAAGAAAACATAAACAAATCAGTGAAAAATGGTTCTCTTAAATAGACTGTTCACAAAAGAAAATATCCATTGGTCAATGAACATATGAAAAGGTTCTCAATCTCATTGATCGCCTAGGAAATGTAAAACACCCATCAGAATATCTAAATTTAAAGACTGATAATATCAAGTGCCCACAAGCTAATACAATGGGAAATTTGTCCCCTTCTAGTGTGGTGTAAATTAGTACAACCACCTTGAAATACCATTACTAAAACAGTCATGTATAGTCTATGAACTTATGTAGCAGGGCCAGCTATGTAATTTGTATGTCTAATGCAAAATAAAAATATAAGCAGTTGTTCAAATTGCAGGGAAAAAAGTGCTGTTAACGTTAATAATGGGGTGCCTGGGTGACTCAGTGGGTTAAAAACTCTGCCTTTGGTTCAGGTCATGATCCCAGGGTCCTGGGATCAAGCCCCGCGTCTGGGCTCTCTGCTGGGCCAGGAACCTGCTTCCCCCTCTCTCTGTGCCTGCCTCTCTGCCTACTTGTGATCTCTCTCTCTGTATGTCAAATAAATAAATAAAATCTTTTTTTTTTAAAGTTAATAAAACATAAAAATGTTTCCTTTCTTCCTCATCCTCTTTGGTAACTTTGTCATGATGTTGTTTATTTTCTCTTTCTTTAATGCTCTTCTAAATGAGGAAGAATTAAACTTTAAAATTATTAACATGAATGATACCATTGATCTCTGTATTGTGCAATGAGAATTTTTTTGGTTTTGTTTATTAGAGGCAAGAGGGGCGGAGGGAGAAAGAGAATACCAAGCTGGCTCCATGCTCAGCTTGGAGCCCAAGGCTGGGCTCCCATAACCCTGATACCATGACCTGAGCCAAAATCAAGAGTCAGATGCTTCACCAACTGAGCCACCCAAGCAGCCCCTGCAATGCTAGTTTTAGACACAAATATAAGGGCATTTAACTCATACGTAATCACCAAACTTTCGCAACCTGTATTTTATAGCCCATTCCAGCACATGTATTTTATTCTCCAAAACAGTGGAAACTGCACAAAACTAACTGCTGTTCCTGTTCATTTCTCTATATGCTTGTTCTCTACCTTTGGTCCACTGATGACTAAGGAAAGACTAACAGGAAAAGCAACTAGAGTTTGTCCCATCTTTCCGTCCCCGCCCTGTCGGCATTTGCAGAATGAAGCAGTTGGCTAATAAAGGGAAGTTGTGTTTCTCAGAAGACCCTCCTTTAAGCATTCTGATCCAAGTTTGCATTGGAAGAGCCTCGCAAGGCTGGCAGTGCCCCACTCACTCTGTAGCTGCAACAGACTTACCTTAAACTTGTTTTGAGTCATGTTGAACCCCATGAAGAGTCACTCCCCTGAATCCTGGGTTTGTGGGATTTGGGTCATATGCAAATGAAGCCGCAACAAACTGGGAATGTGCACATTGTACCTTTCTCCTTGGCTTATTGCAACAGACTGCAATTACAAAACCCAAGTTTCGAGATCAAATGATTAAGAATTTCAGGACAGTAACAGCGGAGCCTTAAACCAAGTGCAACATCCTTGTGAGCATGGGGCCCACTGAGACTGGACAAATTGCATGCCCATAAAGCGATCCCTGCCCAGCGATCTGCCCCCAGCTTCATAGCCAATGGAAATGCATACATATGGGCTCCAGAAGACATGCTCAAGAGCATTCATCACACCCTTGTTTCTACAAACCTAAACTGGAAATAATTCAAATGTCTACTAATACAAAATTAATAACTGTATTGTATTTATATTTTTTTCATAAAATGAGATACTATATAAAATTAAAACGGAAGAGCTAGGGGTGCCTGGGTGGCTCAGTCAATCAGTCATCTGCCGTTTGCTCAGGTCATGATCCCAGGGTCTTGGGTTTGAGTCCCGAGTTGGCTCCCTGAGTTGGCTCAGCAAGGAGTCTGCTTATCTCTCTCCCTCTGCCTCTCCCCCATCCCCATCCCCTAGCTTGTGTTCTCTCTCTCTTGCTCACTCACTCATTCTCAAATAAACAAATAAAATCTTTTAAAAAATAAATTAAAAATAAATAAATAAAATAGAAGAACAGTAGCTTATCCCAATATAGATGACTCCCACAAATACAATGTTGAGCAAAAGAAGCCAAACACTAAAGAATACATGCTGTGATGAATGTCTGGGTGGCTAAGTTGCTTAAGTGGCTGCCTTCAGCTCAGGTCATGATCCCAGGGTCCTAGGATCCAGTCCCACATCAGGCTACTTGTTCAGTGGGGAGCCTGGTTCTCTGTCTGCCTGCTGCTCCCCCTGCTTGTGCACTCTCTCTCTCATTCTCTCTCTCTCTCTGACAAACAAACAAATAAAATAAAATTTAAAAAGAGCACATGCTTTGTGATTCCTTTCATACAAAGTTGTCAAACCACCAAAATCATGCTAGAAGTATATTCCTGGAAAAGAAGGAAGGAGGCATTGATTGAGAGACAAATGAAGATAATACCTTGTCTTTTGGACTGAGGTAATTACACAGCTGAGTTGACTTTGTGATGGTTTATTGAGCTGAACATTTATACTTTGTTCATTTTTCTGAGTTAAGTCATACTTAATTCTAGTTTTTCTAATTAAAAAACTGGAAATATGGGGAAATATTGAAAAAAGTATTCCTGTATTTTTATTTATTATAGTTCTTCAGTGGAACTTGTGAGGTGATAAAGATTTTTTATTTCACAAAATATTAATGACGATATGTAACATCTGCTATGATAATCACAGAAACATTGGTAAATGAGGGCATTACAAACTTTTAAGTTTGATGTTTAAGAGATTCCTCTTTCATTACTATTACAAATCACCATCAGAGAGCTTTACTTTTCTAATGACATTATTTACTCCTGATAGCTGTAGGTTGTCCCGTATACCCCCAAATATAATGATAATGGAATGATTCATGAAAATTATTGAGATTTTTGTTAATGTTATTATTTTCTATAAGATTATGATTTTTGTCAACATACATATATAGTGATTTCTTAAATTCCTGCTTATAATTATCATGCATTGAGGAGAAAAAAGAAAGGAGAATAAACCTTGAATTCTTTTATGGGCTCCTTGTACAAAAGAACAAAAATAACAATCCAACCAGTCAGTACATAACAACAGTGTCTTGATTCCTGTAAGTACTGAAACACATAAAGCATGCGAATTCATAATAATTAAGTTCCCTCTTCTAATGAGTTGGTTCTAGGAATCAGTAATCAGTGGGAAATAATCTTTTACTTCTGAGATAATCGGAAGAAAGATCTGCGAGGAGCTGGGGAGAATTCTGTAAGAGAAGTTCAAAACTCTGGCCACAAGAGGGCGCTGTGAAGAGCGGACTCGCTGATTCCAAGGCATTGAGCTCTATGGCCATCAGCACTCTAAATAAGAGAAATATTAACTTCACCTTCATCACTAGCTGCAACCATTTCAAATCCTGTACACTTTTTGCACTGAGGTAAAAATTAAGAAAAATAGGTTATCAGTGACTACTTTTCCTGTCTGTCGACACTACTTAATAAATGGACCTCTTCCTTTTTTTAGGACCTGATGTTAACTACTCAATTTAAACAGCCCACATAGATATATTAGGGAAGACTCCCTCAATTCTCCTAGTGAGCTCCAGTTCTTACTAGAGCCGTGGATGACAGCAGAACTGTTCTAGAACTATTCCAACCTTTTATGTCCATTAAACATTACCTACTTATTGAATTAACACTGCCTTGCCTGGCATCTATGTAGAAAAATAAAAAATATGAATGAAAATTACAATTGGCAAAGTTCTATAACAATTCTGTACCTCTATAAGGAGCAAACAAATATGCCATGTTTACACCATGTCTGTAATATTTAACTGCAGCTTTCAAATGACTTTTTTATATCTTCAAATTCATGGATTTTCTCTATTAAGTTTTATTCAAGTTTAATACATTGTTCAAAGCTAACTGGAAGTTAACAAAGAGGAAGTATTTATAATGACAAGGTAAGTGATGAAAGCCCTTTGACCACATATTATTTAACCACAAATCTGAAAGAAAGAAGCCGCAAGATAAAGCCAGAAGTAGGAATTGACCATTTTCACTTCTGATGCAAGAATATGCTCAATTCATTGATGTCAGTGCTTTACAAATTAGCCATGCATGCAAGATTTCTTTTTCCTTTATTCTTTGTCTAAGCTAGATTGTGAAATTTAATGACCGATTCCTTTAATGCCTTCATATAACTAATATTAGTTAAGTCTTTTTTAAGGGTGGGGTTAAGATATTTTATATCTTAAACTCAAATAACTGGGAAACAGAGGTTAAATCTATCTTCCTCAGTCAGCATGTGCCTGCATGGTTTTGAATGTATACCCACAAGTTCGTTGAATCTCCTCCCTTCAAGAGGTAAAGCTTAATTCCCTTCCCCTTGAGTGTAGTTTAGTTTTAATGACTAATTGCCAATGATTGGGATAGAACAGATGTGATGGTATTCAGTTCTGCGATGGTATCCAGTTCTGAGATGAGAGGGTAAAAAGTCTACAGCTTCTTCATTGAAAATGTGCTGCTTCTGTCCTGGATCACTGACTCAGGGAGAAACCATGTCAAAACAGCCCTGGGGAAAAAGGCCCGTGTGAGGGGCAACAGCCAGGTGAATGAGCTTCGAAATGGAACCCCAGCCAAGCCTCTGTAGCCTATAGCCCAGCTGACAGTCCACTAGGACCATATGAGACATCTTGGAATAGAACTACCAGCTAAGCTCTAGGCTTTCTTCAGAAACTGAGAGATAATCAATATTTGCTGTTTAAAGCTGTTGTGTTTGGGGGTAATTTCCTACGAAGTAGACAACTACTGTCAATCTTGGTATCTGGAAGGGGGTTGCTGCCACAACAAAAATCTTAAAATATGGTCATTGCTTAGGAACTGGGCAGTGGGCACCAAGAACACAGATGAAAGCCCAAAGTACCTTGAAGTAGCTATTAATAGATGCCACAGAGTCTTTAACAAGGCAGTGGGTGAGGGCTGGCAGGAAGGTGAAGTAATTGCTACTTAAACGTCTGTTTCAATCTATATTTACCCCAAAATGAGATATCAGACCATATATACATTTACAAATAAAATTATAAGAACCAGTACTTTTAAAACCCTTCACCTAGGGGCTCCTGGGTAGCTGAGCCAGTTAAGGATCCAATTCTTGATTTCAGCTCAGTTCATGATCTCAGGGTCCTAGGATCAAGCCTTGTGTCCAGCTCCCCACTCAGAGGAGAGTCTGTCTAAGGATTCTCCGTCTCCCTCTGCCCCTTCCCCGGCTTGCGCTCTCTCTCTCTCTCTCTCTCAAATAAATAAATACATATTTTAAATAATAAATAAATACCCCTCACCTAATTGGATGATATAAAACATTTGAGAGTAGCCTGGGAATGGGGAGTCATAAAGAAATTTCACCTACCGAAAAGAATTTTGTCCTTCTTCAAATGAGGTGAGGAGATCTTTGTGAAGTCCCTGAGAGACCTAACCCATGTCCTCTAGGCTAGGGTGTGACCCAAGTCTGAGCACTATGGTGGGATGCCAGCGAGGAGATTTGCCTTTGCCGCTGTTGAGTCATTAACAGAGAATGAGAGCTCATCTTCGAATCGTTTTTAAGGGGATCTTACCTGCTCATTGACAGCTTAGGCCAGAGAGCAAGAGGTCCACACAGAGTCTGGGCTCGGGCTGGACTGCTGGAAATCTGGAAGCTAAGGAGGAGTGCCTGTCACCAGCAGAAGGAGGAGACTTGCTCCCTGTACGAGTTGAGGTCAGAGGGGCCCTTCAGGTGAGCTGTCCGAGAAATTCAACCTGGTCTCAGAGAGAAAAAGTCAGCTTTAAACATCAGCCACCCAAAAAGGGAAAATGTAGAATGAAATGCCTTTCCCTTGTCCCTCCCTGAGTTCTGCTTTATAGTGTAATGTTCAGGGGAGATCTGAGGCTGCTCCGGTGGAAGAAGTCGCCTGCCTACTCCCTCCCTGCCGAGGCTGCTAGGAAGCAGCTCAGGGTAGGAGGGGGAAGGGGAGGGGAAGAAAGACTTACCTTTCTTTCTTTCTTTCTTTCTTTCTTTCTTTTTTTCTTTTTTTTTTTTTTTTACTGTGTTATGTTAGTCACCATACAGGACATCATTAGTTTTTGAGGTGGTGTTCCATGACTCATTGTTTGTGTATAACACCCAGTGCTCCGTGCAATCCATGCTCTCCTTAATACCCATCACCGAGCTAACCCTCCCCCCAACCCCATCCCCTCTAAGCCCCTCAGTTTGTTTCCCAGGAGTCCACAGTCTCTCATGGTTCCTCTCCCCCTCTGATTTCTCCCCCTTCATTTTTTCCTTCCCTCTCCTAATGTTCTCTGTGCTATTGCTTATGTTCCACAAATAATGAAACTATATGATAACTGACTTTCCCTGCTTGGAAGTCTTACCTTTAAATGAAAACTAAAATTTGGACTAGACATGCTAATTCAATATACTGGTTGTACTTACTTTAATGGAAATATTATTCACGCTAAATCATGAAAAAAAATGTTAATGGAAAACTGCATTGCTATCATGAAAATGTATGATTGTAAATAATGGCCACAATACCTTACATTTTAAAAGCTTTTAAAAAATGTAAAAATCACCTTCAGGTCTATATTTCATTTTCTCTACAACCCTTCGTGGTGTAGTAGAATAAGGTATTAATTAAGTGCCACGTCCACAAACCTACCCAGAGCTATCTAAACTCTCAGAGTTTATAAAATCTAATGAAGACTAATAAAATAAATGTATAAAGGATCCGGCTCATCTTGGTTCCTCAGCTCTATATTTCTCCCCACCCAAAATGACCAGATATGAATCCAGGTTCTCCTGGCTGCCTGGATCCCTCGGCCTGCCCCAGGACCACTCAGGCCCCGCATCCCAGAGCTGCACATTGCTCCCTTTGTTCTGAATCTAACTCTGGCCCTGGGCCCCACTTCCGATATCTGGGCCTTCACCGAATTCCCAGTTTGGGCATCTACCACCTTCACTTGCAGCTGGCTTCTGCCCGTCTTCATTCCTTGCCTAGATTCCTTTTCCTTTCCAGGACTTCTTCTGAAGGTCTTGTCTGAAGGTCCAAAGGCCTGTCCTAGCAATCAGCCAAGGCAGTTGAGCCTTCATAGCCCTTGACAAATCTTCCTCAAGTCTTCATTACTGTCCCTGGCTCCATTGCCAGAACTCCCTGCTACTTCACTGTCAATTCTGCTGCCAACTATTAGCCTAGTTGAACCTGACTGTAGTCTTTGGAAAGCGTACTTAACCTGATAACCTAAACCTCCAGCTGAACATAAGTGTCAAAGCCCAGCTCGCCTGTGGGTGGGTCCATTCCACATCCTATCCCCTCATATGAACCTATTCCAGTGGAAGTAATTGACATGCTCTACCAAATCTCAATACTGATGAGTTAACATCTGTTAATATCTTAAGTTCTAGTCACCGTACAAAGTATTGTATTTTTTATTTGGTCTTACAATAATCCAATGAGGTAGGCACTATTGCCTTTTACAAATGAGGAAATTGAGGCCCATACTCAGTTAGGTAACTTGCCCAATATTAATTGCTCTTAAGTGAAAAGGTCAGACTTGACTCAACCATGTGGAAATTTCTAGGAAAAATGATAATTAAATGCATGTACGTTGAACAGGGGAAAAAGGCATTCCATGGATCTAGGCAATGACACAGAAAAACTTAAACCTCATATTAAAGAAGGCTAAGTGCATTTTAGGGAAAGGAAAGACAAGTGAGAACAAATTTTTTCACACAGGTGAAAAAAAACTACAAAGAGAAAAACAAAAGTTGAATCTGCTTCTAGACAACTGGACAGCATTTGTCAAGGGACACAAGAGAAAAAGAACCTTCTGTCGCCAAAACCCTGGAGAGGGAAGGAAGCCCGACCTTAGCCCTGCTTGGACAACAGCTGGAAGTACTCAAAGCGCTGTGGGAAGCCGTTGGCCTGGAAAGTCGGGCACTTTAATTCTCTCTTCAGGATGGTTTTCCACCACCTAAGGAGAAATAACGTGTAACAGCTGAATTTGGCGCCCAACAGAACTGGGGGCCACAGCATCCGGGCTCCATCTTGGACTTTGAAAGATCAACTAGTTTTTTTCTGAGTCTCAGTTTCCTCAGTTAGAAAATGGGAATATTAGCATCTACCATTCAAGAGTAAGATGTTGATGAGAGATACTTATGTCAATAACCACCACAGTGCTGAGCACAACACAAATGCTTGGCAAACATTTAATGATACCATGCTGACAGGTGGAGAGAGAAGGGGAAAGACCACCATGATGCCAAGAAAAAGAGTCTAAGCTGTATGCCTAGCTCCGGGCACACAGCAGGCAAGTAATAAGTATTTGTTGAATGAACAAAGGAGTCACACAAGGAATAGATATGTCCTAGTGACTGCACCTCACCACCCAGAATACAGTTGCTTACATGAAAGAGGGCAGCATATGTGCTGGGATCTGAGGTGTCCCCCAAAGTTCTGTCATCCTCTGTGTCTCCCAGGGCGTCCAGATTCCACAGGCTCTGAGGCAGGACTCTGTCCTGCTGCCACACCAGGATGGGCCTGGATGCTCTGCTACTTTTCTTTAACGTGTAGGATTCATTCACAGTAATTCATGTCATGCCTGTTCCATTTCAGAACTTTCATACATCTCATGAGAATTTTTCCAGGCTTTCCCCTGGAGGTAGAGCAGGTAGAGTGGAAAAGGATAAACTGGTCATTTCAGAGGCTAGTTTCCTTAGTTGCCTGACTAACCCCGTGGCCCATATTCACATTGTAGTAAAAGGGGAGCAAGGAGCATTACTTGAATATGGACGTATGAAAACTCTGAAGTGGCACTGATGTGATATCCATTACTTTGAAAAAGAATCACGGGGCACCTGGGTGGCTCAGTGGGTTAAGCCTCTGCTTTTGGCTCAGGTCATGATCTCAGGGTCCTGGAATTGAGCCCTGCATGGGCTCTCTGCTCAGCAGGGAGCCTGCTTCCCCTACCCTCTGCCTGCCTTTCTGCCTACTTGTGATCTCTGTCTGTCAAATAAATAAATAAAATCTTAAAAAAAAGAATTGCAAGTTAGAGAGAAGCAATAGAGGGAGTTCCAGAAATGCAGGGTGGATTAAAGGAAAGACACCATAGAATAAAATCATACAAGAGAAATACTTCATCACACAGCAGTTTTTATCACATTCTGAGAGATTGGCAGGGCTTACTCCATACCAAGAATGAGACAAACTACAACATCATAATAACCTAAAGATTTTTAATCCTGGGATCTCTTGATAAAGAAGGAAAAAAGAGTTATGGACACTGATAGCATTGAAGAGTAGTTAAAACTTGTAAATGATGCCAGCTTGCACTGCAATTAATAAAATACCCAAAGCTGGCGACATGGAAAGGAGAAACCAGATGCTGTCAGGGACCCACCCTTTGTGTGAGGGCTGAATCCCCAGAGCAAAAATAAATGCTAATGGAGAGAACTGACTGTCGTAAGAGATGACTGGAGTCATCATATGCTGGTTGATTCAGTTCCAATTCAAACAGCAGACCAATCTGTGGTACTCTGAGATCTTTCTACAAACTGGCACCAGGCAGCAAATAGCCCATCTGTATTGCTGGGGATGGCACCAATGAGAGCAGATATCTATTTACATAAAGACAGATTTCAACAGCTAAAATGATCCTATATTTGGCACGGCCTACTCATAAAAACTGAGCGTTTAATATGCCAGTAGGCTATAATTGGTCCAATGTATTGTTTTCTTCATGCATGGTAAATTTTCAAGAGGCTAAACCCACAATTTGCAAGGGCTTAAAGCTAGCTAACTAGAAAAGTTATTTTACGTGTAGTTGGAGTGTAACAGTCTGGGTCTTTGTACTCAAAAAATACTTACTACATCCTTTCAAAATCAAGGGGGTTTTTTGGTTTGTTTGTTTTTTTTTTTTATGGTTTATAAAATGGTTTAAAAAAAAAAAAGGAAGCTTGCACTTTGGAGTCCAGTGGAACTGGATTGTAAACTTCTTTCCAGTTGTTATTAGCTGCATAATCACAGTAATATATGGGACTCTGTTCCTGATCCACAAAATAAGGATAGGAACACTCACTTCAAAAACTGTTCTCATACTGAATGAGATAAAGAGAGAACATTTAGCAAAAAACCTGAAAAAATTGAATAGTAAATAAATATTAGTTATCTCTGCTTTCTTCTTCTCTACACCCGATGTTCCAAGAAAATCAAATACAGTGCTTCTAAATTTAAAATCTATGTAGCTGTAACGGTAACAGGTATACCCCTAAGGCTAGTGTACAAACTGGATTTTTAAAAATCTTATTAAAAATAATGCTTAAATCAGAGTTTCCACTTTAAAAGAATCCTGTAAAGTATCCCTGCTTAGAATGAATACCCACCCATAATCAATCTGTTTTCTAATCCTGGGTTTTTGTCCCCTCTGTGAATACTTTGCCTAAAATGGGATCTATCCCTTTTCAGTTCTCTGTAAGGCAATAATTGCATATTTATTCATTCATCAGTGTCAGTTGACTTTGAAAAAAAAGTATTATATAATGTCTATTATGTTTCCTATCCAAAAACATACTGTCATCAGAATGATAATAATATTTTATTTATTCAAAATCACAGGGTCTTTGTTACATCTCAGTCTTCCATGGAAAGGGACTGCTTGGGTGTGTGTGTGTGTGTGTGTGTGTGTGTGTGTGTGTGAGATAACATAAAACATAAGCATATACTCCATCCAGGACATAGTAGATGTTTAATGACTTTGTTGATTTTAGCAAATATTAAGCTATTATCAACCACTGACACTTTTAGAATTGACTTAAAGGGACAGAATTTCAAGGGTTAGCGAGAGGAGAGATAAGATTGAGAGCATGGAGACAGTCTTATCCCCTCCATTTGCAGTTGACTTTAAAGTTATGGGCACTGAGGGGAATAGAGGGTCATCGAAGATAAAAATCCAGTGCAAATGGAATACATCTGAGAGAAAACATAGAAATACTAAAAACTGATGTGTAGATTATTGTTTTAATACATTGTCATTGTCTTAAAGTGCTGTTCCATTGTTGCATCATAAAATCAAAATGATAACAAAAATAATAGTGAATTACATCAGTCTGATTTTGTAAGGAATTAAACATCAGTATTGGTCATCTAGCAGCAGATACCAATCATTAGTTCCATTGCTTCACATGTTCTGCTTAATCCAGCTGTGAGTTCTGAATTTTTTTCCAATGAGAAGAGATAAAGAATCATTTCCTAAGAACAATTTCATTTTAAATTCTCCTAGAAACTGCTGTAAGAAACGTTAAAAAAAAAATTGAAATGCCATCTGCTAAGCAAATATTCTGGCATGACAAATTTAAACAATGTGAAACCCAAGAGATTAAAAATCTGATTCAATTATACTACCAATCTTGGCTGTCATTGAAAAAGCAGACGTTAGAGGAAACTTTAGAAAGAAGTCCATTTAAATATAACTAAATTTCTCCCAAATGTCTTTGTTATAACTTCCCCCAAAATTCATATGTCACTGAAGTCTTCATGATTTTGTTGTTGAAGTTATTAACTTGTCAGATTGCACTGGTTTCTCTGGGTCTGAAAGTATAACTTCTGCTTTAGGAGAATAGGAGAGGTACGGTTTGGGGATAAAATCGCCACTTTTAAATATGTCTGTGGTGTTGGAATGGCACACCATTTGAAGTCATGGGTGCTGTTGAGAGGGTTATTTATCTGTTAATGTATTTTAAATTAACGAGACAAAAAAAAAAAGTGATTTCTAGTTCCCCATTCCATGTTCCCTGGAATATATGGGGTTTAGTTAGGTACCTAACTTAACAATTCAGTGGAATTTCTTGCTGGGTGGCAATTTCTCTTTAACCTAACCTTAAAAGCGAAGGTTTTGAAATAGTCTCTATAATCTACTTCATTAAGCATCTTCAGTGAAAAAAAGAAAGCTTTTATCACACCTAACAATGAGTAGGTTCAGTATGCAAATCCTCCTCCACTTTGTTCTTAAGAATATCACACTGTCACTTATCAAAGAGAGACCAGGGGCATGCATACTCTATTTACAAAAATATAGCTCCTTCTGAAGAGGTTACCGCCATATGCTATTTGAGTTGATGTTCATATAGTACCTAACTATGTAGCACTTGAACCATAATGGGCTTAGAGGGCAGGTAGTACCACTTGAAGTCTCTCTGTTGCCAATTAACCTCAAGAAAAATATTTGCTGTGAGGGACTCTTGCTTTAGGGAAATAGCTCTACTCCTTGCTAAACCAAATAATTTAAGCATATTGAGTAGGAAACGGGTCCCTGGGCAATGCTCCCCAAATTCTCACCCCTTAAATAACATTAACTAAGAGATGACAACATTGTTGGGCTCTGACAAGGCTGACCTCAGAAGGCTTAAGCCAAAGCCAAGGGCCTTTGTATTCCTGAATGACCACTGGGAACTTTGTTAGTCCCGCCCTGGCAGTCCCATGCCCTCCCCTGCTTTTTGCTTTTTTTAAATTCTTTTCTCTATTTTCTTTCTTTTATTCTCCTTTCATTTGTCTCTTCTTTACTTCTTGAACTCTTGACCTCTGTTGAACTCCACTTCTGATCTCTTTATGAGGACAGAGTATCCATCCCTAGATGCAATGGGTATTGGTTGCTATAGGCTCGTGCTGCCTCCCCCAAAAGATGCTTGGGTACTTATGTATCCCTGTGTCACAACTTCTCTAAATGCTCTGTTCTAAGAGGACTCCCTCAACAAACCACCTACAGAAATTTCCGTGTTGGTCTTGCTTCTGCAATACTAACCTAAGAAATTATTATTATTATTATTATTATTATTACAAATAGATCTTGGGCCTTCCACTAGCAATCATAGACACCTAAAGCACTCTGCTAAAGACAATGCTGATTATATTGGATCAAAGTTTCCCTTTCCTGTTTCCACTTCTGACATGACAGTGTGCAACTCAGAGTCACTCCTCAGCAAAACTAATGAAATTATTTCTAAAGTAACTGTTTAAATATGCTTAACCTCACTAGAGACTGTGGACTCAAAGAAACAGATTGAGGGTTTTGGAGGGGAGGGAGGTGGGGTGTTAGGTGAACCTGGTGGTGGGTATTAAGGAGGACATATATTGCATGGAACACTGGGTGTGATGCATAAACAATGAATCTTGGAACACTGAAAAAATAAAATTTAAAAATAAACAAGTTAATAAATGAAATGAAATGCTTAACCCTAGGGGCATACCAAAAAATGGAAATGGCCCTATGGGCATACAGCAAATGAGGAAACATTTACTCAAGAATATTTACTAAAACTCCATAAAACTGCAAGAGCCTGTGGTATTTGAACCAACATCCATAACCTCCCTCCTTAGTTCCAGCTCAGTGAGAAGGAAACTCTGCTCCAGAATAGTACAGTCAAGAATACAACGTTCTGAAGTCCCTTGGCTTACCACCGGAGGCCATTTTCCTGGGAGGGACAAGACATTAGCATTTCTCACGCCACCCCTAACTTTGCTGAGGCAAACTTCTGGGAAAGTACAGTCAAGAGGAGTGGACTCCATTCTTCCACTCACTCCCACTTAGGGGACAAAGTCTCTACCTTTGACACAGTAGAACACTGAGGTCCCAACTGCCCTTGCCTCAGCTCATAGGGCAGGGAAACCATGCCAAGGGAGACAAGCCAAGGACACCTGGGCTACTGCCCCCACATCCACCGAGTTCAAGTTCTTTAAGCAGGGGTTTCACTTAGGGAGAAGTGAGGTATTGCTCATTCCCTCAGCACCAGAGCTGTGGCT
This sequence comes from Lontra canadensis, assembly GCF_010015895.1. Lineage (NCBI taxonomy): Eukaryota > Metazoa > Chordata > Mammalia > Carnivora > Mustelidae > Lontra > Lontra canadensis. Next base: position 3,596,478 of record NW_022631027.1, read on the forward strand.
CAGAAATTTTGGCAGGGAGAAAAAACAGGCCATTGAACAGAAGGTTCAAGATCTTTCCCCAAAGGGCCAACTTCATTTGCAACAGAATATGAAGTTCAAGCCTAAGCGTGCTTTCAAAAAAAAAAAAAAAAAAAAAAAAAAAAAAAAAAAACAGTAGAAGTTTTGGTGAAAGACAATTGGGAGGAGATTGATAATTCCATGAAAGATATAGACAAAACAGTGAACCAAAGAGCTGTTGGAGAAAAATAAGCAAAGAGACAGGTGGAAGAGCTTTCCTGGAGTCTGAATAAACCTCAAAAACTGATGTCAGGAACTGTCCCTCCAAAGGAGCCTGAATTTGATTGGATTAGTGTGAAGCAATTTACTCCCCAGAGCATCATTACAAACAATAGAGCAAGCAACCAGCAGTTAGTGGAGCTACACAGATGGATGTGGGCACATAACCAGACAGAGAACCACACCAAAACCACTGTCCTCCCATAGTGACTGTGAACATATCCAAGGATGAACCCCTGAGGAACAACATCAGAGGCTTCACTGTGTGTGTTTAGCAGGGTTGAGGGGAGAGGTGGAAAACAGACTTCACTAAAGTAATCTAACCAGTCCCTAAACAAGGAAACAAGCTAATAACAACAAGCCCCAGAGGAGGAGAGAGATGAAACCAGTACCCAAATTTGCTATAATATGTTATCTAAAATATTCTGTTTCCAAAAAAAAAGAAAAAATGAGACATACAAAATAAACAGGAAAGTGTGACCATCATACCAGAAGAAAGACAACAGAACTGCCTGGAAGAGTGACCACATATCAGACTTGTCAGACAGACTTCAACAAAGCCATCATAAATATGTTTAAAGAACTAAAGGAAACCAGGATTTCAGTAGTAGAGTATGATGAAAATGTTACATCAATTAATGTAATTGATAAAAAGTTGATGAAGAGATAGCAGTTATGAAAAGAACCAAATGGAAATTCTGGAGTTGAAAAATGAGTTAACTGAAATGTTAAGATTCACTAGACAGGCTAAATAGGAAATTTGAACTGGCAGAAGAAAGAATTAGAGAACTCAAAAATCATCAATAGAAATTACATAATCCATAGGACAGACAGAAAAAAGAATGAAGAAAAATGAACAGAGCATCAGAGAAATTTGAGACACTATTAAGTAATCCAAAACACATATAATCAGTACCAGAAGAACAGAGAGAGAATGAAAGAGAAAAAATATTTGAAAAATTAATGTCTGAAAACTTCCCACATGATGAAAACCATAAATCCACACATCCAGGGAATTCAACAAACCATAAGAAGGATAAACTCTAACATGACAGAGGAGTAGTGAACTGAAATGACATCAGGTCACAGGAGTTCAGCTAGATAGTTATCAAACCATTCCGAATACCTACAAACCCAATAGGAGATAGAAGAGAAGAAGAACAGCAATTCTAAGAACAGACAATTGACCAATTTCTGAAAGGTAGGATGTGCGGAGAAGTGAATCCAAAGCGATAGGAAGATAGACCACGGGGGGAGGGGACAGCTCCCGGTAAGCAGTGGAGCAGCAGAGCGTAAAATCCAAACTTTTAGAAGTCTGCTCCACTAAGAGACATCACTCCAGAGGCTAAGCAGGCGTGGAGCCCTCGTGAGGACATCACATTCTCAGGTCCCATGGGGTTACAGAAGAATTTGGGGTGTCTGAGTGTAGCAGAGCTCCCAGGTATCAGAGCGGGGAAAAAGACCACAGAGACAGAGCCAAGGGGTGAGCTCTCAGCTCGGGGTTACTATAAACTGCGATCTGCAGCACGGTCAAACCACTGTTCCTCGAGCAGGGACCCCACAAGTGGCAGATCCAGGGAAACTCACCTTCCTCCTCTGGAGGCAGGAATCTGTTGGGTTTGGAGACTCCAAATGGGAGCATGTGTCAGAGACAGAAACACTTAGTCATGGGCCGGGTGAGCCCAGAGTGTAGCTGGAGACCACAGAGACGGGAATGATTGACCCCTTTTCTCTGAGTCTCACTGAGGAGCAGGGCCCTGAGCTCTCAACTCCTAAGGAGCCAGAGATTGGGAGGCCACCATTTTCATTCCCATCCTCCAAAGCTCTATGGAAAGTATTCACGGAACAAAAACTCCTGAGAGCAAACTTGAGCAGATTTCCTAGCCTGGCCCCCGGCAAGGGTGGTGCAATTCTGCCTAGGGCAAAGACATTTGAGAGTCACTACAACTGGTCCCAGGAGATCAGCAAGAACATCCAGCCAAGACCAAGCTCACTGATCAAGGAGAACAGAAATCCAGAAGAGGGGAAAGCAAAACATGGAATTCATGGCTTTCTCCCCATGATTCTTTTGTCTTGCAAGGTTAAATAATTTTTTTAATTTTATTTTTTTCTTCCTTTAATTTTTTTAACTTTTCCTCTCTCTTCATTTGATGGTTTTTAACTAGTTTATCCTAACAATACCTTTCTTTAAAAAAATCTTTTTAAACCTTAATTATCATAGTCATATTTTATCCATCATTATATTTAACCTTATTTTTTATATACATACAGGGTTCTTTTTTTTTTTTTTTTTCTAAAAAATTTTGGGATACAATTTCTTCTAATAGATCAAAATATACCCTAAATCTGTCACATGGCTTTGTTCTACTTTCCAGCCTGAGCACATTCTCTCCCATTTTTTTTCTGTTGTTTTTTTTTTTTTTCTGCTTTCTTTTTCCAATCAACTTATCGATTCCTTTTTTAGAAGTTTTTTTTAATCTTTACACTCATATTCCATCCCTTCCTCATATTTACCCTTATTTTTGTATATATATAAGTTTTTCTTGCTTTAAAATTTGGGAAGGTAGTTTCTTCTAAGAGACCAAAATACACCCCAAATCAAGTGGGTGGCTCTGTTCTATTCATCAGTTATATATATATATGTATATATGCATATATACATATATATATATATATATATATATATATATATATATATATAATTTTTATTTCTTTTTACCCATTTTTTTTCTCTCCCCTGTTTGGGGTCTCTTCTGATTTGGTTAGCATACATTTTTTTCTGGGGTTTTTGCTACCCTTTTAGTATTTTATTCTCTCATTCATATATTCTTGTCTGGATAAAATGACAAGGTGGAAAAACTCACCACACACACACACACAAACAAGAGGCAGTACTGACAGCTAGGAAATTAATCAATATGGACATTGGTAATATGTCAGATCTAGACTTCAGAATGATGATTCTCAAGGTGCTAGCTGGGCTTGAAAAAGGTGTGGAGGATATTAGAGAAACACTGTCTGGAGAAATAAAAGCCCTTTCTGGAGAAATAAAAGAACTAAAATCTAACCAAGTTGAAATCAAAAAAGCTATTAATGAGGTAAAATAAAAAATGGAGGCTCTTACTGCCCGGATAAATGAGGCAGAAGAGAGAATTAGTGATATAGAAGACCAAATGACAGAGAATAAAGAAGCTGAGCAAAAGAGAGACAAACAACTACTGGACCATGAGGGGAGAATTTGAGAGATAAGTGATACCATAAGACAAAGCAATATTAGAATAATTGGGATCGCAGAAGAAGAAAATTATAGCAGAGAATTTCCCTAATATGGCAAAGAGAACAAGTCAAAATCCAGAAGGCACAGAGAACCCCCCCTCAAAATCAATAAAAATGGGTCCACACTCCGTCATCTAGTAGTAAAACTTAGTAGTCTAAGGGACAAAGAGAAAATCCTAAAAGCAGCTCGGGTCAAGAACTCTGTAATATATAATGGTAGAAATATTAGACTGGCAGCAGATTTATCCACAGAGACCTGGCAGGCCAGAAAGAACTGGCATGATATATTCTGAGCACTAAACGAGAAAAATAGGCAGCCAAGAATACTATATCCAGCTAAGCTATCATTGAAAATAGAAGGAGAGATAAAAATCTTCCAGGAAAAACAAGAATTAAAAGAATTTTCAAACACCAAGCCAGACCGACAGGAAATATTGAAAGGGGTCCTCTAAGCAAAAAGAAAGCCTGAAAGTAGTAGACCAGAGAAGAACCAGAAAAAGACAATATACAGTAATAATCACCTTACAGGCAATACAATGGCACTAACTTCATACCTTTCAATAGCTACCCTGAAGTAAATGGGCTAAATGTCCCAATCAAAAGACACAGGATATCAGAATGGATTAAAAAAAAAATTGAGGGAGGAGTCAAGATGGTGGAGAAGTAGCAGGCTGAGATGTTATCAGGTAGCAGGAGATCAGCTAGATAGTTTATCAAACCATTCTGAACACCTACAAACCCAACAGGTGATCGAAGAGAAGAAGAGCAGCAATTCTAGAACAGAAAATTGACCACTTTCTGAAAGGTAGGACCTACAGAGAAGTAAATCCAAAGCGATGGGAAGATAGACCACGGTGGGGAGGGGCTCCTGGCAAGCGGTGGAGCAACAGAGCACAAAATCAGAACTTTTAAAAGTCTGCTCTGTGGAGGGACATCACTCCAGAGGCTAAGCCAGGGAGAAGCCAACGTGGGGACAGCATGGTCTCAGGTCCCATGGAGTCACAGAAGGACTGGGGGTGTCTGACTGTCACAGAACTCACAGGTACTAGAGCAGGGAAGCCAGCTACAGAGACGGAGCCAAGAAGTGAGCTCTCAACTCAGGGTTACCTTAAACCATGACCCGTGGGACTGTTAGGCCACTGCTCTGTGAGCAGGGACCCCACAAGATCCAGGGAGACCCCTCTGGAAGAGTGCAGGGATCTACTGGATTTCCAGACTCCAGGCAGGGCTGTGTGCCAGAGACAGAGATGCTTGGTCACAGGCTGGGTGAGCTCAGAGCGCAGCTGGAGGCCAGGGAGATGGGAGTGATTGAGCACTTTTCTCCGAGGGCTCACTGAGGAGTGGGACCCTGAGCTCTCGGCTCCTCCAGGCTGGAGATGGGGAGGCTGCCATTTTCATTCCATCCTCTAGAACTCTACAGAAAGCATTCAGGGAACAAAAACTCCCAAAAGTGAACCCAAGCGGAATATGTAGCCCGGCCCTTGGTAAGGGCTGTGCAATTCCGCCTGGGGCAAAGACACTTGAGAATCACTACCACCAGCCCCTCCGCCAGAAGATCAGCAAGAAATCCAGCCAAGACCAAGTTCACTTACCAAGGAGAACAGCGGAATTCCAGAGGAGGAGAAAGCAAAGCATGGAATTCATGGCTTTCTCCCCATGATTCTTTAGTCTTGCAAAGTTAATTAATTTTTTTAATTTTATTTTTTTCTTAAGCTAAAAATTTTTAACATTTACTCTTTCCACTTTTAACGTTTTTTAACTAGCTTATCTTAACAATACTTTTCATGAAAAAAATCTTTTTTGAAACTTTATTATTATAGTCATATTGTATCCTTCGTTATATCTAACTTGATTTTTTGTATTCACATAGGGTTTTTTCTTCTATAATAATTTGGGATACAACTTCTTCTAATAGATCAAAAAGAACCATAAATCTAACACACGTCTTTGTTCTAGTCTCCAGCTTGAGCAAAATCTCTACACTTTCTTTTTCTTTATTCTTCCAACCAACTTATCTTACCAACTCCATTTTTAGAAATTCTTTTTTTAAATTTCATCCTTATATTCAGATTCCATTCCTTCTTCATGTTAACCCTTATTTTGTATATGTATATATATATTTTTTTTTCTTCATTCTTGAAAATTTGGGGGAGGTAGTTTCTTCTAAGATACCAAATACTCCCAAAATTAAATGGGTGACTCAATTTAATATATAAATATTTTCTTTCTTATATTTTTTTAAATTTTTTTTTCTAAATTTCTTTTTAAACCCTTTTTTCCCTCCACAATTTGGGGTCCCTTCTGATTTGGTTAAAGCACATTTTCCTGGGGTCTTTGCTACCCTTTTAGTATTTTATTCTCTCATTCATATATTCTTATCTGGATAAAATGACAAGGTGGAAAATCTCACCACAAAAAAAAAAAAAAGAACAACAGGCAATACTGACAGCTAGGGAATCAATCAATAAGGACATTGGTAATATGTCAGATCTAGACTTCAGAATGACGATTCTCAAGGTGCTAGATGGGCTTGAAAAAGGTGTGGAGGATATTAGAGAAACACTGTCTGGAGAAATAAAAGCCCTTTCTGGAGAAATAAAAGAACTAAAATCTAACCAAGTTGAAATCAAAAAAGCTATTAATGAGGTAAAATAAAAAATGGAGGCTCTTACTGCCCGGATAAATGAGGCAGAAGAGAGAATTAGTGATATAGAAGACCAAATGACAGAGAATAAAGAAGCTGAGCAAAAGAGACAAACAATTACTGGATCCTGAGGGGAGAATTTGAGAGATAAGTGATATCATAAGATGAAACAACATGAGAATAATTGGGATTCCACAAGAAGAAGAAAGAGAAAGGGAACAGAAGGTATATTGGAGAGAATTATTGTACAGAATTTCCCTAATATGGCAAAGGGAACAAGCATCAAAATCCAAGAGTTGCAGAGAACCCCTCTCAAAATCAATAAGAATAGGTCCACACCCCATCATCTATTAGTAAAATTTACAAGTCTTAGTGACAAAGAGAAAATCCTGAAAGCAGCTCAGGACAAGAAGTCCGTAACATACAGTGCTAAAAATATTAGATTGGCCCCAGACTTATCCACAGAGACCTGGCAAGCCAGAAAGAACTGACATGATATATTCAGGGCACTAAACAAGAAAAACATGCAGCCAAAAATACTATATCCAGCTAGGCTATCATTGAAAATAGAAGGAGAGATAAAAACTTCCAGGACAAACAAAAACTAAAAGAATTTGCAAACACCGAACCAGCTCTACAGGAAATATTGAAAGGGGTCCTCTAAGCAAAGAGAGAAACTAAAAGTAGTAGAACAGAAAGGAACAGAGACAATATACAGTAACAGTCACCTTACAGGCAATACAATGGAACTAATTTCATATCTCTCAATAGTTACCCTGAATATAAATGGGCTATATGCCCCAATCAAAAGACACAGGATATCAGAATGGATAAAAGAAACAACATCAATATGCTGTCTACAAGAAACTCATTTTAGACCCAAAGACACCTCCAGATTTAGAGTGAGGGGGTGGAAAACAATTTACCACGCTAATGGACATCAAAAGAAAGTTGGGGTGGCAGTCCTTATATCAGATCAATAGATTTTAGCCAAAGACTATAATAAGAGATGAGGAAGGACACTATATCATTCAAAGAGTCTGTCCACAAGAAGATCTAACAATTTTAAGTATCTATGCCCCTAACTTGGGAGCAGCCAAATATATAAGCAAATTAATAACAAAATCAAAGAAATACATCGAAAATAATACAATAATAGTAGGGGACTTTAACATCCCCCTCACTGAAATGGACAGATCATCCAAGCAAAAGATCAACAAGGAAATAAAGGCCTTAAATGACACACTGGGCCAAATGGACATCACAGATATATTCAGAACATTCCATCCCAAAGCAACAGAATGCATAGTCTTCTCTCGTGTACATGGAACATTCTCCAGAATAGATCACATCCTGGGTCACAAATCAGGTCTCAACTGGTATCAAAAGTTTGGGATCATTCCCTGCATATTTTCAGTGCTCTGAAGCTAGAACTCAGTCACAAGAGGAAAGCTGGAAAGAACCTAATACCTGGAGATTAAACAGCTTCCTTCTAAAGAATGAGAGGGTCAACCAGGAAATTAAGGATGAATTGAAAAAATTCATGGAAACAATTGATAATGAAAACACAACTGTTCAAAATCTGTGGGACACAGCAAAGGCAGTCCTGAGAGGAAAATATATAGCAATACAAGCCTTTCTTAAGAAACAAGAAAGGTCTCAAATACACAACCTAACCCTAAACCTAAAGAAACTGGAGAAAGAACAACAAAGAAAGCTTAACCCAGCAGGAGAAGAGAAATCATAAAGATCAGAGCAGAAATTAATGAAATAGAAACCAAAAAAAAACAACAGAATGAAGCAACAAAACTAGGAGCTGGCTCTTTGAAAGAATTAATAAGATTGATAAACCCCTGGCCAGACTTATCAAAAAGATAAAAGAAAGGGCCCAAATAAATAAAATCACTAATGAAAGAGGAGAGATCACAACACCAAAGAAATACAAACAATTTTAAGAACATATTTTGAGCAACTATATGCCAGCAAATTGGAAAATCTGGAAGAAATGGATGCATTCCTAGAGACATATAAACTACCACAACTGAACCAGGATACATAGAAAACCTGAACAGATCCATAACCAGTAAGGAGATTGAAAAAGTCATCAAAAATCTCTAAACAAACAAGAGCTGAGGACCAGATGGCTTCCCAGGGGAATTCTACCAAACATTTAAAGAAGAACTAATTCCTCTTCTCCTGAAACTGTTCCAAAAAATAGAAATGGAAGGAAAACTGCCAAACTCATTTTATGAGGCCAGCATTACCTTGATCCCAAAACCAGACAAGGATCCCATCAAAAAAGAGAATTACAAACCAATATCCGTGATGAACACAGATGCAAAATTCTCAAAAATACTAGTCAATAGGATCCAACAGTACATTAAAAGGTTTATTCATCATGACCAAGTGGGATTTATACCAGGGCTGCAAGGTTGATCCACAAATCAATCAATGTGATACAATACATTAATTAAGGATAAAACAAGAGCCATATGATACTCTCATTAGATGCTGAAAAAGCATTTGACAAAGTACAGCATCCTTTCCTGATCAAAACTCTTCAAAATGTAGGGATAGAGGGCACGTACCTCAATATCATCAAAGACATCTATGAAAAACACACCATGAATATCATTCTCAATGGGGGAAATCTGAGAGCTTTTCTGCTAAGGTCAGGAGCACAGTACTGATGTCCATTATCACCATTGCTATTCAACATAGTACTAGAAGTCCTAGCCTTGGCAATCAGACAACAAAAAGAAATTAAAGGCATCCAAATTGGCAAAGAAGAAGTCAAACTATCACTCTTTGCAAATGAAATGATACTTTATATGGAAAACCCAAAAGACTCCACTCTGAAACTGCTAGAACTCATACAGGAATTCAGGAAAGTGTCAGAATATAAAATAATTGCACAGAAATCTATATATTTCTATATACCAACAACAAGACAGAAGAAAGAGAAATTAAGGAGTCAATCCCATTTACAATTGCACCCAAAACCATAAGATACCTAGGAATAAACCTGACCAAAGAGGCAAAGAATCTGTACTCAGAAAACTATAAAGTACTCATGAAAGAAATTGAGGAAGACACAAAGAAATGGAAAAATGTTCCATGCTCATGGATCGGAAGAACAAATATTGTGAAAATGTCTATGCTATCTAAAGCAATCTACACATTTGATGCAATCCCTATCAAAATACCATCCATTTTTTTCAAAGAAATGCAACAAATAATCCGAAAAGCTATAATGAACCAGAAAAGACCTCGAATCGTCAGAGGAATTTTGAAAAAGAAAGCCAAAGTTGGTGGCATCACAATTCCAGACTTCAAGCTCTATTACAAAGCTGCCATCGTCAAGACAGTATGGTAGTGGCACAAAAACAGACACATAGATGAATGGAACAGAACAGAGAGCCCAGAAATAGACCCTCAACTCTATGGCCAACTAATCTTTGACAAAGCAGGAAAGAATCTCCAATCGAAAAAAGACATCCTCTTCAACAAATGGTGTTGGGAAAATTGGACAGCCACATGCAGAAGAATGAAACTGGACCATTTCCTTACACCACACACACAAAATAGACTCAAAATGGATGAAAGACCTCAATGTGAGACAGGAATCCATCAAAATCCTAGAAGAGAACACAGGCGCACCAACTTCTTCATAGACACATCGCCAAAGGCAAGGGAAGCAAGAGCAAAAATGAACTATTGGGACTTCATAAAGAACAAAACCTTTTGCACAGCAAAGGAAACAGTCAACAGAACCAAAAGACAACTGACAGAATGGGAGAAGATATTTGCAAATAACATATCAATCAGATAAAGGGCTAGTATCCAAAATCTATAAAGAACTTAAGAAACTCAATACCCGGCCAACATCCAATAAACAATCCAATCAAGAAATGGACATGGAGCACGGCTGGAAAGGGGGCCTCCCCATCGCCCATCACACAATGCACATTTGTGGGGAACCTGGTGCTAAACCATTCGTAGACAACCTGCTTCTGGGTCAGGGTTTCATACGTAGCAGAGCAGCTCCCTCGCTGCAATCTATTGAAAGTCAGCCCTCGACACAAGGGTTTGTACAAGATGAAAAAAGAAAAAAATTAAGATATTAAAAAAAAAGAAAGAAAGAAATGGGCAGAAGCTATGAACAGACATTTATGCAAAGAAGACATTCAGATGGCCAACAGACACATGAAAAAGTGCTCAACATCACTCGGCATCTGGGAAATGCAAATCAAAACCACAATGAGATATCACCTCACACCAGTCAGAATGGCTAAATTAAACAAGTCAGGAAACGACAGATGTTGGCGAGGATGCAGAGAAAGGGGAATGCTCCTACACTGTTGGTGGGAATGCAAGCTGGTGCAGCCACTTTGAAAAACAGCATGGAGGTTCCTCAAAAACTTGAAAATAGAGCTATCTTACTAGCCAGCAATTGAACTACTGAGTATTTACCCTAAAGATACAAATGTAGGGATCCGAAGGGCACGTGCATCCGAATGTTTATAGCAGCAATGTCTACAATAGCCAAACTATGGAAAGAAACTAGATGTCCATCAACAGATGAATGGATAAAGAAAATGGTATACATATACAATGGATTACTATGCAACCATCAAAAGAAACAAAATCTTGCCTTTTGCAATGACATGGTTGGAACTAGAGGGTATTATGCGGAGCAAAATAAGTCAATCAGAGAAAGACAATGATCTCCCTGATATGAAGAATTTGAGAGACAACATGGGGGGTTTGGGAGGCCGGGAAGGAAAAAATGAAACAAGATGGGATTGGGAGGGAGACAAACCATAAGAGACTCTCAATCTCACAAAACAAACTGAGGGTTGGTGGGGGTTGGGGGGTATGGAGAGGGTGGTTGGGTTATGGACATTGGGGAGGGTATGTGCTATGGTGAATGCTGTGAAGTATGTAAGCCTGACGATTCACAGACCTGTACCCCTGGGACAAATAATACATTATATGTTAATAAAAATAATTAATAAAAAAGAAGGATAAACTCAAAGAGATCCATAAATAGAAGCATTATGGTAAAAATGCCAAAGAAACTCTTGAAAGCAGTAAGAGAAAAATGATTCCTCACTTACAAGGAAAATCAATTACTATTAACAGTCAACTTCTCATCAGAAATATTGGATGTCTGAAGGCAATGGGATAACATACTCAAAGTCTGAAGGCAATGGGATAACATACTCAAACTTAGAAAACTGTCAACCAAGAATCTTATACTAGTAAAACTATCATTCAAAAATGAAGACGAAATAAATAAATAAAAACTGAAAGAATCTGTTGCTAGCAGATCTGCCTTAGAAGAAATACTTAAGCAAATTCAACAGACTGAAAGCAAGTAACCCCAGAAAGTAATTTAAATACACACACACACACACACACACACACACACACACAATCAAGAGCACTGGTAAAGGTAATTATGTAATTATAAGAATATAAATATGTATCTCTTATCCATTCTTCTCTTAACTGATTTAAAGAGCATAAGGCAATGTGTATGTAATGGTATTGTTGACCCTGTAACATACAGAAATGTGATGTATTTGCTCATAACAGCACAAGGAAGTGTGTGGGGACAATGCTATTTTGGGCCAAGAATTGATTCTAGATGTTAACTTGAATCCACAGGAAAAAATGCGGAAAACCTAAAATGATAAATAAGATGGTTAATACAACAGAAACTACAAGTTATGTACCTGTCTTTCCTCTTCTCTCAGCTTCTTTAAAAGACATACAAGTAATAATAATTACAACAATGTATTACTGGGTTTATAACATGTATAGAGATAATACATAATAATACCACAATACTAGAGAAAAGAGATTAGAGCTATATGGGAATGATGTCTCTCCAACATCATTGGAATTGTTAATATCATTCTGAGCTGTTTTGGACAAGTTAAGATGTATGTACTAAGTCCTAAAGCAATCACTAAGGAAATAACTAAAAATATGTAGCAATAAGATCATTAAAGAAGTTAAAATGAAACACTAGGCAACATTCATGTAATGAAAAAGTAAGTAGTAAAGGAGAAATAGATGAACAAAAAAGACTTGAAGCATATAGAAAACAATACAAGTGAAGTCCAACTGTACTCATAACAAATGTAAATGGGCTAAATAATTCAATTAAAGGGCAGAATTTGTTAAACTAGGTTTAAAAATAAAACAGGATCCGACTATATACTGTCTACAGGAGTAGTTACACATAGATTGAAAGTAAAAGGATAGAAAAAGATACACTATGTAAACAACAAGAAGAGAGCTGGAGGGACATTTTATAATGATGAAACTATCAATCCATCAGGAAGATATAACAATCATAAACATATGCTTGTAACAACAAAACACCAAAGATAGGAAACCAAAGTTGAAAAAAAAAATGAAAAGAGAAATATAGATAGATATAGATATAGATATAGATATAGATATAGATATATAACATTCCATATCATTTTAAGTCCTGGCCAACATTTGATATAACATGCACAATTTGGGAGTACTTGCTACAGAATTCATTCTTTAATACTTTTTATTAAAAACAATTAACATACCTGAGGGTTTGCCTAACAGAAAGTAAAAAGTTTAAATTCAAAAAAACTAAAACAACCAAATTGCCTCACTTACTTCTTAATCAGTTATTTTGGCATCATACAAACACAACTTCAGATGATTTCTCTAGTTGAAAACAAAACAAAACAGAAATCACTAGACCAGCTTAGCTCTCCAGGAGATCTTTATATGGCAAAGTACAGGTTTTAAAAATTCACCAAAAAAAAAATAATAATAAAAATAAAAATAAAATAAAATAAAAATAAAAATCCACCAAAGCCTGATGTTTTGTCCTATAGTTATTGAAACTGGGTGTATTTAGAGGACGTTGATTTTGTTTAATAGCAGTTAGGTTGAGATGTAATTGACCAAAAAATTCACCTTTTTAAGGTACACAATTCATTGTCTTTTAGGATTATGCACACAGTTGTATAATCATCATCACTGTCTAATGTTAGAACATTTTGTCACCCCAAATATAAACACTGTACCCATTAGTAGTCACTCTCTGCCCCTCCTCCCCCAACCCTTAACACACTATTTGTGTGTGTGTGTGGATTTGCCTTTTCTGGATATTTCATATAAATGGAATCATATGATATGTGGTCTTTGTGACTGGCTTCTTCCCTTAGCATCTTTCCAAGGTTCATCTACATTGTAGCATTTATCTCCACTTCATTACTTTTTATGGCCAAAAAATGTTCCATTATATCGCTATACCGCAATTTCTTAATCCATTCATCAGTTGATGGATATTTTAGCTGTTTCTACCTTTTGGTTAGTATGAATATGTTGCTGTGAACATTCACGTATAGGCTTTTATGTGGTGATATTTCATTTCTCTTGAGTATATTCCTAGGAGTAGGAACTTCTGGGTCATAGAGTTATTCCATGTTTAACATCTTAAGAAGCTGCCAGGCTGCCTTTCAAGGTGGAGACACCAGTTTATAATCTTATCAGCAATGTTGTGAGGATTCCAGTATCTCCACATCCTCGCTGAGACTTGTCTTTTTCATTTCAATCATCCTACTGAGTTCTAAGTAGTATCTCCTCGTGGTTTTGATGTGCATCTTTCTAATGACTAATGATGTAGGATATCTCTTCATATGTGTATTGTCCATTCATATCTTTTATTCTTGAGAAATGTCAACAAATATTTTGCCCATTGTAAAATTGTGTTTTTGTCTTTTTTTATTATGGAGTTGTATTCTTATACATTCTGGATACAAGTCCCTTATCTGATAGATGATGTATAAGTATTTTCTACCATTTGTGGGTTGTCTTTTTGCTTTCTCAACATTGATATTTTAATTAATGCCGTCCTTCTCTTTTTATTTACAATGAGTGAGAAAGAATACAAAATTTGTACGAATATATAGATACAAATGCTCTGAAGGAAGGTCAGAAATAGAAGGCTAAGAAATTTTAGTGCAAATCATGTCATATTCAATACTGTAACACTAAATATGTACTTGAAACAGTAAAATATGTCTATCTGCCATATCCTATTTCTAAAATCCAGGACTTCTGAACTCAAATCTACCATGAAAAACCAATTAACTGAATTCCTGCACTATGAATATCTCCAGTAGAGAGCACTGATGTTTTTTGAATATTTTGTGTAAGTAGTGTTAAAACAAGAAAAGGCTTAGGAAGCAGTTAGTACCCTTTCTGATTCCCACACATCTGGGAACCTAAGACACAAGGGCATTTGTTCTACATTCATTACCAGTTTATTGCGCACCCACCATCTCTTGGTACCATGTTAGGCCTTGGGACACGGAGAAGAACCATATGCTTTTCACTCTCTAGGAATTTAGAGTCTAGTAAAGAAGCTTGACCTAATCTCCCAATAATCCCTTCTTCCATCAGTCAAGGAAAGCATTTACTAACTAATCACCCACTTTCTTGTCTCTAACTACACACATATATGTAGAAAAATGCATAGACTAACTGTCCTTGTTTGAAAACAATAGATTCGGAAGGGCCTTAGAGATAATCTACTCAAAACCTCTCATTTTGTGCATGGAAACTCTTAGTTCAGAGTGGTTTCCTTACCAAAGATCATGATAGGAGCTAAATTAATAGGTTTCTGGAACTATTCTAACCATATTATTCATTTAATCCTTACCAAAACCCATTTTTCAAGTAGAAAACTAAGGCTAAGAGAAATTAAATAACAAAACTCCAACGGTTCATAAGGGCAAAGCCAACGTTTGAACCCAAGTAGTCTTGCTCCAGAATCCATGCTTTTAGCCACTATGCTATATTTAGGTAGCTATTTCTAAAGGTAGTCATAATTTGCTGACTCATGTTTTTGCACTGTCTTGTATGTTGTCTTATATGCTAATCATCACAGTTTCTGACATCTCCAAAGCCAATCCTCTGGTCAAATATTACCAAAGAAACCTCAAGATATCATGACACTTCAAAGCTACAAGACACTCAAATTGGAAAAAAAATGGCCCAATGCCAATGTGGATGTAAATGTTACCAAGAAAGTGGAGATGAAGGCATTCACAGCCATGAGAAATATAATAAGTGATCTTTCAATATGTAAAAAAAATTTTTTAGCTAACTTTGAAAAATGTTGCCATTTGGTGCCATCCCCTTGTTTTCTCAAATTATCCTTATGTACTCCTTTGCACTTCCAAATCCCAGTCTTATAAATTTGTTAATTCTTCAGTCAAGTGACGACATGTTAAACTGTTGGAGTTGAAGTAGACAGAGCTAGGAGTTAAATCCTGAGATGACCCTGGAATATACAGAATAGAGAATATGTGCATTTCAGAAATTACAGACTTCATTTTCCTTCATTTACTCATTCATCGTTCGGCAATTATGTTTATTCCATGGCCAGTATGTACAAATCACTGTATCAGTTTCTGGGGATTCATACTCTACGTGATGGATGTAGCCTTTTTCCTCCAGAGGATGTTAGGGATCTGCAATTAAGCGACTGTCATCTTTCAGCCCACTGGACCTCTAAGTGATGGCTGGGCTGCAGGAGGTTTCACAGAGTGACTCAGCAAGGCTGGGGACTGCTAATAGCACTCTTAGTATAGAAGTAAGAGAATATTGTTCAGAAATGACTATAATACATTGAGTAATTTTTGTGAACTTTAGTTTATAAATAGAAATTATTTGTGTTTTGATTGTTATTTACTCAGACGGCACAGATCCTTTTTTATTGTGGACCCTGAAGAGCAAAATATTATATCTTCTTATTGAATTGATAAGTAGATTAAGTAAATACAGGAATTTTGTTTGACATTCAAGTTCACTCAAAGATAGAAGTGTAAAGTTTCCACCCACCTCTATACCTGTTTTCAGCCTCAGAATGCTTCCCCCTCATCTTTACTTGTAATCAAGCTGTCCATAACTCTCCCACCTACACAAGGCTTTTGTCAGCTACAAGAAGCTAGCTGTTCTACTCACTAAAACAATAGGTTCCTTTGAAAGCCTGAGTTCTTTAATTCACTAATCAAGTCTCAATTTCTCTGAGTTTTTCCTACTTTAACCCAACCCTCTCCTCTACCAGTGTAAGCCTTACAACTTTAGCCCACCAGTTTTGTAATGAAAAAGAACATCTGCTTTATTATCTTACTGCCCTTTTTCATAAGGTAACTAGATTATATTAAGCTATTATAAGGCATACTTGAGTGACAGGCTCTGAGCCATGTCCGTATCCTGTGGTAGGAGATTTTTATCTGGCTACATATTTGCCTCTATTTTTTCAAGTTTTAAAACCTTTACACTTCTCGAGGGAAAGTGTCCTTTTGCTTTTATATGCTCCAAAAAGAATAGTTTGGTGGAGGCAGTAAATTGGATGCAAACAGGTCTGCAGAGATAAGTCAGTAGAAGAAGAGGTAGGTGATTGGAAAGTGTGCCTGCATTTAGATATGGAGGATTCAGGAGACCAAGCCCAAGAGGATGGAGTTGTGGGAACAGACTGGAGTTTGGTTAGTCCTCATTGATTTATCACATCCAGCCTAACATTCTGTGGAGGATGAGAGACTGTGGACCTGAGGAAGTCACAGGCCACATCCATCATATGGACCGGTGTGTCCCCAGAAACCAGTACAGTATTTTGCACAACATAAATCTTGTTGGATGGTAAATGAGTGAAAAGCAGTCTGACACTTCTAAAACATGAATGAACTATATCCATCTTCTTTGCTTATAGAGTTCACGATAGATATATTATATACCTTGTAAAACAGAAACTCCTCCCTAGACTGTTAATGGCTTGACCTAGGTCTCACTGCCTAAGAGCCATCAATAGAACCCAAGACTCCAATTTCAGTGCTCTTTCTTGCATATATCTCTTTCTTCTCCAGCTCTAAAATGTTCTGAATCCTGTTCTTTTGCAGTTATTTTTCTATTCTTAATAAACCACAGAGCTATATTAGCTCCTACCCTTAAGTGGTCAATTTAGGGGCAACTGGTTGGCTCAGTCAGTTAAGTGTCTGCCTCGATTTTTGGCTCATGTCATGCTTTCAGTGTTGTGAGATCAAGCCCCACTTTGGTCTACATGCTGGGTGTGGAGCCTGCTTAAGATTCTCTCCTTCCCTCTGCCCCTCCCCTCAACCTCTCTCTCTCTCTCTCAAAAAAAAAAAAAAAATCAGTTTAGATGAGAATTGAAGTCCAGTATTCAACGTATATTATAATTAACAGATGACCTAATATCAGGCCAAGAAATGTGCAGGCATGTATGTGTACACACACACACACACACACACACACACAGAGCAGTCGAAGGGTAAAAAAGGGGAGAAATCAAGGCCTGTCTGGTGTTAGACTTGTGTTACCCTCAGCCAAATAAATGGAAGCATTTACTACATGGAACATCAGAAACCAGTCAGTGTAACACTCTTGCCCAGATTGCAGCATGGTTCATGGAACCCAGAGTGAATCCTTGCAGGGGTCCCAGCAAGCACAGTCCAGTCATGAGCAGAGCTTATCAGGGTTTTTTTCAACCACTTTGCAGACACTGCAACTCTGCTGTATTGCGAGGCTTTCAGCCTGGCTTCACTTGCAAATATTTTCTTAGAAGTCACCTCCTTTTTATGGATAGGAAAGGGACAAAAGTCAGTAACTGGCTGGCTGCTGTACAGTGGATTCCAATATGTGACCCAGATGACAGTATGTATTCTTTAAATGGGATGCATGGGAAACTTTCAAAGAAATATTTGGACAACTTCCCAGAAGACAGATCAGCTGGGGATGTCGGGCATCCTGCTGCAGGAGTTGGTGGTTTTCCTTCAGAGAAGAGGCTGGGAGGTCACCTCTACAGCACTTTTCCACATAAGTAAGGGGCAGCATACAATTCAGGTAGAGGGGACAATCAGCAAGGTGGGTGGTGAGAACACGGAGTAACCAGTCATGAATATTTCAGACTGGAACCACAATAAGGAATCAACTCACACTGAAGTGCACAGCAGCCTTGCACAATTGCGGTCTGGATTTCTAGGTCAAGCTACTTTATTCCAAACACACGTGCAATGTCCTACTCATCCCGTCTTCAGAATTCCCACCACTGAGCTCATCCTCAGGGGTTATTCTCAGAATTTTCCCCAGGCTCAGGAAAATTCATGTTAAACCTCTGAAAATAGTAGATTGAAAACGTCAGGACAACATGGTGAAGTGTTGGTGAAAAATAAATATTCTTTATCAATATCAACACGTTCAGCCACATACAGCTGAACCAGGCAAGCTTTCTGAGAATGCAAAACTGTGGATAACTTCTCATTTTTGTTCTTTTGACCCGACATCTCAGTAAAACTAAAAACTTAAACCATGACGCAGAGACAATATTTATTTATTTATGTATTTATTTATTTATTTATTTATTTATTTAATTTTGCTGTGACAATATTTAAAAGTAATATCCCAGTTTGGAATCTTAAAGGTAGTCAGACTTTTTCAGACCCATGTATGATTCTCCTTCAGCCCTGCAGGGCCCACCAACACTCCTCTTTAAGGTTCTGTATGCTAACTGGATAAACCTTCCACACCTAGAATACATATCTAAGAAAATGACTTACTATATTTATCTGGATATTTCCCACACCTCTGTCAGATCCTCAGTCTTTCTTTTATACTGTGTAGACATTCAAATGTTTAATTAATTTAAAGAAAGAGGATTTTTCATTATAACAAATAATTTTTGAATACAGAATTGGAAAAGAACTGTTAATATTGGGTAATATTCTGTCTTCCATTAATCATAAACATTTTCTCAAGATTCAGAAAAAATGAAACTCTTATCAAGACAGCCACATGGAACATAGCTCATGCTGATAACACTCAGAGATGTGTGGGGTTTTTTTTTTTACTTTTTATTTTTTTCTTTCAGATAATCAGCTCAGAGATACCCTGCCAACATTTTAGACTTCAATTAATTTGGTTGTGGAAATAATGATTAAGTTTTGTAGTTTGGGGGTTTTTTGTTTTGTTTTGTTTTTGTTTTTTACTAAAATGAGTTAATCAGAGAGTCCCTTAGAGAATTTCAGATATCCCTGTAATCCTGTAAGGACTTACATATTCTAAGTCATATTCTAAGACTCCACAGGTCCTGTTTTCAAAGAGATTACAATGTAATGGTAAAACCGGGTACAGACATAAAAAGCTAAACAGTATTTTTCTCATTATAAGGTCTACTCTGGGATGCCAATAGTTTCCAGTTAATAAATACTTTCTCTTTGTTATGGTCCCATACCATGTGCAAAGTATTAAAGTTCTCCAGGACTGGGATTAGAGGTTATTCATCTTTCTCACAGTATAATGTAAGCAGGAGCTTATGTGAAGCATCACAGGAGGAAGAAGAAACGAGAAGCATCCATTGGATGTTTCAAAGGAGGATTCCCAGAAGCAATATCACAAATTCAAAAGCCCACATTCTCTAGAGACAATAATAAATGTTGTCATCATGGAGGGTGACTTTGTTCATGAGAACTGGAGTAAAATAAACATATTTATAAGCAACATATCTGAGATTAACTCAGAGCTAATGGAGTCTTTTTTTTATTTTGAATTTTTTATTTTTTATTAACATATAATGTATTATTAGCCCCAGGGGTACAGGTCTGTGAATTGCCAGGTTTACACACTTCACAGCACTCACCATAGCACATACCCTCCCCAATGTCCATAACCCAACCACCTTCACCCTCACCCCCTCCCCCCAGCAACCCTCAGTTTGTTTTGTGAGATTAAGAGTCTCTTATGGTCTGTCTCCCTCCCGATCCTATCTTGTTTCGTTTGTTCCTTCCCTACCCTCCAACACCCCCCCATGTTGCCTCTCAAATACTTCATATCAGGGAGATCATATAACTGTCTTTCTCTGATTAACTTACTTCGCTCAGCATAATATCCTCTAATTCCATCCACATTGTTGCAATGGCAAGATTTCATTTCTTTTGATGGCTGCATAGTATTCCATTGTAGATACATATACCGTCTCTTCTTTATCCTTTCATCTGTTGATCGACATCTAGGTTCTTTCCATAGTTTGGCTATTGTGGACATTTCTGCCAGAAACATTCAGGTGCACATGCCCTTTGGGTGCCTACAATTGTATCTTTAAGGTAAATACCCAGTAATGCAATTGCTGGGTCGTAGGGTGAGCTAATGGAGTCTTAATGAACTCCATGACTTTAACTTCTTGTGAATGGTACCTTGGATTACCAAGCATGAAAGTCAGTTTTTAATTCATACCATCATTGGAATTGGAATCTTAACAGTTCATGTGGTTTATACTCTTTTATTTCATAGGTGAAGGGACAGATTCCCAAGGAGGTTAAGTAACTACTCCCAGTCACACAGGTAGTGATATTGCTGTGATAAAAGATGGATTATCTGACCATGGATTTGGAAGGGAAGAGAGAATTCCTTTCCAAACATTCAAAGATACATATGGGAAATTAGGTATTTTCAATTTTTAATCTCATGACTTTAAAATCAATATTGCTTATAGCACTCACTTTTTTCCTTGTTTCATATTTAATTCTCTGTATTTTTTTTTTAATCTTCTCCAGGTGGTAAACCATTTGAGGAGCAAACCTAGACCTAAATTGACTTAATAGATCTGTACATACACAGTGTCTTGCATATAAACTCAGTAAAAACTCTATGAATGACCAAAAGCAGAAATGATTTCAACCTTTTCTCCAAGGCTCAGGAAGAAGACCGCTGCCAACCCAGAATGGAATGGACAAAGAAAGAATAGAGCAGGGTGAGAAAGACAGCCTTCTTATCCTCTTTCAAAGTAACTCAAATTGTAGTTCTAATCTGAACAGTCTTTGTAGGATACAATTTGGTCTCATATAACCCAGTCATGCCGGTTTCTTTTCTCCCATTTATACAAACCCATCAGATATACCCCCCAAAGCTGTGTGTTTTACAGTCTTCATTTTATTCCTTTGGGAGTTCCCTGTACAAACAATTTTTTTTAACGGGCATGTGATTGCCATAGCAACTCGGAGACATAAATGTTGCCTAATTGAATCATTGTGTTGAAGACGACAGTCTGTGCCAAAAGCCGGAGATAAATCTGGGGTGGGGATGAGAGTGGGGACTGAATTGAGGATGACAATATTAAGTGCCTAATTCCTGGGTTTGCATTTGTGTTCATTCTGTAAGGTGCGTTGTTATTTTTCAAAGGCAGGGTCCCAACTGTAGAGTGGGTTAGTAGATGGGGCTGACCTGCAGTTTACTAGGAGTAAAACGCTGGCGAGGAATAAATCATGGCCCCTCCACCATGTTGCCTCCCCGTCCTGAGGATAAGGACCTCTGAGACAGACGGATGATACTGGAGGCCCAGAATCCTAATTTAAGCCGCTTGGTTTGGCACAACTATAAACTCTTCTGCACAAGGACTCGGCCCTGGGGCCTTCCTAAACCCGCTGGGTAAAGAAAGGTAAGGGGACTTCTTGAGAGGTAGGTTCCCACGTGCTGCACCTGAGCCTTCCCTCAGGGCCCAACACACAGTATGTAAATAACAAGTTACTCAGCGGTGCCCACGTGAAGGGGGGGGGGGGGCAAAAATACAGTACTTCCAAAGTCTCTTGCCCGGTGCGCTGGCGGACGGCCCTAAGCCCCCGGCCCTCCCTTCTCTTGAATACAGCCGCCGCGCTCTCCAGGCCCCCGCGAGTCGCGTAGCTGCGCACCGCTGCCCGCCGACCCCAGGCTGTGGCGAGCGGGCCGGGGCGGCCACATGGCGCGCTCCGGGTGACGGCAGCTGCGCTTTGTTTCCAACGGCGAGGGGTGAGTCACCGGCCCCCGCGCGCCCGAAGCTGGGCACACACTCCGGCCCGGGCGGCTGCAAATTTCACAGCAGGGGCAGCTACCGAAGCAGCCGCAGCGTCTTCCTCTTCTTCCTCCTCCGCCTCCGCCACGGCCACCGCCGCCCCGCGGCCACCGCCTCCGCCTCCGCCTCCCGCCTCCGCCCAGTCCCCTCCCCCTCCACACGCGAACTTAGTCAGCGGTTCGCGCCGCCGCGCCGCGATTGGCCGGCGGAACGCGCCGCGTCACAATGGAGCCGGTCGGAGGCGGCGAGCCCGGCAGCGCTGGGGCTTCCCGCTGAGCCCGCAGCAGCCGTCAGCCGAGAGAGTGCCGGCGCGGAGCCGCCGCCGGCGCGCCCCGAGCGGCGCGGGGCGCACGCGGCGGGGAGCGCGGGCGCCCGGGGCCGGGGTCGCGCAGGTAGGTCGGAGCGGGGCGCCCCCAGCTCCGGGAGGAGGAGCCGCGCGGACCTCGCGGGTGGAGGCGGAGGACGGGGTGAGGGGACGCAGCAGGTGGGGTTGGCCGAGCAGGTGCGGTTACCTGCCCGCGCCACACCTGCGAGCCGGGCCTGCAGGCAGGTGCCGCGGCCCCGGATGAGTGGCAGCTTCGCTGCCGCCTTGTCTCCGGGAGAGAGGGAGCGAACCCCCAGAGAGGACCTCTCCTGGGTGCTGGGGTCGTTCGGGGCAAGGAGAGTGGGCGGCCGCGACGAGGCGGTCCCCTCTCCGCCGCAGGAGGCTCCGCGCTGCCCCTGAATGTGAGCCCTCGTCGCGGTGCGAGATCAGGGTTCTGGTTTCCCAGGCTAGAGTGAGCAGACCTCTCCTGAGGGCGTCCGCCTTTGGTCGCTCTCCTTGGCCCCCTGCCCTTGCGCTGTTCTTTGACCAACTCCTTAGGTACTCATTGTTCACCTACAGTTTGATGGTGTTGGTGTTCGTTTGCTTGAAGAGGGGTGTGGGGCAACCCATACCCACGTAGAGAAGCCCAAGAGTTTCCTTCAGAGGAGCAGGTGCTGAGAGGTCAGAAGGCAGGAGGCTCGGTTGTTGGCTCATTACTCTGTGTCCCAACTGACTTCCCAAAGTCCATAGGTTGCCTTTAGTCAGATGACATTTGTGGAAGACTTTTCTTTGTAGTCAAAAAGGCTCTCTGCAACCCCCTTTCCCTTCCTGAGAAAAGGACAAACCTAAATTTAAAAACAAAAACCTATGCCTGGACTTTCTTGAATACATTTGCCTTGCCTAAAAACTGTTTTTAAAACTCCGAAAAAGATAGCAGTATGAAAATTTTAAATTGCAAATATATAGCCAATTTGAAATAGTCAATTTGTTCCCTGCTTTCTAGAAGAAAATGAAATGGCATGTGTTTTTGTCAGACTGTTCTGTCTCTTAAACCTAAGTGTAGGGTTGAAGCGCACAGAAGTCAAATGTAGTATAATTATTTAATGATTCCAGTGTCCTTAATGTGTTCAGAATGCACCTCCTGAGAACCCAAAGTACTCCTTTGAGTTGTGGGTGCCAAGGTGACTTTCTTTTGCCCCTGACTTTTCTAGTCCGAAGCTCCACTCTTGAAGAGAATATAAAATGACAGCTAACCCCCTAAGTAATTGGGCCTGTGTGCTTTAAGAATATAAGCCTTAACGTGTCTGCTATTACTTTCAGTTCAGGTAAAGAAGGAGTCAAGGTTGTCACTGGTTGTACAGTTGAATCATAGCACTTTTTCTTACACCTACTATCCCCTAAAATGTTTTTATTGTAGCAAAAAATAAAAATCTACATGTTATAAATAAATTTACTGTTCTTCAAAGCTTATTCTGTTTTTCTTCAACATGTTCAGCCTGACATGTATATTTTCAGATTTGGAGTGATTTCATTTGACTGCTTGTCCAGATTTGCTTTTCTAAGACCATTCCCCATCGCTGCTTCATTCTTCGTAATCCTCAGAATGAAAGCACCAACATTGATTAAAATGAAAAGTGCCCTAATCGATACAACTTGAAGAAGATACCAGATAGACTTCATTTTTTTTTTTTTAGAGCAATTTTAGGTTCATAGCAAAATTGAAAGTAAAGTGCAGAGGTTTTTCTTAAAGCTCCCTTGCCCTCCCCACCCTGTATAGCCTGCCCCATTATTGACAACCCCTGCCAGAGTGGTACGTTCATTACAATCAGTGAGCCTACACTGACGCATTGTTACCACCCAAAGTCCATAGTTTACATTAGGGTTAGCTCTTGGTGGTGTTCAAATATACAGTAACATGTATCCACCACTGTAATAATAGACTATGATACTATATCACAGTATCACTCCTCTAAAAATCCCTGTGCCCCACCTTTTCATCCCTCCCTCTCCCACTGCCGACAACTGATCATTTTATGGTCTCCATAGTTATGACTTTTCCAGACTATCACAGTTGGAGTCATACGGTCCGTAGCCTTTTCACATTGGCTTCTTACACTTAGTATTATACATATAAGTTGTCTCCAGGTCATTTCATGGCTTTGTAGCTCACTTCTTTTTAGCACTGAATAACATTCCATTATCACTCCAAGTATTTTAAGACTGTGTGGGTATTTTCTTTCAGTGGCCTGAAATTTGTGATGTTTTTGTTGTTTTCTTGAGGCTGAAACAGGCAAATATTTTAATATTTAAAAGATTCTTGCTTTAACCAATTTATTTGTAAACAACTGAAAAAAATTTCAAATCCTTCTTAATGGTATCTGCGTATTTGTATGTGCTTTTCTAATTTTGTCTTTTATTGCCCATACAAAAAAATAGCTTATTTAATCCTCGATTTACATTTGGTATCTCTCAAGTTGAATTTTCAAGTTTTATTTTTGTTTCTCCTTTCCTTCCCTCTTCTAGCATACACTGATAATAGCAAATGAATGTATGCTAAAGCTGTCGTGTTACTCCAGACTTGGTGGAATGATTTGCTTTGCCTTCCACGTAGCATGTCCTTCCCTGCTCCCAGACAAGAATACTGGATGTTCCACAAACAGTTCAGACCTGTGACCACTCAAAAGAAACCTGGAAGGTCCAGTTACAGCACAGAATTTTTTTTTAACCAGTTATAAAATTCATTCTCATCTCTGTTGTGTATGTTTTCATATTCCCGTCTTTTCTTTTATTGCTATCACCTGCTTTCATTTTATTTCCCATCTGTATTTTCTACACTTCCTACATACCTTTATTGTGAGTTACTTTTTTCCTGATGTTTAAGTAGTGTCTTTGGCAGACATAAATTATTTTTCCTCTTCTGAATCATGAAGATTGATTTCAAACAAAATGAGGCCTAACTCCAGTCACTGAATCTCTCTGCTAAGTTCTTATCACTGTTGTTCATTTAGAAATTGAGCAAAGGGTAATAATAAACTCCCTGTTCTGTGACTTCCTCTCATTTAGGATTCCACTCAATTGCGACAATTTAAATTCACTTCTTCAATGCTGTTGTAAACCTGTGTAAAGGAAATGAATAAAAATGAGTTGTCAGAGCTTCGTTCTTGACCTTTCCTTTTGCCTTTTTGACCTTTATGCTGTCTTTGATATGGGTCACATGATTCTGCTTGTTCCTTTGCAGACTGTGTATCTTTGAGCTTCATCTCCTGCTTCTTCAATTTCAGAGTTCCTTGTAATTCTTCTTGTCTGTCTCATCCTGTGACCATTTCCAGGGCTCCATTCTCCAGTGCTTAACTCCTCAGCCAGCAGCATCTTTCTCAGAAGCTACCAGCTGTGTTGCTTCTATTTCTCTTCTATTTCCAGCTCTGTGCAGGTGACAGAGCTCTCCTCCTGCCCAGCTCTGATGGAAACTGAATTCTTTACTGTTGAGTAGCATATTCCTTTTGATCTCTTCTCAGGTGTGCAGATTTGAGAGCATATTTGAACCTTTTCTTCTCTCAAATTCCTTTTCAGCCTTTTTACACTGCCCCCCTTCCCCCCAGTCTATCACAAATTATAAACAAAGGTTCTTTAGCTTCTACCCAAGAGTGTGGACTTTGCAGAAGGGCCTGATGAACCAGTTGCTGGATTAATTAAGATTAGTTGCCAGTCACAGAGACCGCAAAAACAGTGGTTTAGACGAAGTGATGTTTGTTTCTCTTTCACACCAAAAAAAAAGTTTATAAAGAGACCATCCAGGGCCGGTATAATGGTTTTACAGTTTTCTGAGACCTAGACTGGTTCCACCTTAAAGATCTACCACACATCAGAAGAGACCCAACCTCACGGTCCTCAATGGAGCCTCAGCCATCACGCGTGGGTTCCAAGTAGTAGAAAGGCGGAAAGAAGGAAGGTAGGGGGAAAGGGGGAAAGGCAAGAGACCATGGTCTCTTATAGAAATTTCCCAGAGGCCGTCATACACTCCGTGCTCCATCTCATTGGCCAGAACTTAGCAGTGTGACCTCACCTAGCTGGAATAGAGACTGGAGACTATTGTCCTTATTCCCAACAACCTTGTGCCCCACTGAAATGTGGGAGGTTCACATCGTTAGGAAGGAGGGAAGGAACACTGTGGTAGCCAAACACCACAGTTATTCTACACCCCTGTTTTCTTGACTCTTATTACCCATTTTACGAGATTCTTAGGATTGAAGGAAATATTAACATTAAAGCATCTAATACATTATCTGGCATAAAGCAAGCTTTTAGTAGATGACAGTTCATGTTTCTTCTTATTCCTTTGTCATAAATTGTCTAGTTTCCCTGCTACCACGTCACTGGCCTCCAGATCCTTTTTTTTTTTAATACTTCAATATTTGCCCCAATTGGTAGTATCAGACTTACATAGTCTTGTATCTTTCCACAGGAGGATGCAATGCTTTATTTCTAAATGTCAGCGTTTACTTCCTAGTTTAATGTGTGGCATAGATTAAAAACCTAGCTCTTGTAATCGAACAGACCTGCATGTGAATCCTGGCTCTGCTGCTTACTCAGTATGCAGCCTTTGCCTCTTGTACCCTCCATTTCCTCATCTGCAAACTGGGGGCAAGAATCAGACAGGAGGATTAAAGTAGAGTGCCTACTTTAAACGGTAACTTTGTTTAAAATTTGGAGCTAATCTGAGTGAATCTTTCCGAGAATGAACTCTTATCCCTTTAAACAAAAGGTTTTAAAATTGTTCATCTTCATACATATCCAAATAAGCATTGTTAAATTATTACACTTTTTGAGAGTCATCTCCCAAACCAGTTTAAACCCAACTAGCATCAGAGTCTTTCCCTGTATTTTTTGATTAAAAGCAGAACAGTTTAGCCTTAACCTCCTTCAACCTTGATTTGAATGATTTTTGTCTGATCTGCTCTCAGAAGCTGAAACATTTCCGCCAGGAAGTGTATGTCATAGTATTCTTTAAGCATCTATTTAGTAAACGGCTACTGATACTGTGCCAGGTTCTGGGGACAGAAGAAAAACAAAAATGTACATGGTCCCTGCCCCATGGAGGTTGCGGGTTACTGGGGGAGACAGGTGAATTGATTGCTGCAATTAAATGAAAAATTGCCACTAAAAAATTTGTTCAGAAGGAGAAGGGTGCCTAGGTGACTCAGTCGGTGAAGGCTCTGCTTTCAGCTCAGGTCATAATCCCAGGATCCTGGGATCACGCCCCGCATTGGGCTCCCTGCTATGAAGGGTGTCTGCTTCTCCCTCTCCCACTGCTTCCTTTCCCCCTCTACTCAAACTCTCTCTCTCAAATAAATAAAATCTTAAAAAAAAAAAAAAAAGAAGAAGAAGAAGAAGAAGTAGTAGTAGTATAGGTAGTATAGAAGTACAAGTAAATGTCCTATCGTCACAAGTTGAATGGTGACTTTAGGAAGAAAAAATCGGGCAGTGAGGTAAAGTAGAGATGGTGTGGGAGTGTAGTTTGAAATGAGCTCAGACATGAAATGAGCCTGCTCCTCGGCATGGATTGTAATGTGTCACAGGTTTCCAACACCATTCCAAAGAGGGTGTTTCATAATGCTTGCAGCCGTCTTTAAAGTAAGTGCATATAATCTATAACTTCTCACTGTGATACTCTGAAAGGAGCTACATAATTTGGAAATAATTTAATTCTTTTATAATTTATTCATGCCACATTGGCAAACTTTAAATACAGATACTTTTTTTGATACACCAAGCAGATGCATCTGATCAAGTTCGAGCTATAGAGTAGGCTCTTTCCAGAGAGGGTCATAGGGTTGATCAGCATCACCCTTGGCAAGTGGAATTTAAAGCCATTTGGCCGAATGAGGGCCATATGAAAGACTGCTGGCAGAAGACCAGGTAGCCCATAAAGCAGCAGTGGAAAATGACTACAGGATGGGAGGCACGGGCAATGCAGAGAGCTGGCTGGGCTGCTGAGCCCGGGTGGCCTGTGTGAGCGCCAGGAGGCAACACCAACATCCCCTCCAAGGCTCTCAGGTGTACATAGGCAAGAACCCTGCTCGGCACGTTGGCAGTGGGGTACCATTTTTCCTTGCTGAGCTACTGGGGGATCCTTTGGAGCAAATGCTGCCTTTCTGATCCCACTGAGAACGTTGGAGGGTGGGCGAGGAGGCTCTGCTTCCATGTAGTGTGCCAGGGCATGACCAAGACTTGGGGCAGAGCCCCCTGCCATTATACTGCAGATTGTTTCTTGCTCTGAGTGGATAAATATAAAATGAATTCTGTTCATCTAAAGATTTTAAAGCTCATCCCTCTAGGCAAGACTAAATGAGTTTGTTTCTGGCCCTATTTCAGTGCCAAAATAGGCAGTCCTCACTGAGCAATGGCTTGACTTCCAAAAGCATCTGTGAGTCATGACGCAGTTTCTCAGATGCCAGCGTTGTGCATTGAGGTTTGCAGGTTTCCCCAAGAGAGTTTATGCTATGCCACTGCTGCCCTAAGGGGCCACAAGTCTTTCAACTTCACCTTCCCAGGAATACCTTGGAACCAGGACTGCCTCTCGCTCCCCACTTGCCCCAGTATTTGGAATTCCTCCCTCAGTGGCACACCAACCTTGTTCCCACCTCAGGGACTTCTCGGTTGCTGTTCTCTGTCTGGAAATGCTCTTCCCCTATTAATTTACATAAATGCTGCTTTCTCCTCAATGAAAGATCATCTCAAATGGGACTTCAGAGATGCTTTCCCTGACCATCTCAGATGAAGTACCCATATCCCCCACACCTGCCCTATCATAGGTCTTTCAGCTCTTAGTTTATTGGTTGCTTGCTGATTTGTCCTCTACTCCCCTTGCCCCCAACAGAATATAAGTTCTGTTGAACATATGGGTCTTGTCTCCTTTGTTTACCGACTCTTGAGCTGGGTATATAGTAACCTTCCCAAACTGTTGCATATGAGATTGGGCAAAAAAATTTACTCCTTTGAGCAGAGATTGCAGATTATACCTGTGCTGCCTGCCTCATAGAACAAATGAGGGACTGGAGTTAGTGTACTGAAGATATTTTGTTTCCCCAAAACTTGATAATTTGTCTTTAGAGTCCATACTTTTTTTGTAAATAGCAATACTACTTACCCAATTACATAACCCATAAA
Organism: Lontra canadensis; assembly: GCF_010015895.1. Taxonomy (NCBI): domain Eukaryota; kingdom Metazoa; phylum Chordata; class Mammalia; order Carnivora; family Mustelidae; genus Lontra; species Lontra canadensis. The sequence continues at coordinate 3,626,052 of NW_022631027.1, forward strand.
AATCTAGATGCCCTTCTGGGCTTTTCCTTGCCTCATCCCCCCAACCACTCCTTGTACAGTTTGTAACCAATTTGTCCAGGGACCACGTCCTTCAGGTTTTTCCATCTACACCCTTCCTCCACAGCCTTTTTACTCCCCAGAGTCTTTTCCAGGACAACTGCTAATGGTCTTCCAGCTCATAGTTCAGTTTGTAGTCTTCTGTACCCTCCACTGCCCCCCCCCCAAATTTGTTGTCCACCCTGCAGGGAAGTAATCATTCTGAAAGGCAAATCTCTTACCATGACTGCCTAGTTCAATAATCCTTTAATGACTTGCTTTGCCACAGGATCAAATCCAAACGCCTCAGTGAACCATATAATCAAATCCTCTTTTGTCTGCTTCCATAACTTTCCAGCTTCACCTCCTGCCACCCCGTCATTTCTAAATCACTAAATCATGGTGCATACCATGGAAAGTGTGCATGGTCACACCCCCCCTACCAGCCATCCTAGACTCTTAGCAGTAGAGGAGGAAGGCATGAGACAGTCAGATGGCTGTACTCCTGGGTTTGTTCCTTCCCTCTCTACCTGGGACGTTGGTCTCCTCTGTCAGTCACCCGCCCATCTTTCAAGGATCAGTTAAAGCATATTTACACTGAAAGACCATTGCAGACACACTCCCTCTGCCTACCACCCAGGAGAGCGCCACAGTCCCTACTCTTGCTGGCTCTGAGTTTTGCACACCTATCATAATACCTATGCCAGGGAGCACCTCTGTCACCTCCTAGATCCTCTTGTAAGGATTATTTTATTTCTCTCCTGGGTTTCCTGGGCCAGGCATCGTACTGGGAATGTACATGAATAAATGGGAAAGAATTAGGAATGAAACTCTACATACTTATTATGGATTTGTTCTGGTAACATACTTTTGACTGGTATTTGACCAAAATTTGAAAGCTCTCCTTGAAGGTTAGAAATAGGAAGGGATATTACATATATGCTATTAATAGATGTCATTTAAATGGCCAAAATATTTTGTCAATAAATGGTGTTTATTGAATATTTACTGTGTTCAGAGTTATGGTTTTGCAGGGGGTGCTTCCGACAGATTCCGCACTTTTCTGAAATAGTCCTGGTTTTGTCTCTCTATTAGAAGTCAAAACTTTAGTCAACACAGGCTCTTGGCTTAGAGGTAGTTTAGAGTAGTATCTTTGATATTTTTTTTTCTTCTAGTACCCCTTAAAGGATTTGAAAAACTGTGAGCTCTCCCCAATACACTTTAAAAGTTAATATCTAGGAGCATCTGGCTGGTTCAGTTGGTTAAGCGTCTGGCTTTGCTCAGGTCATGATCTCAGGGTCCTGAGATCAGGCTCTGAGACCGGCTCCCCAGACTCAGCAGGGAGTCGGCTTCTCTCTCTTACTGCCTCTCCCCCTGCCTCTGTGCGCGCTCTCGCTCTCTCTCTCTTTCAAATAAATAAATAAAATATTTAAAACTAAATAAAAATGAATATCTAAAGTTTTTTTATCGTGATTTTAAATAGTTCTGGAAGATGACATTTCTGCTATTATAAATATTGATTTCTTTAGAAAACACTTTTTGTGATGTACCTCATGGCAACGAAATTAAACACCAAAGTAATTTCATGCCTATTATAATATCCTCTAAAAAAACATGTGAACAAGCTCTTTGAGAAGTCAGGAATTTTGTATAGTATTTCCCTTATGGAACTCATTTCATCTCTCTTTTCCTATAAAACTTAAGCCCAATGTTACATTCTTATGTTTGAAAATCCTCCATTGATTACCTTTTCAAACTCTTGTGAGACACACACATTTACATATATCTTTTTTTAAAAGTTCTTGTGACAATAAGGCTCTGTTTAATAAAATCTATTTTGGATTAAATTGTTGTTTTTACTAGTACACAACTGATCAGAACAACAGGTATATTAGAATTTTGATTAATCATTTTTAGATATAGGCAAACTTTTGTGAGAAAAATCATCCCTCAAAATTCATGGGGCTTAAAAATCATTTATTTATGCATAAATATTACTTATTGCTAGAGTAAGATAGCCTCTATTATCAAATCAAGTGTTCCTTTTTTTAATGTAGTGTTCAAGAAATCTTTCTATATAAATAAGTATATGGGGATGAAGGCAATGTAACTCTACCATTTTTTTTTAGAGGGGAAGAGGGCAGAAGAGGAGGAGGAGATCTTAAGGAAGCCCCACACCCAGCACGGAGCTGGATGCAGGGCTTGATCTCACAACCCCTAAGCTGAATCAAGATAATGACCTAAGCCGAAATCAAAAGTTGGATATTTGACTGACTGAGCCAGGCCCCCGACTCTATTTTTAAATTCCTGAGTTACCTATCAAAAGTTAGCTAGTGTCTGATCTCAAAAATGTTTTTCAGTTTTCCTATTCTATTGTATGCTATTCAGTTTTCTATTCTCCGTTGATTAGGTCTTGCTCTAGCATTTGAAGCAAAAAAAAATGGAAACTTTCCTCTGACTCCAAAAAGATTTGTTTCTCAGTCATGAAAATCACTTACTTTCATTGCATCTATAACCTTTATGGGTATTTCAAAATGGCCCTCTGCTTGGGGCTTGAAGATTTTTACATCCCAAGGTAGGGCACTATAAGCAGACTCCTGAAAAGTGAGGTATATGCCTTCCTTTCAGAAAGGGGAAAAAGATAAATGTGAAAGGAGAAAAGGAGATGGCTAGAAAAAATCAAGATGACATCTGGTGTTTTGAAGCAGATACTTTTAGACATGGATTAATTGGTGATCTACAGATAGATTCTACCAGAGTACCCCTCTCTTAAAAAAAAAATGACCCCCAAACCTCATACCCTGTTTGAAGATCAAGTGGTTTGGCTGCTATGGAAACTCCTCAGTCAAATTAGCTGTCAGCTCTAAGGGAAAGGGCCTCTAGTAGGCCAATTTAAAATTTCCTTTTGAGAGGAAAGAGCATTCAATAGGGAAAGAGAGTGGATATATATATAAATATATATATATATAATCTGGTGGAAGCTAATTTGATGCCAAAATGATTTATTATACCCATTGTTAGACGAGGAAACAGAACACTGAAAGAAGAAAGTGGGTAAAGATCACCAGACACGTAACTAAAGGTGAGCTGGGTCAGTAGGTGACTAGTTTCTAAGAATAAGTCTCAATCCTATGGAGGAAAAAAAAAAAAACCGTTTTTCAGAGTTTTATCAAGAATGCTAATTTCTTCCCAGGAGGAGGTTGTGAATTAGAGCATGCAAAAGGATTGGTCCCAGGCTAGATTTAGAACATTTTTTTTTTTTTTCTTTATAGAGTAATGCATCCTGAAGAGAGATGTTGAGCCTGGCTATCGTCATGCTGAGTAAGGAGGCTTTACTGGGATCCTCTGAGTTCCTGGATGCTCTGGCTCTGTAGGAAAGAACGCTGTACAGGTGTCCCCTGCTCTCTTACCTTCCCCCACATCTTAGAGCAAATCTCTCCTGAAGCACTTTACAAGAACCCCTACCATATAACTTATGTTTGTACATCACTTTTAACATACTAGAGCATTTATTCTCCTGATGACTGGCAGTAGGTGGGGCAAATATTATCCGCAGGATATAAACATGGAAATGGAGTTTGTGTGGGGACTTGTGGCTTCTCTAAGCAAACCCAACAAGTTAGTGGCAACTCTGATAACTGATGAAGCAGTTTTTTCTGCAGTATATTGCCTGGAACCTTTTCCCAGATGTGTTAGTTTATAAAAGGCTCTAAAAATTGGAAAACATGCCTTAAATATGAGGTAAAATACATAGGCTTGCAACATGCTTAGTAAAATGCATGGCTGTTAGCAGGCCCCCAGACTTTAAAAAAAAGAAAAAAGAAAAAAGAATGTATTTGAGTTTTTGTTCTGCTGTTTTTGATTTTATGGCTTTTAAAAAGTTAATTCATTTGGGTTTTTGATTTTTTGTTTTTTTTTTTTCTTTTGAGCACTTAATATTTGCTAAGCGTCATGCCAGGCACTGGGAATAAATCCAACAGTGAAAAGAGAAAAAAAAAAAATTTTTTTTGCTTGGATCATATATTTTAGCAGGGGGAATATAGATAATAAGCAAATGCAAGATAAAATGTCATGTGCTAAATGATATGAAGAAAAATAAAGCAATGTAAAGGGCTAGAGAGTGGTTGCTGTGAGGTTTGGATAACATGGTCAGAGACAGCATCCCTGGCGTGGGGATTTGAAAAGACCTGAATATTATGCTCACTTGAGTCTGAGTTCAATGCATTTGCTTTATTTGATTCAAGTCCTGCTATTTTAGAGCAATGTGGAAGAGACAGAGTGTCTATTGATTTTTAACTTTATGTTATGCATATCCTTGAGGGTCTTTTCCAAAGTAATATACATCTACTCATATGCATAACATTTTAACATGCCTTGAGATCATCTTTAGATATCCTCGAGCTCATATGCCTGGTCTACTTCAGTCCTTTCTTTTTTCTAATAAGAATTACGATTGAGAAAGGCAAAGTAAAAATTGTCCACAGAGTCACAACTTGTTGGTGGCTGAGTCAAGATTCTGACAAAGTTTTCTGTTGCTTTTTCCACTAAAATCTGTACGTTGCTAGAGCAGTTTTTTGTTTTGTTTTGCTGTGGGGGGAGGTTCTTGTTGTTGTTGTTTTGAGAGGCAGAGGGGAAGCAAGAGATGCTGAGGGAGAGGAGAATCTTAAGCAGACTCCATGACCCATGAGGAGCCCGACATGGGGCTTGATCTCACAACCCTGAGATCTTGACCTGAGCCAAAATCAAGAGTCGGATGCATAACCAACTTGAGCCATGAAGGTGCCCCAGGTGCTAGTGTTAAATTCTCTAAAACAACTGTAGTCTATAAAACATCTCCGTATTTTTTTTTGCAACATTTTTATTTAGACAGAGTAAAACCTATGTAGTAAAAAGCCTGTGTAGTAAAACAAGTAGTTTATGTGGCTAGTATGGCTCCTTTTCTTATTTCCTGACCAGTAACAATGTAAATAACAACCCAGGTATTCCAGACATCCTAGAAAGGAGGACTCAGGCTGGCAGCAGGGAAGGAAAAAGAAAAAAAGAAAAAAAAAAGATCTTAGAATGGGAAGATTTCTTACAGATGAATCTTTGGCCCATTGTCACTTTAAAGAGCATAAAGGGAAAAAAAAGAAAAGAAAAGAAAAGAAAAAAAAAGAGCATAAAGGCACTGATAGTGCCAGTGAAGACCTCTGCACCTACAAAGAGCAGAGGGGCTGCAGATGGAAATGGCCTTGTCCCAGTTTCAACTGGGGCAGTGACTCCCTAGGATGAAACAACAGTCACCCCCAATTACCACCTAGGGATTTCCTTTTGGGACATTTTATACAAAAACTTTGAAGATAAACTTGTCACTTTCAAAAATATAGTCATTGTATTAACTTATCTTCTCAGCCACACTTCCTTAACAGATGTCTCAACTTTTAGTACTACAAAGTAACCAAAAAAATGTTAATAGTAATCATCCATACTGTGAGAGGAGTCCCTGATTTTCAAAATTACAGGCTGTTGTAGAAATTTCTATTTGCATACAAGATTTTATTTCTGGCTTTAAAACCTCAGAAACCTGGCAAGTCCACCTCCTATAAATATTGATATTTATTGAATTTTTAGGCCGCTCTCTGCTGTGGCCCACTTAAAGACAAAGCCTACTTTTTTCAGTTAGGTTGCCCATTAATGTACTGACATCTCTGATAGAAGAAACTTTAGCCTTTTCTCTCAATCAGTGAAAGGCCCTTTCCCCCATAGTCTCCATCCCCACCCCCATATTTGGGTATTTCTAGCCTACTTTTCCATCTATGTGCCTTGTTACTATGGTGATGGGCACCATAAAAATAAAGAACAAAGCAGATGTAATGAGCATCTCCTACATGGTTTACAATGCTAAAAAGGGATCTGGGGGTTTTTCAGGCATGGCTCGATCTTTATTGGTGGCAGAACTGGACCAGCCCAACTTGGGGGGAATACCTATAGTTACAAGCTGATTTAAGCTTCACTCTTCCCATTGTTTCCACACTTCAGCAGTCCCTCTCTACCCATGAGTCATGAAGGTGAAGGAAGAGAAACGGGAGCCTGCAGAGGGAATGGAGTACAGAAGTTAGGGCCTCAGAGTCAACCCACTGCACAAGTATTTCTGCCAAAGCATATTACATGACAGGGAATCTTGGACCGGTTTTAAGGTTTACCAGTCATTATTGCTTGATTTTGCATTGTTCAACTGAATCTTCCAATAGAGAAGATTTGCCAGTTTAGGTTTTCTTTCCTTCAAGGTACTTAGACTTTTTTCAAAATTAAATAACTATCTTGATTACTACTAACAGCTTGTAGTGTTAGCTCCCATCCATTGAATTTGTTTAAGATAAGTGGTTAAACTACTAATGTGAGCTTATTGTATACTTGCTTTAGAATTACAATGATATATTTTCTAGATATTGTAGAAATAAGTTTTTCCATAAGATCTGGGAGAAGATGCCCATAGATCTTTTTTTTTTTTTTTTTTTTACATTTTTTAAAGTAATCTTTACACCTACTATGGGGCTCAAACTTAGACCCCTGAGATTGAGGGTCGCATGCTTTGCTGATTGAGCCAGCCAGGTGCCCCCCCAAAGGTATTTTTTTATCCCTCCACATGAATGTTTATTCTTTCATATATTACATCTTCAGGTATCATATTCTTGAGAGCTCCTAATGAATTGTCCAAAGAGTAAATAAAATATTCCAGTTACCCCACCTTCTGGACAATTATTTTTATTTTTTATTTAATTTTTTAGAGAGCAAGGGAGATAAAAATTTTTTTTTTTTTTTTTTTTTTTTTAGATTTTATTTGAGGGAGGGAACACAGGCAAGGAAAGGAGCAGAAAGCAGAGGGAGAGGGACAAGCAGACACCCTGCTGAGCAGACACAGGGTTTGATATTAGGACCCTGAGATGATGACCTGAGCCAAAGTCAGAGGCTTAACTGATTGAGCCACCCAGGTGCCCCAAGAGTGAGAATCTTAAGCAGGCTCCTCGCCTAGCACAGAGCCCAACATGGGGCTCAGCTCATGACCCTGACATGACCTGAGTCAAAATCAGGAGTCGGATACTTAACCGACTAAGCCACCCAGGCATGCCTAGAGAATTATTTTTTGGTTTATTGTTACTTTTTAGGTTTTGCTTTGCTTTTATCTGTATATTTAAGGGGCATGTACAGGGTAAAATAATTTAGCACAGTGTTTTAGATATAAAGTCCCCGAGCACGACACATTTTTGGAACTAAAGGAAGCTGAAGCTTGCAGGTATCTATTGCCCTGTGTCTTGAGAGCCTAAAATACCTTCCAACTGTAACTTATTTCTTTGGCCATGTGGCTCCCTTCTTTTTACCTGATGAATCTACATTTTGCCAGTTTTGTTATCTGCTGTAATGGCTTTCACACTGATGAGAAAATATACTTCGAGTCAATCCCACACTCAATGACTTCTTAAATACCTACACAGTGTACACCTTGCCACCAAAGGCAGCTTTCCCCCTTCATGGAATGAATAAAGACAAGCTGGGAGTGGGAGTTGGAACACTCAGTGCCGATTCTGGCTCAGTCTCCACCTGGGGTAGGCTTAGAGGTGCATTTTTAACTCTATAAGCAAGCATACAACCTCATCAGGAGGAGACACAATGAAGATTTTAAGCCAAAGGTGACATCAGATTTTTTGGGAAGTAATGCCAGCAGCTAAGATAAGAGAGGTCACCTTGGGAGACCAAGTAGAGCAGTGGGGTTGGAAGAGAGGAGACTAATACAAAAGAAACTTGAGAAAGGAGTGGTAAGGTTAAATTGTCCTATGTCCTTTCATTACAAGGATCCTGTGGCAATTACTTAATACAAACTATGCTCGCCGAAGTTTTACTGGTTTGATTGTTGCTCCTAACTTTTGAATCATTATTCATAGAAGGAATAGAATAAGTTCTATCTTGGTTACATATTGGGTCCCCCCCCAAAGCCTCAAATTTCAGAGTACTGATGAATACACGTTGTATTAATAGGACTTTTTTTTTAAGATTCTATTTATCCTTAATAGAATTTTTAAGAAAATCATTGACTTTGCTGTAGACTGTTTCTCCCAAATTCATATGTTGAAACCTAATCCCCAAGGTGATGGTATTAAGAAGTGGGACCTTTGGGAGGTGATGAGGTCATGGGGAAGAACCCTTAGAGAATCCAGAGACTGCCTATTCCTCCTACCGTGTGAGGGGGCATGGTGGAGAAGATATTTATCTGTGAACCAAGAAGTTCTAATCAGACACTGAATCTTCTGGCATCTTAATATTGGACTTCTCAGCCTCCAGAAGTGTGAGAACTTAGTTTCTTGATGAAGGCCACCCCCTCCCAAATCTATGGTAGTTTGTTATGGCAGCCCGAATGGATTAATACAGCTTCTAAGCATGGATATCCTGTGACTAGAAATGAGAAGAGACTTGGAGGAAGTAATATCTGTTCTGTGGCAAGAATAAGGACTCTCTGCACAGGAGAGATCCACTGACACCAGGTAATCACTCCACACAGGACAGGTCCTCCTCTTCCAGAAGGCCTGAAAACTGTGGGCACATGGGGTATATTCCGTAGCCAGAGGAGAACAGAGCCTGTCTTTGTGAGGAGTTTACTCCTTTGTGGGCAAGTGTTCTCTGATCCCTCCTATGCCGTGGGAGTTTCCATTGCTTTTGATGGTATCATCAATGTGAAGGTAGAAAGTAGGCCAGGTAGAATTATTTCTATTTCTGCAATTAAGAAGCTGGCATTCTGACAGACTGTGTAGCTTGGCTAAAGTTAAGGCAGATGGTAGGCAGGATTCAAGTTCACTCTGCTCAGTCACTTTGCTCAGACTTTTGCTACACTTATTACTGAATGAACGAGAACATGAACAACTGCACGTTTCGTCTTTTGTTGGTTCCACTAGGTAAGCTACTTTTTATCTTCGTCTTTTGTTGGTTCCACTAGGTAAGCTACTTTTTATCCTCCTCAAAGATCTCTTGGAAGATTCCCGTTCACGCCAGTGTTACTGTTACGAGTTTGCTAGTCGTGCAGGCTTAGGTAAATCAAGTCTGCTTCCATTGCTTCATCTGCAAAGATAACCCCATGGAGTTGTTGGAGGCATTAAATCAGTTAATTGACGTGAGGGTTGAGGAGAATATTTAACATAAGGTTACCTTGGGACGAGCACCAGCTTCCGAGATTCTTATAATAAACTGCAGCTACTCAACTCCTTCAGGCTCACCTCAGCTACTTGGGGCCGAAGTATTCCCACACTGGGCTTGTTTTTGTCTTATTTACCTAGGAGGGACTTGTAGGGCAAGTTCTACCTGATTCTTTGGATAATTTATAATTTGTCATTTCAGTTAACTAGACTTAAATGGACTTTCTCCTGGTCATTTTTAAAGTACAGTCAAATTGCTTAATGCTGACAAATTAGACTTGTATAATTATTGATCAAATAAGCACACTATAGACAAATTAAGAGAAATTAGACCTGCCCCAGCACCAGGTCAGAAAAGCCTCTGAGTTACTGTTTAGCCTGAAAGTTTTCCATCTTCCCATTCCCCAGAATTCAATTTTGAATTATTCAGCAGATGGACAAGTAAAAAAGAAAACCAAGCCCCCCAAAACTATGGTTTCACATTTTGAATGGATATTTGGAGATAGGTAGATTTTTTAACCTTGAAAAATCTTCCATGCAAATTGACCATAGTGGGTACAGTACCTAAAGTCATGCAAGTTGAGACATTATAAAATTCTTTGTATTTGTTAGAAATCCTAGAATTCCTTTGTGGGGTTGTTGTTCATGAAGGTGACAGAAGCAATGACTGGTAGTTTCGTTATTTTAAATGAGAGAAGGATTATTCTAATCACCTCATTTTTGGAAAACAAAGCATGGTTTGAAAAACCTCTGTGAGTGTGTGTGTGAGTGTGTGAGAGCAAGAGGTAAGGACGCATAGGGGTTACCTGGTATGTGCAGAAGGAGAGGGAGGAGAGGAAGGAAATTCTTGTTCTCTAGTTTACCCTTGGATTCTTGTGTTTTGCCTCTCTAGGGAAGTCCTTAGAGAAGTTACACATGCTGAAGTCTTATAAAAAAAAAACTTTTAAACAACATGTTTCCTTTGCTAATGAGATTCTGCTTTGGTGCTGTGTTGTCAGTGTGCTGGGAATTTTGAAATATCCTCTGCGTATTTCTGTGATTTTAACCTAATAATCTCATTTGGATTTACCAGGTTTAGCAGCTGTTGTTTTCACCGACTATTGCTAAATTGCATTAATGTCCAAAGTTGAAAAACTGTTTTTTCTACCTTGGCCAAGATTATGTCGGGGTTTTGGGGTTTTGTTTTTTTTTTTTTTTTTTTTTTTAAGATTTTATTTATTTATTTGACAGAGAGAGCACAAGAAGGGGTAACAGGAGAGGGAGAGAGAGAAGCAAACTCCCCACTGAGCAGGGAGCCCATAGCTCTAGGCTCAATCCCAGGACCCTAGGATCATGACCTGAGTCGAAGGCAAGACACTTAACTGACTGAGCCACCCAGGTGCCCCAAGATTATTTAGAGTTTTATAAAATATCAGCCTTTTCTCCAACCCTAGTAATTTTCATTTTCTTGCAAGGAAACTTATAATATATTAATATTGCAATGGATGGCAAAGCTAGGCTGAATGTCTCTCCCAGGACATTGGTGCAACTTATAGTGTGGTACGTAGAACAGTGTTTTCTTGATAAAAACCATCTATCCTCTTGTCTACTGGGAGAAGGAGAAACCTCCATTCCATTGTAATTTAAGCAGTATTTGGTGTGATATGATAAATATTGGAAGTTTGATATTAATGATTATTTTTTTTGTCAAAGCAAACTGCAAAATTGAGAGGCCAAAGGCTTTGACAATGTCCTAGAGGAGCATAAACTTAGAATGACAATGACTTTGTTGGATAATTCTGCAGGTTTTTTTTTTTTTTTTGGAGGGAATCAGATGATGAATTTTGCCTTTCCATTTAATTATTTCATGTAACAGGATTCTTTTTAAATAGCTGACAACATACCTTGCTTCCTTTGCAATTTCTTTTTAGGGCTCCTCCAATTTGTTTTAACTGCAAGGCCATGGTTTTTCAAGTCTCAGAAGGAAAGATATGCTTTTCTATTCCTCCCAGAGTTAATTTTGTTGATTCTGAATCCCCCCTGATCCCACCTGATCTCTCACATTCCCATTTTCCCTGTTAAGGACTTAATGTTCCCTCCTACATTCAAGATCTAAAGCAGTAATTTTCCTTGTTTTCAAGTCCTATGACCAAACATTTCTGCATTTACAGATAATCATGTGTATTAACAACATGCTCTATCAATTACAAACCGACTTTTACATGTGTAACTGCGTTCAATTCTGACAATCCTGTAAGGGAAAGAGGGAGGATGGCTGCAGTTAATTCATATTTTATGGGTGGACTCGTAAGTCACTTAGACCCAAAATAACGGACAAAACAGAAGGGTGGGGACAAGAACGCAGGCCTTGTAACTCCACATCCAGTGTTATTTCTGCCTTGTCATACTGTGCCAACATACCCTGGTCTGTGCTATGAGACATTTCTCATAAAAGGAATTATGTCAATATACTGTGTAAAAATGTGGGACCAAATTTAATGCTCTTTATTATTCTTTAGTTCTTTCCCTTCTAAGCATTTGTTATTGCTGTATATGTATGCTGAGAGAGGTTTCCTGCTTTCCAGGCTAAGGATATTGTTGTAAGTGAACAATTTAAGAGGTAAGGAACACAAAGAATAGCAACAAGAGAGATGTCCCAACGTGACATGACTAAGTGATAAGTTCAGTGGAAACAACGTAGGAGGTAAGACCTGAGCTGAGCCTTGCAGGATGACATAGAATTAGGAAAGATGGGGATGGGGAGAGGAACTGTCTAAGCAGAGGTGTGCAGGAAAGAATGGCTGCAATACTGAAATAATTGTGGATGAAATGATATATCCACGAGGACTCAAAATAATCCTGGGCGTGGGTGTGGTAGGAGTTGATAATTGCCGAAGCTGAGTGAAGGATACATTGGGGCTTCCTTAAACAATTTTTGATACTTTGTATGTGTTAAGAATTATGTTCCTGGGGCTGCCTGGGTGGCTCAGTGGGTTAAGCCTCTACCTTCAGCTCAGGTCATGATCTCAGGGTCCTGGGATCAAGTCCCACATCAGGCTCTCTGCTAGGCAGGGAGCCTGCTTCCTCCTCTCTCTCTCTCTCTCTACTTGTGATCTCTCTCTGTCAAATAAATAAAATCTTTAAAAAAAAAATTATGTTCCTAATAAAAAGTTCAAAATACAAAAATCGTACAGAAAGTGGGTAGGCTGGCCTACCTGGAATGAAGGGTTTGTTCAAAAGCATAGTGGGGAAGGCAGTTGGGTATCAGATTTGGTAGGAGAGGGTATTTGTGATTCTACCCTGTGGAGTGTGGATGAGTACTGATCGACACTAGACTTCGTTGACTGGACTTGGTCTTAGCATGAGGTCAAAGTGGAGTTGAAGTACAGCCTGTCATCCTCATCAGGGATGGAAGGATGGCCACAACCCACTTAAATCTGGGTCGGCCCCACTACGTCTCATCTGGTATATTCAGTTCTGAAAGGCACATTTAAAAGGGGCTTTTTACAAACCTGAGTTTCCATGGTGGGACCCCTCAGGGACAGAGGAGTGTCTCACATCTTGTTGAGAATCTTGCTAGCAGAACACTTCATTAACTTGAAGCTTGTTACCTGGAAGGGACTTATTTTCCCTTCTGCCAAGTCCCTCTCCTACCCTTTTTCTCTCTCGCTCTCCCCTCCTCTCTCGTGGGCCTAATAGTGGGCAGTTAAAAGGAAATAAAACCATTACTATGATTCTCTAGTAATTGAAGGTATGTGTGTGTGGTGGTGTCTAATCTCCTGAAAACAGATTTTAACAGCAGACGGAGCTGTACACAGCGTCTCTGAACCATTTGGAAAGGCCGATGTTTTACTGTAGCTTCTGAAACAAAGTTCCTTCTTCCTTCCTGTTTACAATGTTTCTCTGCCGCTGAGAAGAAAAGAGGAAAGACATGTCAGCCATTTGGAGAGTTGGTAATATTAAGGAATTAATCATTTGGATATGATTCAGTGGAATGCTAAGCAGACAAGAGCCCACTGCTGTATTTTCAGGAACTTTTGCAAGCCAGCTGTTAAACACAGCCATGAAACAATTGTAGAAACATAAGATATTAAAATGAACGTGACATTCAAACTCATCACTTCCTAATGATTTTACTATACTGTGCTATTATCCACACCCCTAAGATTACTTATGTCTCCTGTATCTGCATCGCACAAGTCCCATTTCACGGTGCCTGCGCACTTCTTCTCAAACCCGCCTTTAGTGCTGTCATGTTAGTAGCTTGAAAGGGGCTGTGGTGGGAATAGTTATGCCATTCGAAGTGGCAAAGACTGCGAATCAGGCCTCTTCTTCTCCCGTGGAGAACTGATTGTTGAATACATACCAGCACACTGGGTATGATTATGGTGTTCCAGTTGGATGTTTTAGAGATAACATTCTGAAATAGGATAAACTATGATCTCTAGAATTTGTTTCAAGTAATCCAGTGAGGGTGGGTGTTTTGATTATTGTATCAGAGTGGTGGGCACATTGGCCTCCTTATACCCTTCTCTTTATATTTATGTATGTTTAACATTCTCCATAATAAAAAGTCAAAAACAACAAGGAATTAAGGAATGCTACAATGAAAAATAGATAAGTTGCTTGTACCCAGTCAATAGTCTGGTACCCGTCGGCCCCTCAAACTTTGATGGCAACATTCCTTTGATAAAGTATTATTCTCTAATTGTAGAACCCTATTTGTAACTGATTCACATAGATCACTGAGTTTAAATGGCTGTTTCTCATGAAATAAAATCAAGAAATCATGATGTGCTATTTGCCATACCCATGAGGACAAAAGAATCCAGGAGAACCCTCCCTAGGACACTGAAAAGCTCTCTTTTCATAGTGGGGGAAAAATGCATTTGTTGGATTGCAATCCTGTTTGCAGAACCAGTGGTACAAATAGGAGAAAATGAATCAAGTTATTGCTCACAGGGCTACTTCAGATTACATGGCAGCTGTGTACCCTTCAGATTTATTTTCAGTCTAGCTGGCTTGAGTCATTGCTCAAGAAAGGAGTGCTGTCAAGTGAATTGTCTTCTGTGCAGATGACGAGAGCCTTTCTAAACATTGCCTCGCTGATACACATGATGTGTTTAGAATTGCTGGCCTATAAATTCAATTAGACCCAAGCCAGTGGCTTCAGAAGCGTAGCATAGGTTACATACTGACTGCATTTCACAAAGAGTACACAAACACAGTGTATTTCCTTGCACGTACCTAGACATCAAATGGAAAATGTGTAGCATAGCTTACATAGAATATATCTCTTTTCCCCTAAGTTTAAAGTCCTTTTCACTTCATTCTTAATAAGAACTTAGATTATGGTAATAACTTCTTCTTGTCTTTGATTGTGTAATAATTCATACCAACTCAGTCCAGTTGACCAGAAAAAAAAATTACTATGAGTGAGGGAACACAAGTGGTCACTGTGATTGTCCCATCAAATGGTGTGGTGAGGAAATTACTATGTTTTATAATGGGCATAGGGAAGGACAGTAAGAACCTTGAAGAGAAACTAGTCTAGAATATCTGTGTCATTATTTTATGTGCAGTCTCTGGTCCATGTGGAAAGACAGACCTAGACTGTTCTGTAGGTTTAACCACGGCAGGGGGTGGAGGGGTGGAATCACAGTGTCAAGCAATGAAAACAACAGATGTCAAACTCAGGTAATCCGGGTCAGAATACCAAAAGGAAGCCTAGACTGAAACAGGAATCAAGATCAGGAAACCAGAAGTGAGTGCAGCATGGGTAGGACAGAAACCATGACTCATCCTCCTAAGACAGAGCTGGACAGAGGGGTCACCTGGGGTACCTGAGACATTTTCGGACCTGGCTGCAGTTTTCCCCATGTTAACTCCTTTGCATCCACAACCTGCAGTACCCCCTGGGGTCCCACCGCGGCATAAGTCCTGAAAGAATTTCTTCAGAGTCTATAAATAGAAATCATGGTTCAAGATTAAGTTGAAGCTTGCAGATTGAGACATGAATGCTAAGGAAAAACACATGTTAAATTCTTCAAGTATAAGAATTGCAGGACTATGATTGATTCACTCCATTATAATTTACCAAGCCCCTACTATCTGGCTAAGTGCTGACATACCTCAGTGCACCCTCCAGGTAAAAGCCCTGTGTTCTCGGAGCTTACTGCCTAGTGGGTAGATCTAGACAGTAGACTAAATAATTCTATAGTACATTAAACAGAGATAAATTAGAGAAAAGCAAAACAGGAAATATTCTCCAGAATTAGATTTCCCCAAGGATACATTTTTCAACTCTATCAAAGCTAGCAAAGATTGATAGTTACAAAGGTACAAAACACACCACATCTGGAATTCCTTCGTGTTTCTATTAACTCGTTGATAAACTAAATATATTCACTGTTTTTACCACCAGTAAGTTTAGAGCACAAATGAAAGGTGAAGTACCATGGGAGAGGTAGCAGCTTTTTTTTTTTTTTTAACACTGAAGTAAAATGAAATATATACACTACATATTTTGTGAGAGAGTTGGCAGTTCATGATCAGGAAGGCAATGGAGCCCTTACAGTAAGGAGGCTTTGATTACTGTCAGGTGTCTTTGATTACTTCCAATCTTGTTTACCTCCAGCTGGACAGACAAGTAGAAGCCATTCAAAGCAAAGAGGGTAGGTGCATGTGTGTGTGTATTACAAAATACAGGTGATATATATTAGTCTAGTTGATTGCCTTCCTAGAAATTTAGTCTCATCTTTAAAGGAAATATTTAGAAAGGAATGTATAAATGAATTTTTTATAGAAGATGGACCAGACTACCTTAAGTTTTTTATTTTAAATATTTTTTTCCAAGTTACCAAGCTTTTCAACCAGTATTAGCCAGAGTCAGCGCCAAAAATGTGCAGTGTAACAAATTCATTTATGTGTCTGCTTCTCCCTAGAGTGTACCACAAACTTAGAGTTTTAAAAACCACACTCATCAGTCTCCTCCACAAATGTTCACAATTGACCCTTGGCCAAGACTAGGGTGGTCACTTGCCCTTGAGCCCTGGGAGTCCTGAACATCTAGTCTGCCACCAAGTCCTTCTGAGCAATACCTGAGGAACCTAGAATCCATGTCCATAAGCTGTTTAGTACCCGCCTGAGGTGCTTAAAAGTGTTTCCTTTTATCCCCTCTCCTCTTCCCATCTAGGCACATCTTAGTTCAAACCTTCTTTCTTGTTTTACCTCTTCAACTGTTGATCTGGTACTCTACCCACATTGTATATTTCCCCTTCTAATGAATCCCTCATGCTCCCACCAAAGCAGCAGATTCTAGATTTCTAAACTTAAAATTTGACACTCACCAGATCATGTCACCCCCTTGTATAAAACCCCTCATTGACTCCATGACATAGTGCCCATGTCTCTTTATGACCTGACCCTAAATGTCCTTTTGTCTCACCTTCCTCAGCTTTCCAACTGGCTTCACTCTTGAGACCAATATTCAGTCAAAACTTAGCTCTGCCAGACCCCTTATAAAGGTCTGAAACCTTAATTAGGTTAATAAATTATCCTTGATTTAGAACAAAAGCAAAATTCATGGGCTTGCTCATTGGTATTCCAGTGAATATTGGAATAATAACTAGCATGTAATGATTAAAGCCTTTTATCAGCCCAGCTTGATTCCTCTTTCCTGTCCCCATCTCTCCCACCAGCCAGTATTTGTCAGGTTTTCTCTCGTAATACTACTAAATTCCTTCATCCCTGGTCATTTTCACTGACACTCCCCAGTTCAAGTCTTTGCTGCTCAGTTATTGAATTACTGCAGTAGGATCCTACCTGGTTCCTTTGCCTTCATTCTGCCTCGCTTTCTTCTGCTGCCCCTGTATCTCCTGTGCTCCCCACCCCCAGGTTAGTCTTCCTGAAACATGGCTTGCATTCTGTTTTAGAATCTCTCATGGTTCTCTTCTGTGAGTCAAGTCAAGCCATACTCTTCATTCTGGAACCTTCATCCTAAAAGTCCTCACTAAGTCACTTATTTGTGAAGTCATCTCCCTCTGACTGAACGTTCTCTCCTCAGTGGGACTTGCTGTCTATTGCTCTTAACTCCAGACCTCTCTGTTCTTGCTCTTCTACAACTGAAGTTCTTTCTCATCCAGCTCCTGCCTATCCCTGCAGGTTCAGATCCAATCACCTAGGCTGCTTTCTGTAGTCCCTCAGCCATAACTTTGTTGACCTTTGTACAAGGTAGCTTTGGATGGTAGCAAGAGCACAATGGTTGGTGTCAGTTATTGGATAAAGCTCATGTTCACAAAATGTGGCTTGGGCAGCTTGTTTTTTCCTCTCTGAACTGGTATCCTTATCATAAAGTCGAGCAAACAATTTAAATGATTTATGGGGGGAATATGCTCCATAAACTTGAAAGCATCATGCAGATGTCGCATTGTTGTTTCAACTATATACCGTTTGTAATATATTTTGATATTGTTTGATGTTGATAATGTATTTTCCTGTTGCCTAATCACTTAGTGTATATTTCCCATCTTCCTAACTTTTAAGTGTATTTTAAGGGTAGATGTAAGATGAAATACAAAAATGAAATGATTTTCATTTATCATTATTCCTTCTTGTCTTATCCATCCCACACCTTGGCAAACATTTAATAAATTTTCCCATCAAGAGAATCTAATGAATAAAAGTGTAAAGTTTCAGGCACGATAGGAAAGGATAGTATTTGATACAGGGAGAGACAGAAACAGGAAGAAAACAAGGTGACTGGAAAGAAAGAGCCCATCTAGGGAATCGGCCTGCCTCTTCTTTCTGACTTCTTTTGTGGGTCCATGGACAAGCTCAAGATTCAACTCCTAGGCTGTCTCTGCAAATTTTTTATACCCAAGCAGTAGATTTGCCTCACTTTCCTAAGAGTAACAGTTCTAACACAGACTAGGCTCTCAAATGTTTGTTGAGTTCACTACCCATATAATTTTCCTACTGTCACACATCCATGTGCACACACAGTATGCTTCTGTGCACGTGTACATGCCAATGGATTTTTTCTCCTCCCTTTTCAATTTCCTTGGCACGAGTAGTAGGAGTGTGTCTGCCTCATCTGCAGGGTGCCACTGACACATTTGCAGTGTGTTTGTGCAATGATGGGAGTCCCTGATCACTTGATAAAGCCATAGGTACTTCCAGAAACTATTTATTTAAATTGCTAAGAAGTGTCCAAAAATACAGCATTTTAAGATTAAACTTATTCAAATAATACTTAAAATTAATAAGAATAAAGAAGAATCATCACCACGTAAGAGCTCATTTTTGCGAGAGTATCTTCTAGCCCCTCTCCCACTGGTAATTTCCTGGGAACAAGAGAGAGGCTGGTGGAGTGGTGGAGTTTCTGATTCAGCTTAGTGTCCAGCTTCGAAGAAAGCTATCAACTGGCAACTCTTACTGGATTACACTCTCCTTAGACTATAAGAATAACCATTAGGTACTCATAACTCTTCCAATGCCTGTACCACCAAGTCTCAGTACTCAGTTAAAAAACAAACCAATCCAACAGTAGAATACAGTTCCTCTTTTCAGGGAATTCCTAATTTGTGGAGGATAAGGGAATGCTAGGAGCGCCAGCAACACAATTAGGAGAAGTGGGATTTTCTTCATACCTTAGAAGCCAGGGGTGACTTGCTTTCTTCTCCTGCCCCTGTATCTCCTGTGCTCCCCACCCCAAATCATTGAGGATTTGTGATTGTTTTGTTTCAGAGTAGATTTAGTGGCGTGGAAAATGCCCACTTAAAACCGTGTTCTCCACTCACCAGGCGGGCTGGGTGAGTGCTCACATATCAGATGACCCAGCCTGGCTGCAGGAGAAGACATCTGCATAGAATAGCGGGGAAATTGCAGAACAACAAAGACTTATGCTTTTAAATTCCTCTTATTGCTGCTTTAATTAAATTGAAGTTTCCACAGGAAGGGACTTTCAAACAAATTTTAACAGTGCCTCAGCTAATTCCAATGCATTCTTTCATTTTACTTGGCTTTCACAATGTGATCATACGTGGTTTCACTTCCTGGTGTGTCCACACAAGCCTGTTGTTGCTGGGAAATATTTAAATGAAGCATTTGGGAAAGAAGAATATGGTTTTGTCATGGATGAAAGCATTTGGGTTTGATTTTTATTTAGTTCATGTAGTAATTTTTATAGTAAGATTTCTGACGCCTGAACTGGCCAATCAGTTGCCCAAAGAAGACTTAAAAACAACAACAAAAAAAAACAACAACAAAGAAACCTTTGGCACTGAAGTTAATTAAGTTACCTTGTGGTAAAGTCGTCTACAGAACTGTTTGATTAGGCTGTGGTTGTGAAACAAATGAAATGTTGGCCCATAATTAGAGTAATTGTAACTTGATTTTAAGCAGAGGCTTGATT
Source organism: Lontra canadensis (assembly GCF_010015895.1). NCBI lineage: Eukaryota > Metazoa > Chordata > Mammalia > Carnivora > Mustelidae > Lontra > Lontra canadensis. The sequence continues at coordinate 3,645,642 of NW_022631027.1, forward strand.
GCATGGTGAGTGACATAATGCCTAAGGACTCTTTCAGAAGGGCCCAGTATATTCTTAAGATGATGGCTTATTTATAGTGTGTTTCACATGGCTCCTAGTCTGTCTGGCACCATTTTGTGTGTGTTTTAAGATGACTTTTCTTGTGTATGACAGCATTGCATGAAGTATTTGGCTATTAATTCTAAAAGTGATGTTTTTACCCCAAAGTATCTGATTTCACCAAAGTATTCAGGTATCATCTAATGTTAAAAACAAAACAAAACAAAAAAAAAAAGGCAAAAAACAAACAAACAAAAAAAAACGACTGATCAAATCCATCTCTCATTTGAAAACACCAGTGAAACAGGAAAAGTCTGCTCCTTCAAAATCTAATTGTGTTTTGTCCAGGTACGTCATTTGACCCACTAATAGGAAAGTTAAAATATTTTGTTAGGTTGGCTCTACACCCAGCCTGGAGCCAGACGTGGGGCTTGAACCCCTAACCCTGAGATCAAGACCTGAACAAGATCAACTGCTCAACTGACTGAACCACCCAGGTGCCCCTGAAAGTTTAGTTATTTTAAGCATAACTGTTTTTCTTCTTGAGATTTGTGTTGTGCAGTCCATTTATGTTTTATTTTATGAGGTGATCAGATCTATACCCTAATATAGAACTAGGCTTCCTGTTCTTGTTGTCAAACCCCTCACAATGAATCCTTCCTGATGCTTTCAAGTTAATTTCCCCAATACACCCTAATATGCCTTTAAATGTCTTTTTTCATCATTCCCCTGCTCAGATGCCATCAAGTGTTCCCTATTGGTTATATGATCAAATCTGAATTACTTTCTGCTCTCATAAAAATATTTGGCTGTTGATTCTAAAAGTGATATTAAACTGACATAAAGTGGCTCTAAAATAGTCATTTCTCAGGTGCCTATCATGCATGAATTAGGCCTGAATTATGTCTTGAAAAGTTCTTAGCCTGACATTGGAGACTTTCTTTACTATTTAACCCTAATCTACCTATCTCCATCAGTATATGTCTCCATCAGTATATGTCTCTTCACTAACTCCTAAAATTCACCTTGGCATCCTCCTACCTTCTTTATTTGTTCCTCCATACCTCCACACCTCCACATAAAAGACTTTGTGCCCTATTTTTAATTCTTGTCCCTTTGCCTCCCATCTCGATAAATCTTAGGCATCTTTCTTGGCCCACTCATAACTCCTATGCAGTAACTATTATGCCTTTGGTGTATACTGCTCTACAATGCAACTGTAATCCATTTGAGCTTTCTTGTATTCATGCTTCATTTCACTAAAGCATGAAATATCCTATCACACTTTCTGTTGGGGTCACATCTCTGGCTGTGATACAGTTGGTGATACATAGGGTCCTCTTTATTTCTACATCCCTTCAGCTAGCAACAGCTAAGTTGTGGCCTTCCCTGAATGGGTAAGGCTTTCCACAATAAAAACAGATGGTGTTGTCAAATATGAATGGAAAAATATTATTTCTTGTGTGTGGTAAGGGAAAGAAAAAAGGACAGAGGAAAAAAAACACACCATTAGCTTTCTTGGCACAATCTTTCTGCCTTTCAAGTTTGGTTGCTAAGAAATAACCCTAGATTCATTTGCTGGGTACAAAGGAGAAACTTAGGTCACTAACCCAGAGATTGTGCTTCTTAGGCAGCTGAATTTGTCACTGAGCCAGACAAAGCCCCACCCTGATTTAGAAGTCATGTGTTAAACTTCCAGATGGGGAATGTGACTTTTGTCTCCCGAGAAGCCATCAAAACTCTCAAGTTCCCAAAGGAAACATGATTTCCCTGCTTTGCTAACACCAGATGAAGCTGCAGGGCCCTGTTGAGTTCTGAAGCCCAAAGCCAAGCCAGTGTGCAGAAACAGTCCATTACCTTTGCAGTGTAAGCATTCTACCTGATTCCTATTCATTCTTTGTAGGTTCTTGTAGAAGCCTGACCTTACTCTGTCATGTCAGTATGCCCTGAATGACCTGAAATTATTCTTAATACCATGGCTGAGCTGAATCTTTCTTCTTTGCTGATAGGGATTGAATCTGCTAAATGACTCAGGGACCTTTGCATGTCAAGTGGAATTTGGAGAATTGAAGACACGATGATGTGGTGATTGTAGGAAGTTGCTGTGATCTTTGTTCCAGGCAACAGGTCTAATTTTAATTCTTCATTCATTCATTTAATGTTTAATAGCAGCTTCTGACTGTAAGAACATGGCGGGGAGGGGTAGATAACAGCATGACACACGATCAGACCTCCTAGACCTTATAGTTTAGTGGGAGAGAAATGAACTTTTAATTGAACTGCATGAAGGTATGTGATAAGCACTGTGAACATGAGAGATAGAAGACTGAAGGAGTTCATTGTGATGGGCTTGGTCAGAATGGTCAGGGAAGGCTTTCCTTAGGAAGAATGTAAGTCATTGACTCTGGAAATCTGTGGCTTAAATGACTGTCCTGGTGGGGCCTTGGAGGTGAGTTTGATCTTCTAAGTGAACTGGTTTGCACTCTTTCAAATTGCAACAATTTCAAATGACAATTAGCCCTCAGGTGTTATTCTTATGCAGTGCTGTGCTACACACTGTATGTGGTACAATATTGTATCTGGTCTTTGCCCCTAGTTCTCAGCACAGTGTTAAAATCCTTGAAATTTCCCAGTAGGGCATCCTTGGTTACTCATAATGATCCCCTCTCAGCCATACCTGAGTTTTTGCTAATGAGGTGACTCTGGATGGACCCACTGAGAGCTTCAGGTTGGAGGCTAGTCACCAGAGGAACCAACCATGGGATTAGAGGGTTGGAACTTTCCATCTACCACCCCGAACCCCGACCTCAGGGGAGGGGGAAGGGCTGGAGATTTTTCATTGCCAATGGCCAGTGACTTAACCAACCATGCCTATGTAATGAAACTTCTATAAACACTCTCAATGATAAGGTTTGGGGAACTTCCCAATTGGTGCTTGGGAGGTTGACATATTCAGACTGGGCATGGAATCTGAATTCCACCCTCCCTCCCCCTCTCCTACCAAGACTACCACCAAGTAACATGCCCTAGACATCTCTTCCATTTGGCTGTTCCTGAGTTGTGTCTTTTACAATAAACCTGCTGGTTTGTGTTTTCCTAAATTCTCTGAGTCATTCAAGGGAATTATCAAACTTAAGGAGGGGGTTATGGGAACCCTTGGATTGCTAACCAAGTCAAACAGAAGAGCAGGTTGTCCGGGTCCTGGGACTTAGGACCAATGTCTGAAGTGGGGTCAGTCTTGTGGGACTGAGCCCTTAAACCTGTTGGAGTCTTAGGCTGACTTGAGGTAGTATCAGAACAGGACTGCGTGGGAGGGCACCCACATGGTGTCAGAAAAAAGACATCTCACCGTGGTTACGTTAAACGTAAACCAGATATTTTTCTGCTCCAGCAGAGGAGCAAATGGAAATCAGTGATTCTGACCAGGAGCCGTGGCTGAGCTGCAAATGTGAAGCACTGCTTTAACCCCAAGATGAACGTGGACTTTTACCAGAAACACAGATGCCAGAAGAGCTTGCTTTTTCAAAACTGACCTGTTTCTCCACTCACACTCTTGCTGGATGCTTCACTCTTCCCACACCTTCTTCCAGGGAAGAGATAAGCGATGTCAGCTGACCAGAATGTTCCAGAAGGAATTCTCTGGGCTGGGCAGATAGACATGGCTGCACTTTGTGGGCACGGAGAGCCGGAGGTTGTGGGTGTTGTATCATCTTTTCTTCTTTTCTTTCTTCAACGGACAGAATATAAATGGTCCATTATTAGTGCATTATTGCAAGGTTGGTTTGGAAAAGAATTTTTTACATTCGCTGTTATCTTCTCACTGCACAGTTGTATGTTTGGACTACATATATATGCCTGGACCCCTGGGCCTTTTGGAAAAATCCCTTTTGACTTTTGTAGTGGGTCTTAAATGTTAGGAGGTGTCAGTGACCTTGTGACTCCTGCTGCTTTGTTTCTTTGGAATCAAAGTGGTATAAATAATGCTCACTTCATGGGTTGTTTTGTTTTGATTTAAGATAATATTCCAAGGCCAAAGGTATCCTCTTTTAAAATTACTTTACCAGCAAAGAAACAAAAAACAACAACAACAAAAAAACTTTCTTTATAAGAGATCACCCTTATATTTATATGCCATTTTAATGATTCCAAAGTACTTCTGCAATATTTATTTTACCACCAGTATCAACCCTTGGGGCCTGTATGATTGTCCACATTGTAAAGGTGGACTCAGGCCTGGGTTGGATAAGCTGATTTGCTTAAGGGCATGCAGGTGGTGGTGGAGGCAGGCGGGGGACTCCAAGTACAGGTGGAAGACCAGCCCCTGCCTCTCATTCATGGCTTGTGCGCTGAATGAAGAAGTGAGGTTTCACTTGATGAGCAACAGGACTCCAGCAGTAAGGGAATAAGAAATATAAAAATAAATAAAAAGTGGGTGGTTTACACTTATCTAATGCAACTCCAGAACATTTAGAGGGCAACACATCAACAGAACAAGAACTCTATATCCCAGAACTGACTGCCGTAGCAATGACTGCTGCTGCCCAAGGAGGAGAAAACTGTAAAAATGCCCAGTCTCTGGGAGCATAGATACCAGTAACATGTAGGTAGAAACAGAGGCTTTAAAGGCTTTAAAAATCCCTTCTCACAGCACTAGTACCATGACACAGGCAGTGTGAGCTGGAGTTGGGGGGAGGGAGAGCCTACCTGACTTGTCGGGTTGGATGAGTGCCCACAGTGAGCCACAGGGTGAAGTATCCTTTCTTCCTAGTCCGGCTAGTCCCAAGTGAGTGATGATCACAGAATATGTGACCCAGTCAGCCCAGCCTTTTGGAGTCAAGCCCTCACATTCTTGGGAAGGAAGTAGCAAGAACCAATAAAACGGCAGGAGCAGCTGGATAGCATTTGTTCCCATCACATTCCATTGCCAGACCTCCCCACCCCTACCAGTGATATTATTTTTACTTTATAATAACAAAAAAAAAAAAAATCGGGTAGGTTTGATATGTTTTAGAAAGGTCTCCCTGACTGCAGTTTGGAAAGGGGACCAAGGAGGGCAAGAGAAGAAAATGTTTCGATTGTCTTCCACGAAGATTCAGCAGGCTCCACCCAAGAGAGTGGTGGCAGGGCTGCAGAAGGGGCTAGTTTAAGACAAAAACAGGTAGATTTGAGAGAATAAAAGGAAAGAAGGTTTGGGGCAGGTGCCAGACATTCAGGGACCAACATTCAGGGACCCAAGAAATGTGGATTGATTTGGTGTGGGTGTGGGCAGAAGTGGTGGGTTTAGTTTGGGACATGCTGAGTGTTAGGTGCTTCCACACATCTCAGTGGATAGCCAGGAAGCTGTTTGGGAGACGATTTTGAGGCTCAGAGTTAGAGAGCAGGGCTCACCATGTCTTTTTGGGGATCCCCTACGTAGAGGTGGTGGATGATCTTTTAGGGTAGCGGATTTCACTTGAGGAACACCTGTGCGTGAACAGAGAAGCTACTGGCCAAAGACTGAATCCTGGTGAACCCCAGTGCCCCAGGGATGGATCTGTATTAGGCCCCTTACATGGTTCCCAGTTACCTATTTACCTTCAATTAAAATCTGTGCTCTTGTTACTATGCCTGACCCAATGACCTTCTTTTCTTGCTGTGACCCACTTTTGCTCTCTTTTTAGTGAGATCGATTTATTAGTTGCCAATCATAGACCATTCATTGCTCTCTTTGTCTTTGAGTTCATGTTTTCCCTGGTGCTGTCACCATTTTTTAAAAATCCCTGTTCAATTCTTGCCTCTCCAGAGGAGTCTTTTCAGACTAAGTGTCCCCCAGCTCCAGCTGCAATTAATCAACTCAGAGAACAGTAGGATGTTGGAAGTGGAGGGTCTATCAATCATTTGGCTTTCCCTCCAACGTGACAAGGAAAGTCAGGTCAAATGAGGTGAGGTGACTCATTCAACGTTATACTGTCAGATCACTGGAAAGCAGGGAGTAGAAATTGAGTCTCCTGACACCTAGTCAGGGGTTCTTTCTGTTAAGCCATGCTGCCTTGTGGTTTTGATTCTTCCCTCTGCCACTGTCATGGTGACTTTCCTTCATTTGAACATCCAATCTCATTCCAGCATTCCCTCATCCTCATCCAGTATAGCCCTCTAGAGAGGCAGAGCAGGGATTTCTCTTATTAAATCTCATTTGATATGGGTCATTACTGCTACCCTCTTGTGCCTTGGATGGTCATTTCCACTCCACATATCCAGAGCCCAAGGAAGTAACAAAGCAGTCCTACAAAAATGAGTTCATAATTATGAGAGCCTCAGGAATTGATTGATTGATTGATTGATTGATTGACTGATGGGTGTTAAGTGCCCAGTAAGAATGTCTGCTATCACCAATGGAAAGGGTTATGATTGTTCTTCTTTAATTGCTTCCCAACACACACGCCATCTCTCCCTCCACCCACCCCACCTACCATCTAACCCCTCTCCTCAGCCCTCCTTCACATTAGGCTATCCTTGATGCCTTCTGCTAGATTGGCCTTTTTTTTTTTTAAGATTTCATTTATTTATTCGACAGAGATCACAAGTAGGTAGAGAGAGAGAGGAGGGGAAGCAGGCTCCCTGCTGAGCAGAGAGCCAGATTCTGGTCTCGATCCAGGACTCTGGAATCATAACCTGAGCTGAAGGCAGACACTTTAACCCAGAGCCACCCAGGTGCCCCTAGATTGGCGTCATAATAAAAGATTAATAAGAGGCTCAAATACTTTTCAAACCCATGAAAAGTTATTGGTGATTTTTGTAAACATGTGGGTGCCTCAATGGTTATTTTAAGGGAGGAAAAAAAAAATCTCATGTGTGTGCTTACCTAGATAGTCTCTAGAAGATTTTTGAATGTGTTAGCTTCATATATGGCTATTTCTGTAGTAGAGAAGATCTGTGCCTTTTCTAGACACATTAGTAGGATCATTTTCTCTCACACAGCCAAATACTTCTAATTCAAAGTAACAAACAAAACTGATAATTAAATAGTATTTATTATAATCTAGGAATTATGGGTAAAGTAAATTTGACACAGTAAACATATTTTTTATGTGTCAGTATGCCTTCCAGTACATCGGGGCCCACTGTACATTAAGTTTGTGTAATCCATTTATGTTCATTTTAAAGCAGTCAGAACAGCTTTTGTTTTACATGATTATAGGGTTTTTTGTGATAAAATACGCATAACATAAAATGTAGCATCTTAACCATTTTTAAGTGTACAGTTCTGTGACATCAAGTTCATGCACGCTGTTGTGCAACTGTGGATTGTAAAACATGGCCTTTGCTTGGGTGACACTGGTGATACCAGGCTTGCCTACAGTGTGAATCTTGACTGCGAAGACATGCACTGCATGAGAAGGAGGGGTAACTTATTTTTGCACCATCTTGTATTGTTTTGGCCTCACAACACTTTGTCTTCCCTCTGGGCCATATATTAAATGATTGAGGTAAGTTACATTTATATTTCACAACACTTTCTAATAACTGGGGTCCTGTGATATATTGCAAAATCTGGCATGGAAATCACTCATTTAGGTGGAGAACAGAACCCCCTGACGTCCAATCTAGTTTCTCTTTACAAGCTAATACTTTAAAGCCAGCCCTTAAAGGATTAATTTTAGATAAAGCTGTTACTCTGTTAATAAATTACCATTTTTGAGTGTTTCCTTTGTATCTGCTGTTGTGCTAAGCATTTGATTTATGGTTACCTCATTTAATTCTCTCTCTCTCTTTTTTTTTTTTTTTAAGATTTTATTTATTTATTTAAGAGAAAGAGAGAGCAAGAGCAGGGAAGAGGGACAGAAGCAGGCTCCCCACTGAGCAAGGAGCCCGATGTGGGGCTCGATCCCAGGACCCTAGGGTCATGACTTGAGCAGAAGACAGATGCTTAACTGACTGGGCCACCCAGGTACCTCCACCTTTTTTAATTCTTAAAATAACTGCATGGTCCCTGTTTTACAGATGAAAAAAATGGATACTTAGCTTATCTACCATTAGGCAGGTGGTAAATGACAAAGTTAGAGTTCAATAAGATCTTAGCCATTCTGCTGTGCTCCCTTCCAGGCTTCTCTAACAGTCGTACAAGTTTTCTAGTAAGAACTAGGCCTAACAACATAACCAACATATTAAAAGTAACTAATATACTGAACACATGTGATACTTCTTTATTAAGTCTTTCAGAAAGAATGTCGTTTGTAGGGGCTCTGATAAATTAATTTGTTTTGACCACATTTTAATAGGAAAGCCAAGAAGAAAAGCCTTGTAAAATATCATTTAGACACAGATTAAGCCTCAGTTATTCCTCTTGTCATTATATTGCTGGAGGCATGTTTCTGTAAAAGGCTGTGCCTGTAGGATGCTCCCTTGCTCTGGCCATCTAGCATGTCAATCTTAATTATATAATAGAGGCAGGCAGGATGCATTTGTTGATTCTGTTTCACAAGATGGAATACTGAGTAACAAGCTGGGAAAACTATATTAATCTGATTTTCAGATTGTGTCTTTTAGTTCCCTTAAAAGATAGATTGTAGATTTTTTTAAAAGAGAGATGCACGTTCTATATAAAACTCCTTTTTATATAGTGCACTGGAGAGGCGGTGTGGCAGATGGCTCATAGATTGGGTTGGTGTGAATTTGGGGTTCACTTTGTGAGCTTGAGCAAGTTTCTTAATTTTTCCAGTCCTCAACATTCTCACCTTTAGTGCTGAGATCATAATACCTGCCTTGCTAAATACACAGTAAATGTTAGCCTTCCCTTTTCCATTTCCTTCTACCTTTTTAATTCTGCACATAGTTGTTACTAAGGATGCCTTGTGTGTTAGGTCCTGTCCAGTACACTATATTCTTCTAAGAGCTCTAATCGAGGAGGCAGGAAGGCATCTAACCATCTCTTTGTGATGCAGATTAATGACAGTGTAACAGAACTATCAGCACTCCCTAAATGCTAAAGAAGCATGAAGTATGGAGCAACTACTTATTTGGGGGGTAGAATGGGTAGCAGCGTTCATTTTATTTTTTTAAAGATTTTATTTATTTGACAGAAAGGAACAGCAAGAGCAGGAACACAAGCAGGGGAAGTGGGGGAGGGAGAAGCAGGCTTCCCGAGGAGCCGGGAGCTTGATGCAGGGCTGGATCCCAGGACCCTGGGATCATGACCTGAGCTGAAGGCAGACGCTTAATGGCTGAGCCACCCAGGCACCCCAGCAGCATTCATTTTAAACATCTTTTGTGTTTAATGGTCATTTAATACTTGGCGAACATTAAACCTTTATATTTTAGGGTCAGAAGTTAACTCAACCTAAACATTAGGCTGATTTTCAGTGCATGGCAATTTGATATTTGACACTGGGTTAAGAAAATGTTCTACTGGATATAGCATTCTTTATAATGATCGCTATCAGAAGTTATTGATTTTAGGAGGCTGAGAACATCCAGAGACATGTAATATTTTCAGCTTAATCATAGCTCACAGGAACTGTAGAATTACAATACTTACAGACCCTGAGGGGACAATAAATGTCCTTTCCTTCCCCAAGCCCATGGTCTTGAGGGAAGTTGGAGAGGGAAAGGGCTCACATTGTGCTATTGCATTGTACTTTTAGCTTGTACGAAAGAATTGTGAAATCATAATTTGATAAGATATTAAGGTCATTTAGGAATGCTGTGGCATTTATCCAGTGATCCATCACTGATTCAAAATGACTCACCGCCATGAGAATGCAGCCAGTCATGCTAAATTTGACAGCAGTTCTCCGCTCAGATCTCTGCGATGTCATGTTTGGTGGCTTTGCTGAAAAGTATGAATTTTTCTCCTCTGAAAATTTCTCCTCTGAAAGCTTCGCCTCTGCTTCTGAATCTCTGCACTGATCATGGGGTGATGGAAATGCCCGAGGTTCTGTCCTCTCTGGTCTGCTTTCCCACCTTCCCAGAGCCATTGTATGTGCCCACCAATTGTGTTATAGATCATTCAGAGTCAAGCCTTCTTCCTCTGTACCCTTGGTTCCTAACTGGGTGGTGAAACCTGATCTGGTATTATTGGTTCACTCAGTAATTATTTACCAAATATTCATGGTAGGGATAGGGGCAGGATTGAGATATGGGGGTCCAAGAAATAGGCTAATAATTTGTTACCCTGGGCAGACTGACAATTTGATGCCACTTCAGGCTGTTGTCCTTTGAATATTTTTCACAACATTTTTAAGAGGAAAAGCCAAGCTCCAGGTGAGAGGGAAGGGGGTAGCCAAAGAATCCCTCAAATCTCCCTCCTGCCAGTTCCTAGATTCTCAACAGACCAGAAGAAAAATAACAGACCCCTTTTTTTTCCTTGCAAGCAGACTCTCTACAGACCCTGAGAAAAGTTCTGGTGAATACTATTTTTATTTCATCTAGTTAAGTTTCCAGAGATGTCTTCAGCACCCCATGGATACGTCTGTATGTGGAAAATGCCCTAACATCCAAGCTTTTATTTTTTTTTTAAGATTTTATTTATTTATTTGACAGAGATCACAAGCAGGCAGAGAGAGAGGGTGGGGGGAAGCAGGCTCCCTGCTGAGCAGAGAGCCCGATGTGGGGCTCGATCCCAGGACCCTGGGATCACGACCTGAGCCGAAAGCAGAGGCTTTAACCCACTGAGCCACCCAGGCGCCCACATCCAGACTTTTAATCTAGCCCTGGGAAAAGACACTGGAATAGATCCCAGACATGTAGATAAATAAGATGCTGCCTCAGTGCTCAAGGAACTTGAGGGAATAGCTTATTCTATACTCTAACACAGTGTGAGAGAACTGTTAATGTAGTAGGAACATGGATGCAGGGGCAGGAAATTCAGGCTGTGGAGGTCAAGGTGGATCACGGAGGTGATTCATGGAGGTGATGCCAGGGTGGGACAGATGGCAAAATGAAATGTCCCTCTTTTAAGTACATCTAGTATTCCTAGTTTGAACTTTTCAAACTGATGAAAAAAGGCTACTTTAATTGTATAGAAACTAAAGGCTTAAACTTATGGAATTGCTGGAGAGCAGGATGAGAAAGTGTGATACTGCAACGATTCTGGTCATATCTGACTTACAAAATGAGATCAAGTTACTAGGCAGAGATTCTTGACTTCTTGCTAAGCCTTAAAGGGGAAGATTTTATTTAACCATCACTAAGACACAGATTCATGCCAATGGAGAACCATTCTCAGATTCCAGAGTTTTAACGCAGTTCTTTGCTTAACTACAAAGGAGTTCATTTTGTCAATCTCCCCTATCTCTACTGACCAGAAGGAAATGAGAGCATCCAGACTTCTCAGTTTTCAAAGCAGAAGGCATGGGGCCTCTTGTTTTTCTATCACGGTTGATTGTGCCCTATTGTTCTTTAATCCACAGTCACTTGGAAGTAGTCCTTTGTATGTCTCATTTCACTGGAAACCCTTTTGAAGGGAGTTGTTCTTTGAGAAAGGGAATTTTGGGTGTTCTGTTTGTCATCTCCAGATCCTCCAGAATAGACTTTTTTTAAGATTGTCTTGGAATTGACTTTTTAAGTGAAAATGAACGTACCTTGGGTCCTGCCAATGGGGAGAGAAAAGGTTTTTGAGGGGGTAGTAGGTAATGCCAGTTTCATAACACTCATTACCATAGCAGCATAACAAACTAGAGAAGCCTGTGTCAGCAGCTGGGTCCATCAGCATTACCCTTGACAGTCGAATCCTGGGTTTTCCTGCCTCATGTGGACTATTGATTCTATTCTAACAAGCATCGTCCTTTAGTATTTTCACATTTCATTTTTCCAACTTGTAGTTTCGTTTGCTGCTAGGGAGAAAGAAAGCCGATAACTTATGCTAGTTTCTTTTTTTTTTTCTTTTTTAAAGATTTTATTTATTTATTTGACAGACAGAGATCACAAGTTGGCAGAGAGGCAGGCAGAGAGAGAGGAGGAAGCAGGCTCCCTGCTGAGCAGAGAGCCCCATGTGGGGCTTTATCCCAGGACAGGGATCATGACCTGAGCCGAAGGCGAGGCTTAACCTACTGAGCCACCCAGGTGCCCCTATGCTATAGTTTCTAAAATTAGTTTTGAGTAATTTGGTTTTAGTCTGAATAAAGAAACTGAACTACGTTTTGTTGTTTTTTTACTTGACAACAGTGGCTTCTCTGAGATGACAAGTTGTGGTTAGGAGGGAGCTTTCATTACAGTTATATCTTCTCAGCAAAATATTCCTCTGGTGTAGGTAAATATGAAGTAGAAAAGAAGAATGAGGGGCGCCTGGGTGGCTCAGATTGTTAAGCGTCTGCCTTCAGCTTAGGTCATGAGCTCAGGGTCCTGGGATCAAGCAGGGAGCCTGCTTCTCCCTCTCCCTTTGCTGCTCCCCCTGCTCGTTCTCTCTCTCTCTCTCTCTCTGCCAGATGAATAAATAAAATATTTTTTAAGAAGAAAAAAGAAGAATGAAACTTGTTAGTAAAACATGCCAAAAAGCATTCAACTCAACCCAGTCAGAGAAATGCAAAATAAACAATAAGCTAATTTGGGGTGGAATTAGCCAAAGTTTTTTTGTTTGTTTTTTTATTTAATGATGATTCTCATGTCTCGTAAGGGTACTACTCATATTGTTTATGGAAAAGAAAATTAGTATAACCTTCTTGAGAAATAATTTGTTGTTATATATCAGAGACCTTAAAATATTTATGCCCTCGGACCCATCACTCCCATTTTTAGAGACCTATGCAAAGGAAATCATATGAACAGACTACAGGGATGTTTACACTATTATTAGTAGTAAAAAGGGAAAATGTAGGACTTTATACAAAAATAATTTTGTGAACTATGACATATCTATGTGTGAACTATTATGCTTCCATCAAAACATGTTTAGAGGGGCACCTGGCTGGTTCATTCAGTGGAACATGCGACTCTTGGTCCTGGCCTTGTGAGTTGGGTGTGGAAATGACTTAAAAATACAATCCTTTTTAAAAAGATGCTGTTTACAGAAACTGTAACAACCTTGAGAACGCCTATGATAAAAATAAGAGGCAAAAATATTGTGCCATTGAATTTTACAATGGCTTAATTGTGTCAAATAACAGGACAGCAAGCAACAACAATAACAAAAAAAACCAAAGCAAAAACAATAAAAACTTGAAAAAGAAACTATCCCAAATACTCCCTCTCCCTCTTTTTATATAAGAAATGCAGATATTTTCAATGGTTTTTTATTATTTATACTTATAAATATTATATTTATTTATAAACTTTTAATATGTAAAATATATAAATATATTATATATATATTTAATAAATATATATATTTGTATGTTCTTTATATATTAAAAATATAAAGATATAAGCATATCTCGGGTTTAATTTATAAACTTGTAAATAATATTCATTTATATTTAATTTATAATTTATTTTGTTTAATTGTATATATTATATATATTTTATATTTATATGTTTATTTTTATATAAATAAATTATATATAATATATATTATAAAAATATAAATTTGTTTAATTTATAAGCTTATAAAAACATTTATAAGCTTATAAATTAAACCTGAGATATAATGTTTATCTCATTCTTAAATAAAAATTGAATGTTCATATTTTATGCCTTATAAAATGCTGTGGTGAAGACATTGAAAGTATAACATGTGACAGTGGTTTGTGTTTTTGCAGGAGGTCAGAAAGCTGACCTCTATAATAACACTCACTTTTTAAGATGTATGTCTCGTAAAGTTATTACATATCTTGAAAATCTTAGAATCACGTAAGTAGATAACTTGTCTTGCAGTGCTGCATTGAGTAAAATGTAATAATGTGTTTATGATTTCTCTTCAGGAATTTTTCAAATAGAAACTAATTGCAGAGTTTCCAGTTGACCAGCATTCATCGGGTAAGGTTAACATTTTGAATTGTGAACACATGGTAAAGATAATTATTGGTAGCTTGGGGCAAATACTGAATACTTAATATGTAAAAAGAGATTGTTATTCCTTACAGACCTTTTGCATAAAATCCTTTTGATATAGTTAAACCAGTTAATAAACTAGAAAATTAAGTCTGTATAAGTTTTGGTAAAATGTCCTCTTCCTGTCCTTTGTTGGTCTTGTACGTTGCAGAGTATATGTGTATAAATGTAGGTTGATGTTATTTTTTTAAACCTTAGAGATCTGAGGAATATAATGTCTACGACAGACTTAGACTCCATGATTCCACATCTGTATTTTTTTGATTTTTGCTTAAGGTAGTGCTTTTTTATGCAGGAAATTGATTTGCCATGCTTAAATAAATAAACAATGGCCACCCTTTCCCAGATTACAAGTCGCATATCTGTTGCTTTCTACAAACATCATTTATCTTTTATACTTGTGGAAGATTAATCTTAAATTAGCTCTGCGGCAGAACTTTTGACTTTGACATAATGAGCAATTAATTTGTATACTATATTAAGTAGCATGACTCTCTAGTATTGTGAATATGACAATTGTGAATTGTGAATATGACAAATGTCTTGAAAAGTGTGTTGCCCAGGTCTGACCGTATGTAATCCAGGTGAAGCAGTGGTGAGGACATTGGGTCTGTCCTCTGAGTATTGTGAACACCCTTCTTTTATAGATGAAAGTATAGATCCTTTGACTTCTTGAGTATACGCACATATCCCTGCTGATTCATTGAGTTGACTTTGAATTTTTAGAAGCTAGTGTCAAGGGTGCCTGGGTAGTGCAGTCAGTGAAGTGCCCAGCTCTTGCCTTTGGCTCAGGTTGTGATCTCAGGGTTATGAGATCGAGCCCCACATGGGCCTATGAGCCCCACATTGACCTCTGTGCTCTGTGCAGAGTCTGCTTAAGTTTCTCTCTCTCTCCATCTCCCCTCCTCTCAAAAAATATATTAAAAAAAAAAAACAGCTTATATCAGGTCAGCTGCCTCTCTACTTATGGCTCTTTGGTGGCTTTTCCATTCTTCCTGGACTATTTATTATCCAAACTGTATGTTGGCTGCAGACCCTCCCATTTAGTTCCTAACATCCCAGTTGAGAGGCCTCCCTTCTGATCTGCACCCATTCTAAGCTTCTTGCTCCTTCTACTTGGAATGAGCTTCCCCAATATCTGCATGACTGGCTCTCTTCAGATCTAAAGAGGCCTTCCCTGACTGTCCAATCTAAAGGAGCCCTATATTCTTCATGGCACTTCTGAATTTATCGTGTTTACCTATTTGGTTGTCTCTCTTTCCTTCATCCTCAGTAAGATCCCTGAAAGCAGGGATCTTTCTGTCTTGCACATCTATATTTCCTGAATTCTTCAACCTCCACCAGGCATGGAGTGGGTATCCTACAAACTAAAATCCTGACCTCTCTTTGAGAAGTGCTACTGTTCAGGGATGTCCCACCCATTCTCCTAGGGGTATTTTCTTTGTATAGAATCAAATGCAGTACTTATGAGGTTTACCCATCATGCCACCCATTTGGCCTGGTGACAGCTTGGCATGGTGGTGCTTCCAACTATGCATGCCTTCTCATGGGATTATAAATCCCATGAAAGTAGAAACAAGGTCTCATATTGCCTTAGTACACCTTTGGAGTCTTAGCCTCCCTAATTGAGTGCATTTAAATATTAACTTTAGAGAAAGGGTTAAGATGAGTGGCTTAACCATATTTTTAGTATTTCTTGAGGACACTGGTTTGTCCCAGAGCTTTTAAAAAATCTCATTTTGATTTATGGTTTAAAATTGTAAAATAAAAATATTCTGGACTACATTCATAAATTCATTAAGAAAGCCTATTTAGTAATTAGGCTAGGTAGCCATTATCAATTCTATCAATTCCCAGTTCTGTACAAATTAGGAAATTTGTTCATAATTCCAGTCCCTGGAGAAGTAACTTAAACATTTCTATGCTTTAGTTTTCTTACTTGTAGAGCTACAGTCTAATCTCCATGGTTTCTTCCTCGGTTAGCTAGCCCATATGATTCTGCTCTTGTGAAAGGTAGGTCACCTATGGGAGAAGTAGGAGAAGCAAATGATGATCTCTGCTATCAGCCAGACATTCAAAAGGAAAGCATGTAGATTCACAAGAGACTACACAAGAACTGAGTCTGGATCTACTTGATGGCTTGCTTATTGTGGGTGGTGGGAGAGGGAGTCAAGAAAACATTTTTATAAACAATGAAGATGGTGGAGAAGGGTCTGAGGTTGCCTTCTGCTTACATATTCTAAGAATCATATAACCACTGGTGGCTTATGTGCCAGTGTTAATATTATAATGTGACTGCAACTTCTTTCATTTTAAATGTATTCTAGATAATTCAGTAGCTTACTGACCACATCAAAGAACTGAGAAGACTTTTCCTAAAAAAGACAATTACCATCTACATTAAATAAACCATGTGTTCCCTAACTGTCAGAAACAAGGAAAAGTAAAGCAATTTTTTTTAAGTTCAGAACAACTCCGATTTAATTGGAATTTCTAGAGTTATTCCTGTGGTATTAATTGTTGTACTCAGTAACTGTCTTCTGGGGCTTCAGATGATTAATTTTCCTAATATTTAGAATATGATTTATGATTGTTTGGAAAGCCATTACCACTGTACAGCTTTGGATAAGAAACTGCTGAATGGTAGTTACACATCACTTCTCTCCTTTGGTTTCTCAGTGATATTGACCATGATGTCATACTCTTTCCTTGAAACTGATTTCCATTCCAGAAACACTGTGCTTCTTCTTTATCTCACTGAGCCTGCTTCTCGCTCCCCCTTTGCTCTTCCTGGTCTAAGAATCCTTCTTCATGTGATATATTATTCAGGGGAGAGATTCTGTCCTTCACTCACTCAGTTCTCTCTCTCAAAGAACAAATTCATTTCTCTGGCATTATCTACTACTTAAATGTTCTTGAGTTCCTATCGTGAATTAAAGATGGTGGTAAACACTTTGTGATTTTTCCAGCTGGAGTTCGTTTCCCTTCCCTTTAAAAATCTAGACCAGCTCAGTTACCTTTTTTGAACCCTCGAACCTGGCCGATGTGGTGCGGAGTAATTTCTAAGGCTGGACTTTAAAGAGATTTGCAGCTTCTGCTCTTGGGGGCTTGTAGCGTTCCTTTGAACTTAGCCACCTTGCCATGGGAAAGTCTAACCAGCCGTGTACGTAAGAAGTGGCAGGGCCCTTGGTCATTAGCCAAACTGAGCGGCAAGACCAGCAGACAGCCCGAATGCCAGTCCTGTGATTGGCATTTTAGACCTTCCAGCCATCCCAACATTCCAGTCAACACCATGTGAAACAGAAGATCTGTCCCATCATCCCACAGAATCATGAGAAGTGACAAATTGTTGTTTTACCCACTCAGTTTTGGGATGGTTTTTTGCATAGCAATAGAGATCTAAAGCAAAAAAAAAAATTGGTACCCAGAAGTGAGGTCCTGCCCTAATGAAACATCTGGAATTGGCTTTGAGACCAGGGCACAGTGACGGTCTGGAGGGAAGCGAGACAACTATTAATGGTGGCTGGAAGGGCAGTGAGGAAATTGCTATTGGAGGGTATAAAACGGAACCCTTGTTGCATACTGACAGAAAAATTGACAAGACTGACACCTCCAGTAACGTGGAAGATGGAAAATGAACCTAATGGATTTGTGTATCTAGCTTAGGAGATTTTCCAGCAGAAAATCAGAATATCCAACCTGGGTGGTTCAGTGGGTTAAGTGTCCCAGTCTTTATCTCAGCTCAGCAATTGATCTCAGGGTCATGAGTTCAAGCCCTGTGTTGAATTAAAAAATTTATTCAAACAAAAAAAAATATTCGAAGTGCCAATTGACTTTTTTTCACCACAACCAAAGAAAGAAGAGATTGTTTTGATTTTAAACAGACTTTGGATATAGTTCCCATCCAGAATTGTCTAGGGTTGTAGATAAAACTGTTCTTCATTCCCAGCTTTTGCACCCAGCAAAAGGTACTCAAAGTAGAGATCAGATACAGAGCACTGCTGCCAGGAAAACGTGATCTCAAGGTACAAACAAAACCCAGGGCCTCACAGTAAGACCCTGTATTATGACTTCGAAAGATGAAAGGCCATGCCTTCTGGATCTTCTCTGCTAGGTAACAGGACTTCTACATTCCTTAAGAATGCTGTCCCACAGCCTCCTCGACCTAATTAGCTGACAAGATCCTGGACTTCAAGCCTGAACTTGATGCCATAGTCAGATGAAATTTTTAGGGGCTTGGAAGAAGGTGAGTATTGCTTTGCATGTAGGAGGAAATGACTAGAAATCACAGGGAGAGCAGGGTGAGTTAACTCAGGCTGTGTATCTGTTACCACTCCTCCCACTGAGAAGTCACATTTCCTCTCCTCTGTCGTCTGGAATCAGGGCTGGCTGTGTGACTCCTTTGACTGATAGAAAGTGGTGGACGTGATACCATGTAGCTTTGAGGGCTGGGCCATTAAAGAACTGCAGTTTTCCCTTTTGTGCTTGGAAAGCACCATCTTCGAACCCCACCATGCTATGTCAGGACCCTCAAAGAGCCATGAGAAGTCGCACTGGAAGGCCAGCCAGCAGCCAGCTCCAACCAC
This sequence comes from Lontra canadensis, assembly GCF_010015895.1. Taxonomy (NCBI): domain Eukaryota; kingdom Metazoa; phylum Chordata; class Mammalia; order Carnivora; family Mustelidae; genus Lontra; species Lontra canadensis. The sequence continues at coordinate 3,664,229 of NW_022631027.1, forward strand.
CAGCTTGATGAGTGAGGGCATTCTGGACCTTCTGGCCATTCTGTGCCAGCCGATCCCATGAAGTAAAAGAACCACCCCAGAATCATGAGAAAGAACCCTATTGTTTTTTTCAGCCATTAATATTTAGAATATGCAGAATAGTTAGCCCAAATCCTTCCCGTCTACATGTGGCTGAGCACTGGCCTCTGCCAGGGAAGGTCCTAGGACCTTAGCTACATCCTGCCTAACACCTGACTATATTACTTTCTGCTCTCTGATATGCTCCATTAATAACTGTACAAATATTTGTTGTACACCATGTGCTAGGAACTGTGGAAGATACTATATAATACCATAGACTCAAAATCTGAATCCTTTTGACTCCTGCTTCTCCATGGACCCCTTTATCTGCTGTTGCTAAGTCATGTTGGATTTTCATTTACAGTGACTCTTTCGTTCAGTGCTTTCTTTTCAAACGTGTTGCAAAATTCTCCCTCATTATTTCAGCCCACACGATTGAAATAGCCTTTCAGCTGGGCTTCGTTGTCTGATTCCTCCTCAAGTTCACCCTACAAATCTCTACAGCTCAGGGACTCCCTGTTCTCCTGCCTCACACACCTGGGTCTTGGGTCTCTGAAGGCCTCATGGAGCGGGCTGGTCGCTGTTACTGGTAATCTGTGGAGAGGGATGGCACTCTAGACATCTACTGAAACTTCCAGGCAGATTTAAAAGGCTGGCACTTTCCCCAGATATTTAATTGTCAATCTGTCTTGTGAGCTTTCTCTTCCTGCAGAGATGTGGAGAAAACAAACAAACCAAAAAGTACTGGTCTCAGCTAGACCAGTTGAATTGCTTGATCCATCATAGGAATAGGGCCTGGATTTGAGGGTTTGGGGTTTTTTTGTTGTTGTTTTTTTAAAGCACTCCAGGTTGTTCTAATGGGAAGCCAAAATTGAGAACCACTGTCTTAGATTCTCAAAAAAATGGTCTCTGCACCAACAGCATCAACATTAACTAGAAGTTTTTTAGAAGTGCTCATATTGGAGGCCTTCTTCAAACCTAATGAATCAGAAACTCTGAGGTGTGGTTTTTTTTAGATTTTGTTTATTTGTCAGAGGGAGAGAGAGCACAAGTAGGGGGAGCTGCAGGCAGAGAGAGAGGGAGAAGCAGGCTCCCCGCTGTGCAGGGAACCCGATTCCGAACTCATCCCAGGACCCTTTGATCATGACCCAAGCCGAAGTCAGGTGTTTAACCAACTGAGCCACCCAGGCACCCCTAGAACTTTGTGTTTCAGTAAGTTCTCCAATGATTTTTATGAATATTAATGTTAGAGAAATACTTCACTATATAAATCTTAGGTCCCTTCCAGGAAGTCTCAAAACTACAACTAAATGTGGGAAGAGCGTTTATTATTTGAAAGTTGCTCTATTGACAGGATCTGAAACAATTGGTAAAGGACATAAACTTGTTACCAAGTGTCTTGCTAGTGATCTCTTAAGTTCTTGAGAAATGCTGAATGATTATCACCACATCTCTGAAAAATGCCTCAAGGGGTTATTGGATTTAATCTGAAGAAAAGGAGCAGGTTAATCAAGGATACTGATGCACGATTTCCCAGAGAGAGAAGTCGGAGAGGTGAAATGAAACTTTAGTTGGATGTATGTTAGACCCAAGAAACATCTTTTGATGAGAAGTGGTACTAAACATTTTGAAGGGATATAAGGCAATTTCTAAGTCAATTTGCTATGAAAGCGTAGAGAATCCCCGTTTTGAATTGTTTGGTTATATCCCTGCCTGGGGTCAGAGACAGAGATCTTTGAAGTAGTGTCCAGTTCTATGCATAGAATGACTCTAAATACCATCTGATCATCATTTGTTTATTTTTTCACTAGTTATTTTGGAAATGCTTTCAAAGTAAAATAGGGACTAGTGGTAAGTAAAGATGCCTAACTTGAGTGTTCTTGTTTCAATCCTAGAGGCTTTGGGGTGAGATTGTCAAAGAATTCATGGGCTTTGAAAAGCTTTTATGATTTTTGAATGAGGTTTAAAAGCTAAAGGAATGGGATTAGGCCACAAAATCCTTTACTCTTAACATGGTTTCTTTGAACTGATTTAGTGCATTTGTATATTAGAAATAGAGATCTGATTTAGATTGAATCCTCATTGTTTACAAAAATACGGTCTGGAAAAAATTTCCTAGAACACAGACAGTTAAATTTTGTAGTGACCAAGGCTATGCTCTAGCCTTTGAGATAAACACTTTAATTAGAAAAATTAACATCATGTAATATATAAGAATGCTTGAGTTTTTCATACATCATGAAACCTGGATGCTATGTATTTATTTATTTATATGCAAAGTCTTAGTTCAGTGGAAAACGTTTGGTAGAAAAAGTTTAGCTGGGGAAAGTTGATTCTATAGTATATTACAGTGGACATGGTAGAAAACTGTGTATTTCCATCCTTTTTTTTTTTCAAAAGATTAAAATGGAACTCAGTTACAGTGCAATTGTTGGGGTGAGTTAATGTCTTTGTCTGTCCAGGCTGCTTTAACAAGCTAGCACAGACTGGGTGACTTAACTAGCAGACATTTATTTCTAACAGTGCCTGGAGGCTGGGAAGTTCAAGATCAAGATTTCAACACATGTATTTTAGGGGGACAAGATATTTAGTCTGTTGCAGTTGGGGAAAAGAGAGAAATATTCAGCTTTTTCTTTAGCCTTTGAAAGAACAGAGTGGCATAGTTAATTGGATTTAATGAGACAGCGTGGTCTGCTGTGGACAAGGTTTGAGATTTGAGTCTGGGGACCTAGGTTCTAACTGGAATTATTTCTTGACAGTTTTGTCACCTTGGGCAGGATGGCTCCTTTGGGCCTCCTGTATTTTCCATGTTTTAAAAATGTGAAGAAGAAGAATACTTCTTTAGCGGTTTATTTTCTGAAACCAATTAATACAAATGAAAGTGCTTTGAAAGTAGGAAAACAGGTATCAGCTTATAAATTGTACCTTTTTATTTGCTCTCTTATTACAAGGAATTCCTCGATGGAAATCTGAATTAGGTGATTAGGGGGAAAGCTTATAATTCTTAAAAAAGGTAAACAGGAAAAGTTATTTACAAATCACTTTCAGTTAGTATTAATATGGTAAACCTATAGTTCTCTTAACAGATTAGTTATAATAGTTTCTCATATTATTATTTAAAAATGTATATTTTAAAAGATTACTATAGTTGGAAGTTTGTGCCTCTCTTCTTTCATAGAAATACTGAGTTTAAAGTAGAAATGTGCTTGCAAATTTTAAAAGAAAATGTATTGTACAAGAAGTATCGGGATGGCTGGGTAGCATTCTGGAGTTACACAATAAATTCTTTCCTGGTACATTATAGATGCAAAGCAATGGAAGAAAATGTAAAATGTTTCACACCTCAAATATCTTTATCATATCTGCTGCACATAAATGCAGTTGTGTATCATGTTGGAAGCCTTCTAAAAATGAATTGTGAATGAGAAACTCATACTCTAGTGGTACTATGTAAGTATGAATTAGTACACAGCTGGATTATCATACACACTAAATGTGCCTTCCTGCCTACAAAATAATTTGATACTGGATAGTAGTTATCAAGCAGGTTTTATTGCACATGGATTGGTAAATCCAAAGTAAATTTCAGACATGCCCAGCTTTTTGATCTTTGAAAATGACAAGGTCACAAGAGAATTACTAAAAATATCTTAAATACAATTTGTGGTTGATACACTGAGCTGTATTTCAAGTACTTAATAAACCAAAAAAGGATCATATCACTAGGGCAAATATATAAATATTCCTAGCAACTTTTTAGAGGTTCATAGGCACTAACAATATAATTCCATAGCAACTTAAAAATTTTATGTTTTAGAATGGGCCCATATTTCAAACTGATTGATATATATATGCAGTTTATTTTTTTTTAAAGATTTTTTATTTATTGATTTGACAGAGAGAGATCACAAGTAGACAGAGAGGCAGGCAGTGAGAAAGAGAGAGAGAGAGGGAAGCAGGCTCCCTGCTGAGCAGAGAGCCCGATGCGGGACTCGATCCCAGGACCCTGAGATCATGACCTGAGCCGAAGGCAGCGGCTTAACCCACTGAGCCACCCAGGCGCCCTATATATGCAGTTTAAATTACTACAAATGATTATTTGAAATAGATGCTTAGGATGGTATTTATTAACCTACAAGATTAAAAAAAAAAAAGCTAATACAAAGTACAGCTACATTTAATGATATCATAATTTCAGAGAATTTCAGCCATATTTCTGAGCTATGTCTTCAAAAGTTATTAACTTGTGACAATTTCTAATGAAATCAGTAGGCTAAATTTGAAGAGCACTGAGCCTTCTTATTTGGAGAGATGTGTGGTTTCAAATTAGGATGCCAAGATTACGTGATTTGACAAGCTATCTGATAAATGCAAATAAGACCAACTGTGTATGAGGACTGAGTGAGAGAAATTAACATATGTAGGCTGCTTGGAAAAGCTAAATGTTCATCTAAGTGTTGTAAATATGGCATTTTAAAATATATTAACATCTAAGTCTCTGTAGAAACTTCTCTGTAATTTAAGGGAGTTTGGGGGCTGAGTATGATCTCATATATGGGTGGGGCCCTGTATATATAGCTTTGCCGAAATGTCCTCCAGTGTCAAAAGTAAACTGATCTGTGAAAATCCATTTGCCGTAACATGTCTTATGATGGAGTGGGTCTCTGAAGACAGTGTCTCCATTTTTGTTTGAAATACCGCAGCTATTATATCTACGCTTTCTCATAGAATGAAGACAAACACAGAGATGGTGTGTCTAAGAAATTTCAAAAGGTGTCGGCCTCCTGATTGAAGTGCAGTCAACTTATTGGACTCATCTTTTTCATCCAGTAAGTATAAATATTTAAAGTACATTATTTTGGTCAACGTTGACTTGTGTTCTTCGTTGAATAAATATCCGCTCTCTGTCAAATACCCATATCATTGTTGGGCCATTTGTGTTTACATTCTTCTGCAATTGCAGTTGTATGTCTTAACTGAATTTAACTCTCAGGACCTTTAAGAGGACAAATACAGCCGAAAACTGTGAGCTGGCAGAGCCCTTAGAGACGATCTGGTTTGTTCTCTTTATCCATTAAAAGACTACTGTGAATCTGTGAATTTTTTTCTTACCAGATATGCTATTAGATCCAAATATTTCCTTTTATTTGTCTTCCTCTGTTCCATCTTATATGGTCTGGATTTTACTTATTTTTTTAAACAGTTGATATAGCTAAGATTGAACATTACATAAATCATTGCTGTAAGGAGCACTATCTGAATACTTTTTAATATGAAAAAATGCAAAATCTGCCTCTTGTGTTTCTGAAGACAAAAATAATTTAATAATAGAACATATCCTTAATCGTTTATCTTATTAGTACTTTGACATCGAAACAGTGCCTATGAGAGAGAGTCCCCATAGTAGCATGTTCTAACTGGGTTTTTCTTCCCTTTCCCTTTTAAAGCTGCTGCTGTTGTTTTGTCCTCTTTTAAATACTCCGAGTTGGATGTGAACTTAAATTATAAATCAAGAGCTTGGGGGAAGAGGAGATCATGCATTAACTCACAGTTTGTTTCTAATGTAGCACTGGTCTATCCCTCTAATCCTAAGGGATACTTACCTAAAGTGATGCTTGCTCAGAAGAATTTCCACAGAATGGTTTAAACACAGCTCTTAAGCCATAACTGATGCTCCAGACATGGGGTAGGATGTGGAAAAGAGCTTGTTCAGACCCTTTGGAAGGTGTGAAATGTGGCTGGAAGAAATAAGTAGCATAAGAATAAGTTTTCCTAATGTTGTTTGAAGAAAACATGGCTTCTGGTTTCTATTTTATTTTAGATTTATTTATTTATTTATTTATTTAGACAGACAGATATCCATCACCAGTAGGCAGAGAGGCAGGCGGGGGCGGGGAAGGGAAGCAGGCTCCCCGCCGAGCAGAGAGCCCAATGTGGGGCTTGATCCCAGGACCCTGAGATCATGACCTGAGCCGAAGGCAGAGGCTTAGTCCACTGAGCCACCCAGGTGTCCCAGCTTCTGGTTTTTAATGACTCGGCAGAGAGTCAAGATCCAGGAGGAGACTAGAGTTGCTTCACAGTCTGCCCCAAATGCCTTTATAGATCCAGTCTGGTGACCACCAAATGGTCTCTCATCTGAAGATGAGTGCACAGCTGGGATGGCCCAAGTTTTCAAGTGAAACTAGAAGACGTTTGCATCCTCTGATCAGCCCTGCCTCCCAGGTTTTGTCCCTGAGCTAAATCCTACCTGGCTAGGACAAGCCATTAGAGTTTTGGATCCTTGCTTCAGTGGCTTTTCTTTTCTTTTACTCTTCCAGTTCCTGGACTCCTACAAGGGAAAGTCATGATTACACTAACAGAGCTGAAATGTTTAGCAGATGCCCAGTCATCCTATCACATCTTAAAACCATGGTGGGACGTCTTCTGGTATTACATCACCCTGATCATGCTGCTGGTGGCCGTGCTGGCCGGAGCTCTCCAGCTCACACAGAGCAGGGTTCTGTGCTGTCTTCCGTGTAAGGTGGAATTTGACAATCACTGTGCCGTGCCTTGGGACCTCCTGAAAGCCAGCGCCAACACGTCCTCCTCTGATCCCGGGACCCCGCTTCCACTCCCCCTCAGAATCCAGAATGACCTCCACCGACAGCAGTACTCCTACATCGATGCCGTCTGTTACGAGAAGCAGCTACACTGGTTCGCCAAGTTCTTCCCCTACCTGGTGCTCCTGCACACACTCATCTTTGCAGCCTGCAGCAACTTCTGGCTTCACTACCCCAGTACCAGTTCCAGGCTCGAGCATTTCGTGGCCATCCTCCACAAGTGCTTCGATTCTCCGTGGACCACCCGTGCCCTGTCCGAAACGGTGGCCGAGCAGTCCGTGAGGCCCCTGACCCTCTCCAAGTCCAAGGTCCTGCTTTCATCCTCAGGGTGTTCAGCCGACGTTGATTCCAGCAAGCAGTCATTGCCCTACCCACAGCCTGGCTTGGAGTCAGCTGGCATCGAAAGCCCCACTTCCAGCGTCCTGGACAAGAAGGAGGGTGAACAGGCCAAAGCCATCTTTGAAAAAGTGAAAAGGTTCCGCATGCACGTGGAGCAGAAGGACATCATTTACAGAGTGTATCTGAAGCAGATCATCGTGAAGGTCATTCTGTTTGTCCTCATCATAACCTACGTTCCGTATTTTCTAACCTACATCACACTTGAAATTGACTGTTCGGTCGATGTGCAAGCTTTCACGGGCTACAAGCGCTACCAGTGTGTCTACTCCTTGGCAGAAATATTTAAGGTCTTGGCTTCGTTTTATGTGATTTTAGTTATACTTTATGGTCTCACCTCCTCCTACAGCTTATGGTGGATGCTGAGGAGTTCTCTGAAGCAATATTCCTTCGAGGCATTGAGAGAAAAGAGCAACTACAGCGATATCCCTGATGTCAAGAATGACTTCGCCTTCATCCTCCATCTGGCCGATCAGTATGATCCCCTCTATTCCAAACGCTTCTCCATATTCCTGTCGGAGGTCAGTGAGAACAAACTGAAACAGATCAACCTCAATAATGAATGGACGGTTGAGAAACTAAAGAGTAAGCTTGTGAAAAACTCCCAGGACAAGGTAGAACTGCATCTTTTTATGCTAAATGGTCTTCCAGACAATGTGTTTGAGCTGACAGAAATCGAAGTGCTCAGCCTGGAGCTCATCCCCGAAGTCAAGCTGCCCTCCGCCATCTCACAGCTGGTCAACCTCAAGGAGCTTCATGTGTACCATTCGTCCCTCCTGGTGGACCACCCAGCGTTGGGCTTCCTGGAGGAGAACTTAAAAATCCTCCGCCTGAAATTTACCGAAATGGGGAAGATCCCACGCTGGGTATTTCACCTGAAGAATCTTAAGGAACTTTATCTGTCGGGCTGTGTTCTTCCTGAGCAGTTGAGTACCATGCAGCTGGAAGGCTTTCAAGACTTAAAAAACCTGAGGACCCTCTACTTGAAGAGCAGCCTGTCCCGGATCCCACAAGTCATTACAGACCTCCTGCCTTCACTGCAGAAGTTGTCCCTCGATAATGAGGGAAGCAAACTGGTGGTGTTGAACAACTTGAAAAAGATGGTCAATCTGAAAAGCCTGGAGCTGATCAGCTGTGACCTGGAACGCATCCCACACTCCATTTTCAGCCTGAACAACCTGCATGAGTTAGATCTAAAAGAAAATAACCTTAAAACGGTGGAAGAGATCATTAGCTTTCAGCATCTCCAGAATCTTTCCTGCCTAAAGTTGTGGCACAATAACATTGCTTATATCCCTGCCCAGATCGGGGCGCTATCTAATCTAGAGCAGCTCTCTTTGAACCACAATAATATCGAGAATCTGCCCCTGCAGCTTTTCCTATGCACCAAACTACATTATTTAGATCTAAGCTATAACCACCTGACCTTCATTCCAGAAGAAATCCAGTATCTGAGTAATTTGCAGTACTTTGCTGTGACCAACAACAATGTAAGTAAATGCACTCTTCCCTTTATTTAGCCAGTCTTTTGAGCCTCCACTGTTGCAGTGTATAATGTGGGTAAAGAAAATGGACCTTCAGTCCTACAAAGCATCCTCTGAGCCTGCTCCAACTACCACTTACCAGATGCATGCCCATGAGTAAATTACCAAAGCACTGAGCATCAGTTTTTGACCTAACTTACAAGTTGTCATGGAGATTTTATGAGAAAAATACATATAAGCACTGGGCATCGTTCCTGGCACATAGTAATTGCTCAACAAATGTTCCCTTTCCCCATTTTTTACAGGAAACATCACAGTTGAAGTATTTTAAACTAATTAGTTATAACAGAGCTTACTTTTCATTTTGGAAAGATCTTAAGTAGTTAGAAAGCTTCATAAAAGTTTTTAGCTTTCCAGATCTGTCATAGGAAAAGAACGTTTTGTTAAAAATACTGGGATCATGAATTATTCATAAATCTTTTTTGTGATGCAGTAAAAAAAGGCTTGAAATCTACATGCATGTCTAGAAAGACAATTCAAAATGAAAGGCCTGGTTCTATAATGCAACAGTAGGGCTTCTTAGAAGCTTTTTCCAGCCTCCATATTTTAAAAATGAACCATAATTTGCAACAGTAAAGCCAAGTTAAGGAAAACTTGACTTCACTGAAACAAGAAAAAAAAAATAAATGAGTAGTTTCCTAGGTTAAAATGTGAAGCAGGAGGGAAAAGGAAAAAAAAAAAAACCATGCTAGCCAAAAGGGCAAGAGAGTGATGGTAATGTCCATATGAGAAGAAGGAAAAAAATCTTTCCAAAATCAGGTCTGCCATAAAATGAAATTTGATCTTCCTGTTGTAGAAAATGAGAGCTGTTTTCTTCTACCCCATCCACCAAAATGGAATATCTCCTAGACTTTTTATAATTCATATTTCATGCTAAATGTGACTATGAGCATGGTATTGGCTAATAAACATATTAATCCCCAGACATTATTTTCAAAAACCATAGGTTGTTGGGAAAACACCAGAAAGTTGGGGGATGATAACAAAATTCCTGCTGATTTTCAGAGCCCTAAGACTTGACTCATATGTTAAAAGGCTAGAATCCATTCTAAGATAAATGAGAAATCTTCAGATCTTAAAGGATTATCAGGCTGTAAGACTCCTTCAGGGTTGATCTAGATTAGCAGTGTTCATCAGAATTACCTGAAGGATTTGTTAAAACACCAATTGCTGGACACCACCAGAGTTTCTGATTAAGTAGGTCTGCTGTAGGAGCCAAGAGTTGACAGTTCTCACAAAATTCCAGGTCAAGCTGATTCTGCTGGTGTGGTGACCATACTTTGAAAACTATAGGTCTAGAGATTTATTATTAGCATTGTTTAATCATGTAGTTCATCAGTGTTAATATTTTGGTTATACTTGTCCCATTGTTAAATCAATAATAAAAGATACAACTAATTATTTTGAAAGGTATCAGTTCCACCAAGTTGTTGTGTGGTTATATCACCACATGAATTTTTGAAAACTGCAGCTGATTAAATTGTCAGCGGCCCATGAGTTATTTAAATGTGTAAGCAGGTCAATGTGTTTTTCTGGTTTAAAATATAATAAGACCTTAAATCCATTGGTACTTTTGACACCAAGTCTATTGATATTGAAACTAGGTGTATCAGACACATTTTATCTGGAATAAGGAAAGATACTTGGCACATGTGGAAAGTCCTGTGCTGGACGCCTGGGTGGCTCAGTTGTTAGGTGTCTGCCTTCAGCTCAGGTCATGATCTTGAGGTCTTGGAATTGATTCTCTCATTGGGCTCCCTGCTCTGCAGGGATTCTACCTCTCTCTCCCTCCGTTCCTCCCGCCCTGCCCCCGCTCATGCGCGCGCGCGCGCTCTCTCTCTCTCTCTCTCTCTCTCAAATAAATAAATAATCTTTTCAAAAAAAATAAAGAAAGAAGGAAAGAAAACTCCTATGCTGAAGGCAGTTATGGCCAAAATAGAATATCCTAGGCTTAGTTGTCTCAGAAGTCTAATAACCAGCAGTTGCTGAGCATCCCAGAGCCATAACGATGACCATGATACCTTTGAATGGGTGAGGAACACTCTCATCACAACTATGAAGAGACTTGTTTAATCAGGATATGGAGAAAGTAGAACTCATGCAGAAGTTACCAGCCAGAGAGATGAAAAGTTCTCCAATGGAACAGTTAACCTAAATGTAGGAAGTAGGGGAGGGAAGGGAAAAAGAATAGTCCATGGTAATGGTCTCTAAATATTTGGAAGACTTAAATAGAAATCTTCTTGCAAGTAACCATGAGTGTTAGAACCAGGACAATTGTTGGTAAGATTTCTCATATTCCCAAAAAGCTGTCCAAAAATTGAACCTTTGGGAAGGGGTAAATGATTTCTTATTAATTAAACTGTCCAGATATAGATTGTCAACCACTTGGTAAGAATGAATCAGGGATTCATGTTTCAGTTTCAGGGTTCCTTCTAACTTTGAGATTCCTAAGATTCTATGAGGTAGACCAAAATATTTTTTTAAATTAGAAAATAAGGGGTGCCTGGGTGGCTCAGCTGTTAAGCATCTGCCTTTGGCTCAGGTCATGATCCCAGGATCCTGGGATCAAGACCCGCATCAGGATCCCTACTCGCTGGGAGGCCTGCTTCTCCTTCTCCTGTTCCCTCTGCTTGTGTTCCCTCTCGGGCTCTATTTCTCTCTGTCAAATAAATAAAATCTTCTAAAAAAATAAACGAATAAAATAAAATAAAATTAGAAAATAAAACATCAAATTGGATGCATAAGTATATACTCAGAAATGTGAGTTGATTTGTCCATTTGGAATAAAAGTTGGTAAAGGTTCCTGAAAGCAGAGGTTTTAAAATACTCTTCTAGAGTTGGGCAATATACCAGGTTCATGGATGGAGGCAACAAATGCTCTCTGTGGTTAAGTAGAAAAGACATTTATTGAAAGGATGTTGTGTCTCTCATATTATCACTGAAAAGGCTGCAGAATCAAGCTTGGAAAACAGTCAAGCATAAAGTTAGTCAGATAACCAAAAGATCAAAAGCCTAGCACAAAAACAAAATGGTGAGGGTACCCTGCCAGTGACCATCCCAGCACTGGCACAGTGCTGCCCCTGAGTATTGGATGCTGCTGCTACTACAGCCCTCGCTCTCCCACAAAAGTTCTTCATGGTTTCTGCTGCTTTGTGACACTAGCTCCGATGTAAAGTCCAAGTCTGAGCACCTGATGGGCAGAGCTTATTAACTACCACATCACACTCAAGCTGTAGAGGATCTAGAAACACTGGAATCTGGTGTTGTCAGTTCCTCCAGTGGGAACTGGACTCTGCTTCCCACCAAGATGAAGTAGGGAATTCTCCAGACATTGAAGATGCTGGGCATCCCCCAAATGACAGAGAGGGCACTCTAGAGTTTCTTCTACAAGATAGTAATAGGTGTTATCACACAAAACAGTAAACATTTCTTTTTATCGTATTTTTTGCTGTAGGATTCCTCAGAGCTTTTTGTAGTTGAATATGCTTTGTGCTTCTCCAGGAGGGAGGTATGATACTCAATGTTTGCCGAATATATTTGAGCAAGATGTTTTGTTTTTTTTTTTTTTTAATTTTATTTTTAAGAATCTTTATACCCAATGTGGGGCTCGAACTTACAACCCCAAGATCAGGAGTTGTATGCTCTACTGATTGAGCCGGCCTGGTGCCCAAGATGCTTTTTTTTAATAGTAACTCTAGTGAGGAGTGTTCCTAAGAACACTGGGCGTTGGGGAAATGTAAAAGGATAAAGGTCATGGGCAGAGGCATGTCCAGATATAATAAGAGATGAGAGCATTTAGAAGGTGGGTCAGAATGGAGAATGCCTTGAAGTCTGGAGTCAAGTTCAGGTTTAAGTTCACTGGAAAGTAGGTAGGGTCAGACTTGAGCTTGAAAGTGATATTTAGCATGAACCAACACCTTCAAAGGGGGCTCTGATTGTAACCCATTTAGAAGTGTTGGGAGAGTATAATCAAGAAATAAAACCCCTTGAAAAAGTTTAAATCAGTTATGATTCAGAAGTAGGAATATAAAATAAAAAGAAAAAATGAAGATTTATATTTGAAAGGAACACCCCGGGCCATCAAGTCGGCAAACTGCCAGCCTGGGACCAAAACCTACCCACAGCCTGAGCTAAGAATGCTCTTTAAATTTGTAGATAACCCCAACCTAAGAATGGTTTTTAAAATTTTTTAATGGTCAGGGAAAAAATTTTTTTAAATAACATTTTGTCTCACATGAAAATTATATGAAATTCAAATCTCAGTAGCCATGAAGAAATTCCATTGTTCTCATTCGTGGGCCTATATTACAAAAAAAATTATCCTCGACTGTTATTCTATTTTGAATTTCCTCATTTAAAAGTGTATGGATTTTTTTCTCTCTTGTTATGTAAGTACCTACATAATATTTTCAGTTTTACTTCTTCACGCACAAGGCCTAAAATATTTCCTATCCTATGCATTTAGAGAAAAACGTCTCCAACCTCTGCTCTCGTTACTGCCCTCATTTTACGGAGACTGAAGCTGATGCTCAGAGCCATTTGCCTGAAGTCTGAAGCTTCCTAGTGATGGATCTGGGATGGAACCCAAGAGCTCCAGCTCTCTCTCCAGCCCTCCCTCTACTGCATCTCAGACGCATCCAACCAATGCTATTACACGGGATGCAGTGGTGTGTGTGTGGATGGACGTGGGAGGTGGGAGAGGGGGAGGCAGCGTCTCTATGCCAGTGCCAAAGCGTAATTGGATTATGATGGTATTGAATGTGATGGAGAAGCATAGGAAAGGGGGAGGACTTAATAGTTGCGCTCAAATTTTAAAAACCACTCTAGTTTACACCTAGGTCTTCCAACTTCTACATTGGTGCATTTTTTAAAAATTTTATTATTTATTTGACAGACAGAGAGCACAAGTAGGCAGAGAGGCAGGCCGGGGCTGGGGGGCGGGAAGCAGGCTCCCCACTGAGCGGAAAGCCTGATGTGGGGCTCGATCCCAGGACCCTGGGATCATGACCTAAGCCGAAGGCAGAGGTTTAACCCACTGAGCCACCCAGGTGCCCCTGCATTTGTGCATTTAAATCCATTTCTTTTATTAACTCCAAGGCTTGTAGCTGGAAGTAGAAATTACTTCTGAGCATCATTTATGTGGTGGAGCTTGGGTTTGACATCACTCCTTAGGAATGAAAATATTCATTTTTACTTCCTGAAATGATTGGATTTTATGGATTTAGTTAGCATGTTCTGAGCTGATATGTTCGACAGCCAGGAGAAAAGGGGAAATCTGATACTGAGACAGAGTCTGAAGTAAGTCGAAGCCTCTGGAAACAGGGGAGTATTTAATTATCAAATGCCAGCAATAGCTACAGGAAGGGGACCATCCTTCCTTGGATGTCCCAGGGGCTCTACTACATTTTGTTTGAGAAACGTTGTTGCCAGAGAATTCTAGGATATAGCATTAGTTTCTCTCCTTTTCTCAGTTTATTTAATAGCTTGTTGCATGTATAGTTTATAGTTCATTCTGTAAAAACCATCCTGCATATGAAGTCTCTCATCTCCCTGATAGTCTGCAAACATTTCTTTTGATTTTTTAAAAGAAATCAGTAGCATGGGGGTGATTTTTTCCTTTTCGGGTCGTATATTATATGGTCTAGGAAAGAGCATGTTAAATGAATTGAGAATAAATAAATGCTATCTAAAAAATTTTTTATAAAATGTATTGGCCCAGGCAAAACGTTTTTGATATTCTTGAAAGTTTCAGGACAAACTTTTTTTTTTTTTTTTAATTCATTTGCCAGAGAGGGAGTACAAACAGGGGGAACAGCAGGGAGAAGGAGAAACAGACTCCCCGCTGAGCAGGGAGCCCAATGTCCTGAGCTGGAGGCAGAGGCTTAACCCACTGAGCCACCCAGTCATCCCCAGGGTAAACTATTTTTAAAGGTGTTCAATTTTTCAGAATAAAATTGCTGAAATGAAGGAAAGTTTTGCGTCTCTAACACAACTCCCCAGCCTCCTTTAACATAATTGGATTCAGGTAGGTGACGAAAGGTCTCACGCCTCAGCTGGGTGCTGACCTGAGAGAAAGTCCCCGAGATGGACACCCGGCACTAAGGAAGGAGAACTGCTAACCGCAGCCCTTGCCTCCCTTTCATGACAGCAGCACAGCTGAGGGACCCCACTGCCTTGTGAAATCCCTCGTCTGCCTCAGGGGGCTGAGAAGTTGCTAAAATCACAAATTCAGAAATTTGAAAGAAGATTGATGAGAATTGGTAGTGCCGATAGCCAGACAGGAGCCTGACGGCAATGGCTTCAGGGTATTCTCCCGGTGGAGATGAGTCCCGTTAAGCAAGGTCCTTGCTGGGCATCTGGAAGCTAACTGAACTAGGGAGATGGAGGGGTCCCTGAGACAGTCTCTAATACAGCCCCTCCTTCCCAGCACCCACGACAGATGAATTCATGTAACTGTAGTATTTCTCACCCAGGAAACCAGAGCTTCTCAAATGGGGACACCTTTGCCGCCCCCAGACGACATTTGTCTGGCGACATTTTTGGTGATCACCACTGAGGAGGCATCTAGGACGCAGAGGCCAGGGACACTGCTAAATAGTATATAATCCACAGGGCACCCCCACAAAAGGAATTACCTCACCCAAAATGTCAACAGTGCCACAGTTGAGAAATCCTGCATTAGACCATGGTTCTCAAAGACCCATCTGTCTTGCGCAGCGCTTTATCCTCTGCACCTAACCGGGAGACTGGCACGGAGGCTCTCTGCCTGCATTTACTGAATACAGATGAGCCAAGCCTACCCTCTTTTTTCAGCTGGCTTGCCTAAGTCATCGCTTAGACACTGATAGGCACTCTCCGGGTTGAGCTTGAGCTGCACAGGACAGATTGTTTACTCTACTTTTACGTCCCTGACCCTACTGAGCTGCAGGTGTCCGACTAGAAGATATTGCAGTAGAAAGGGGTTCCATTTCTCCTGTCTCTTATCTCTCTGCCACATTTCTACATCAAAACCTACATAGGTACGGTTTTACATCTGCATACTTGAGAAGAGAATGAAAGGGAAGGATGGATATTTTTCCTTTGCTTATCCCTAGTATTCTAGTGTGCAGTGATGAGCTTTATTGAATGCCATACTCAGCAATGGGGATCATTCGATTTATTTCCAAAGATATCCAGGACTCAGTATATGTGTGGGGGATGGAGGAGAGGGGAACTTCCAATATAAGGAGCATTTTTGAAGGCAGTCTGACCATTTTTTAGTTTGCATAGAGAATGTTTATCCTTTTGAGAAGATAGTTCTGGATGGCCCTGGAAATTCCAGCAGAGAGCTGGCTCAGTTCAGCTGTGTTAGCCCATCCGAGGAGCGGGCTGAGCTCTCAAGTGCCCTTCTCATCCCTGTGTCTATCAAAGCCATGTCCTGAACCAAGGAAGGAGCCTGCACTCTTTCATAGCTGCAAAGATGCCCCATCCAGAGATACATAAATATGTGGAGTGTTATAGATCAGGGTGTGTGCTGTCCAGCACTGCCTGGTGCAAACTCACTTTTCAGTGGCATGATGGCGGGGGGGGGGGGGGGGATGCTTGCTGTCAGCTCTTCTGTGGATGTCTTTTCCAATCAACTTTCACATATGGACTGTGGCTCCCTTAGAAGTTCCCATGCAACCACCCACCACATGGGGGAGCAGCTCATTTGAGCAGTCATAGGTGTTGACCTAATTTCAGGCTATTTATCATATTTTAAGTTATTTCTCCATGTTACATGATTTAATTGAAACTGCCAGAGGGCAGGGAGAAGGGTAAATACTCAGGAGTGTATATGTGGAGGGAAATGAAATGTGCTTGTGCAGATGATCACGTCTTCTTGTCTGTGCTTCTGTCGACTTTTTTAACAGAAGGAAGTTTTCAATCTCTAGAAATAGCCTTGTGTCTGTACTCAGTGTTTTTGAGGCTATTGCTCATTACATTACACAGTAATTCTTCATGAGGACTCTTGAGAACAAGTTATTTCTAATCCTCAGCCTCAAGAATAATTGTGATTTTCCTAAAATACTGCTGTTGTTGTTTTTTATCTTGGGGACCGTGAGTAGGTGACTGATTAGGTTTTGTTTGGGAATTGCTTGTTAGAATGCTTAGAATCAAATCTTTTGCGCACCCACACGTACAGCAGGGGTTTAAAAGTTCATGGTAGCCTCAGTGCCAACTTCAAGTCAGGACATTCTTCTTTTTTCTTTATCTTTTCCATCTCCTTCATATTTACCATGACCGTTCTATGGAGTCCTGCAAATGTCCAGAAATGTTTTTGGGAAAAGGTAGGGGCATAAATAAGCACATGCATTATCATAGACCAGAGAAAACAAGTTTTACTGGCTTCTTTTTTTCCCTTTCCAGATTGAGACGCTACCAGATGGGCTGTTTCAGTGCAAAAAGCTGCAGTGTTTACTTCTGGGGAAAAATAGCCTGACGAGTTTGTCCCCTCACGTGGGTGAGCTGTCGAACCTGACCCATCTGGAGCTCACTGGTAATTATCTGGAAACGCTTCCTCCTGAGCTGGAAGGATGCCAGTCCCTAAAACGGAGCTGTCTGACTGTAGAGGAGAATTTGCTCAACACGCTTCCTCTCCCTGTAACAGAACGTTTGCAGACGTGCTTAGATAAGTGCTGACCTAAGGAGAAAATAATGCTTAAAAGTTTGCCCCGGGGCTTTAAATGAGAACTAAGATTTTCTAAGTTATAAAGATGAAAAATGGGTAATAATTATGACTAACTATAACCAAATATCTTTAAAGCAACTCAGTGTCTAACTCTAAATTAAACAGGTAAAAAGTGTTAACCCTGAACTTAAGTCTTGTGAATAACTGATCTTTAACTTAAGAAGACGTGAGAAGTACACTTCGAGGGTGACATGGGGGACATGAAATTGTTGAATCTCTACGTTACAGTTTTTACCTTGAAGATTAGATACTCTTTCATCTCCTTCCCCTAGTCCTCATTACTTACTTATTTGCACAGTTGTTTTAACGGACTTCCTGCTTTGATATTTATCACCTAGACCATAAATTCATCAATATAGATGTCCTTGATGTATACTCAACACTGTCTTTGATTTATGTTCTGAAATATTTTTAGGCAGGGTGTACATTGTGCTTGGCCAAATTCCTTGTTGGCTTGATTTTATTTCCTGTCCAAGCTTGCTGGAGCCTTCCTTCATCTTGTTTTATCTTAACAATGGTGAATCTTAAAAAAGAAAGCCCCCAAACAAGGGTGAGCCCTGAGAAAGTGCCTGTCTTTGGAAAAAAGGACAGGGTACTGAGGACCCGTCACCCTTGGGGCATCCTGAAAATTACTCTATTAACTAAAATGTCTTCTTTTGTATCATCAAAGCCTTTCTTATTTGCTAGTCATTTTTATAGTAAATGTAAAACCTGTAACTGTTTTCTATGGCATAATCTTCGATTCAAAGTCTGTGAGAATAATTTTTGTAAGGTACAGAGAACACATGCATTTCTTTAAGAATTTACTATTAATATACTTGGTTTGGGCTGCTTACAAGTCTCCTGTTTGTGTGCACCCTGCTCCAGAATGTTTTTGTACTCTGCAACTAATTACTTTTGGATAACACAGGCCTGTGTTCATGCCCTAAAATATTTGGGGGGTTTCCTCATAAGAGGATGGCCGCATCATCTACCTCTCTCTTCCCTAGTCTCTGTGCTGTTGTACGGGTACAATTCTTAATTATTTCAAAAACTGTGATGGAGGGGAGAGGTACAGAATCGAATCTTTAAAACTGATTTCATAACACCCAGACAAATTAAGACTTAAAGCAAAATACTTCTCCATCTGCATGATCTCTAGATGTGTTTATCATGTAAAACACTCCACCTCTATTCAGTATTTAAGGATTCTCAAAGCTCACAAAACAGTAGATCCATTTAACTGAAATTCATCTCGTGCTTTTGTCTAACTTTCCTGGAATGCATTTTGCTCTTCCATTTTTTGTTTTTTTTTTTTTAAATAAAGAGCTTTGTGTGTAGTCTTTTATTATCATGCATATTGTAAAATGAATAAAGTCAACTGACTCATTTTTGGGAAATGTACATTTTTACCATGTTTTTCTCTAATGGGTCTGGGCATTATGATGCCCGACTCATTTTGGATGTTAACTCTGAAGTAACCCATTAACTGCACCTAGACAAAACTGGAAAACACTATGGGTAAAGTACTGTAAACACAGAATTGTGATGTGTGGGATGTCGTTTCTTGCTTTGCCCCTTCCAGAAAGATAAAAGTGAGTCTTTAAATCACAGCAAAATGTCACTCCCCTCACCTGCCACACACCCCTGAACTCAAGCTCAGAAAGGAATTGCTTATGTCAAATGGAATTTGAATAAAATGAGCTATAAAACCCTAAGCACCAAAAGCTGCCTAAAACATTTATTTTTATTCTGAATGAGAAGGAACAGTGTAAAAATGTTAATTCCTACCAAAACTTGCCTTTAGTCAGAACATTCAAGTTCTCAGGGACCCAGGCATAACTGATGAAACTTTCTTCTAGGACTTTAGAAAACAGATTCTGACTCTATCTAGGGTTTTTGTTCTTTTTGTTTTTGTTTTTGTTTTTAATGTAAGTTAACGGCCATTTTAATGTTTCTCAATAAAATTGTCATGTGTACTGATTTCAATGTTGGATTGGATTTATCTTAAATATTTGGAATATGGATTATGATTCATGGAGAGGTATTGAAATATTTGTGGCCATATAATTAGCCATACTTTCTATGAAAAATCCCACCCCCTTCCAGAAAGAAGAGTTTTCAAAAACAAATTTCAGCTTTGCTACCATTCTCACAAACTAAAACTTCTCCACGGCTAGTCACACCAGTTGCGTTCCCTGCAAAAGTCATTGACTAAATCTTCCTTACCACTACTCTCAGTTTCTAGAAGCCCATTACTTACCATCAGGATCAATACTGAATATTGTAAGCTGCTTTCCAAACACTAGGGTATGGTTACTGGTACAAACCTTGTTCTTTGATGCCACAGTTTTTAGATTTCTGTCTTGTTTCCGTCTTACACACTAGTGTTTAGGTAGCTTTCAAAATAACATGGCCCTGAAGCAGTGAACACTGAGACCGCCGCTTGACATATTGGAAATGTGTCATTGGAGGCCACCTTCACTGCACTGTTGGAGCAGATCTTCATTTTGCGAGTGTTCATATTCATTTAAGAGGATTCTCAATGAGGAAAATGTGGTGTATTCAATGAGGACACTTTAGTTGGCTTAGGATCTCCAAGAATGTATAGCGTGTTTTCCAAAAAATACACGTGGCTATTACTCAGAACAAAGTTGGTGGCTCATGGCAGCAATGGCATAGCTTCGTTTCACTTACACACAGACACAGACAAAGATGAGCTTGGTTACACACAAAGACACACACACCCTGGGCAGTTCTGAGCACTGCTGGTTAGGTATAGTGTTCCTTCCCTAACCTACCTTAGGATATGTCTTTGTGGCACATAGAGACCGTGTTTTCATTCTTCATCCTCAGTCTTCATTTTTCTCCCTGGATATCACCATATTTCACTGTCACTTAACAAATGTTTGTGTTAAACAGGGTAAGCAGAGATCCATGGGCTCCCAGTACTGTGGCCTAGCTCATTCATTGGTAAGCTTACTACTGCGCTGTGGTAAGCGGCAGTGAGTTCTTTGCATAATATTATTAATTGTTTGAGAGTGACAATATTTGTTCTTCATGCATTTCATGATTCAGATTTTGTATGTTTAATTAAAATATCACATAATGGTGAGTTCACAAACCATTAAAATAATCAAATAGTTAACCTGTGGGTTGACAGCTTTCTTTCCTGATATTTTCCATAAAACGCTCCTTCCATCTTTACATTCTCTTAGCATCGTCCTAACTGCACGTAGGTATGCTGTTTTCCCTCTCCACTCACTCACCTCCTTAAACTTGGTTAGCACTTGTGTATAACAATATATTTGTGCTAAAGAACTCGCAGTAATCCTTGAGCATGTATTTATTTGGGGGGAAGCCAGGGCCTCTAATTAGGCCTTATTGAGTTGTTCCACTTTACCCGTCACTGCAGTATTTAGAGCTGATTCAACCCATGATCTCTCATCCCTCCCAGAAGCACAAGAATATAACCGTAAGTCCACTTTGTTTCCAGGAACTGGATATTGCATCAAAATCTGTGTTCACTTCTTTCTGGAAATAAGAGGGAGGCTGATGGGAGGGGGAGGAGCTCCCTTGTATCCTCCTTTGAATTATGAAGACATTATGTACATGAAATGGTATAAACTAATGGCTGTTGGAAAATGTCCTGGATATAATTATTTCTTATCTTCAGTTGAATGTGAAAGCAGCGAAAACCTGCAGTCCTATTTAATTGGTTTCTTCCTGTTTCTGGCCCATCACTTTTACATCCACTGGGAACTATCTGCTTGGTACCTTTGGTAATAGACTCCATTCTCTTCAACTTTTTTTTTTTTTTAATATGAACAATTTCACCAACACTAAAGCATTAATACAGAATATATGAGCTAAAGTACTGAGTTGAGATGGCTTCCGGTTGAACCTAATTCATGTTTAAATTTTGCATTTGACTTGTATAATACACCACTGCTGAAAAAAACAATTATGAATGCCTCCTGCATGTTCTATATATTCTCTCTAACAGAGATGGTGCGATTTAAAAAATACAAAGGGGCATAGAATTAGAATCGACATGTCTGTGCATATGTGTCTTGTGTGTAAACTTAAATATTTATGTTTAAATACTCTTAAAGCTCCTCAGATATTTCACTATGAGTGGAATATTGGGCCAGTCTTGGGTGGGGGCATTTTCTTGGGTTAGCTTCACAGTGAAAGCTGCCTTTGTTATTTTGTCACCTGTTTTGAAACATGTACATAGTCGGGTTTTGCTTCTGGTAATGAATTATTAGAAAATATAAGATTTTTTTTTTTTTTTGTAAGCTGAATGTTTTGGGGCCTCAGGTTTACCATGTAAATCTGCATTTTGGTGGTGAATCCCTTTGCTTGAGATTCAGTGGTTTTTGGTAAACTTCACTGTTTTAAAGTACCTTTTGTGTAAAATACAGATTCAATTTTTATAACAAATGGCAAATAAAAACAGATTAAATGTTGGAAGAAGTTGACTGTACTGATTTGTCCCCATGCAGGTGTACTGCTGTATCATTCACTGGATAGTCAATTTTAGATTTACACGTGAATCTCATGACAAGAGTAGGAGTTTTCAAAATACGCGACAATGATCACAAAATAACAAGCCCCTGAAAAGAGCTGGTTTGATCCTAGAATATGCCAGGGCAAGGGGGGAAGGGGCGAGATCTGTCCCCAGGACTCTAAGTAGGTCTGCCTTTCCGGTGGTGCTCATCCTTGGGGGCTGGTGTTCACAAGGCGACCCAGCTCTCTCCCTCTCCTCTTGGCTCTCATTTCTCCATTTACTGTTAGCTCAGCACTAACACTGGCTATGGATCAGATTAATAAAAAGTAAAGAACTGCAAGATGAAATTTTGAGAAGGTTGAGTAAAAGAGGGAAAATGGAATTACTGGGTAAAATAAGTCCATGATAGTTCGACCTTCCTCTGTCTCCCTCTCAAGTTCCTACTCCCCTCCCCCAACCCCCCTACCTCCCACGCACACACACTTTCAGGAGCACGTTAGAAAGCTGATCAAAGACTTTTCTCTGCTGGAGGACAGAACTGGACATACATGAAACCAGATTTTATGAAGGAAAGTGACTCTGCTGACTTACACTGGCTGGCCGTGTTTCACCCTGGACGGGCGGTACTTCAAGAAAGGCATGCATCCGCCTCGAAGGGCCTGAGCAATGGGAGACACTGAGGAAAAGAAGCCAGTGTCTGACTCAGACGTCAGCAGCCATTTAGGGACTGCCAGGGACCTCGGGACGCTGGGGTCCTGTGCCAACAGCCTCCAGGACAGTGATGGGGTCTCGAGTTTATGCAAAAGTGTGACTTCATTCTTCAGTATTCCCTTCCACCCTGAAATAACGCCGTTCCCGACTGTGACTACAGTGAGGGCCTGTCGACCGGAAGAGATGCGCCTGCGCTGTTGAGCCCATGTTGCCCTTCTCCTGGGGATTCTCTAAAACCCCACTCGTAGCTGCAGTCCCTGTCCCCCTCCTCACTGAGCTCTACAGAAAAGTGGTTGGTCCAGAGGCCCAGAGTCACACCTTGAACTCAAGCCCTATATTTACCGAAGAAAAGAGATCTTGTATGGCAAAGGAGGATCAGAAAAAAAGTCATTTTATAAAATGCACAGTCTTTTTTAAATTACAAATCTCTCTTCACCCTGTTGTCTCCTTATCCTCTGATCTAGATTTATAAATCCTGCCTCCCAAATACCAGTGATCCTGTAGAGCTGCCTGTGTGCTACTCGGAAGTTTTTCAACTTATTTGTTATTATAAATACCTTAAGGGGGCGCCTGGGTGGCTCAGTGGGTTAAAGCTTCTGCCTTCCGCACAGGTCATGATCCCAGGGTCCTGGAATCGAGCCCCACATCAGGCTCTCTGCTTAGCAGGGAGCCTGCTTCCCCCTCTCTCTCTGGCTGCCTCTCTACCTACCTGTGATCTCTGTCTGTCAAATAAATAAATAAAATCTTTTTTAAAATTTTTTAAAAAATTAAAAAATAAATACCTTAAATTGCGTATGCTCTTTCACACATGCCTGGTGTTTGTTCCAGGAAGGCCTGTCACACACCATTCTTTACTCTCTGCCTCCCTCTGCCGCTGAGATGAGAATAAATCAAATAGAAGGTGACAAGCTCTGGCTCCCTCCCCCTTTATTCAGTTTCTTCTTGCCTTGCCTTTATCCAGTGCAACCCCCAAGGTAAGATCTTAACAATTCAGTGGCCCCTACTTAATCTCAGTGACTCCTGTCAAATGAGAGGCACTCAGAAAGCCTCAAGCAGTGCCGGGCACCAGGACCAGACCAGACATGTGGGTGCCCTAGCAGGTAAGAATTTGGTACCCCTTTTAAAAACCTGCTTTGAATATTTATTCAATGTGCCCTTGAGAGATAAGGGAATTGGTCTTCTATTACTAAAAATCATGAACTTTCGGGGCACCTGGGTGGCTTAGTCGGTTGAGTGCCCAACTCCTGATTTCGGCTCAGGTCATGATCTCAGGGTCATAAGATCAAGCCCGGTGTCGGGCTCTGAGCTCAGCACGGAGTCTGCTTGTCCCTCTCCCTCCACTCCTCCCCCCACAACACTCTCTCTCAAATAAGTAAATAAATAAAATCCTTAAAAATAAAAAAAATTCATGAACTTTTGTGTCAACTAATTATTCCATTCTTTAAAAAAAAATCTCAAGAGTAAGGTAAAGATGGGGAGGGGGTGCCCAAGGGTTGCAGGGCCAGTGAGAGTTCTCATGGCTCATAACAATTCTGTTACACACACTCCCATAGAGAATCTCCTCCCAGGCCTCTTGAGCAGGCCTGTCAGCTGCTGGGGCTCACTTCCCTTTTTTCCCTTGGAAGGACTGAAGTACCTTACTCTCCTGGTCCCCACCCTCTCCCTTTCCAGGATGCGCACTCTCCCTCTCTCTCCACCCCTCCTCTGGCTGTGCTACTTAGGATTTTCCTACTTATGCACTCCAAGCTTACATATCCTCACCCATTACTAAATGCCATCTTTGAGAGTATTAAGTCATACTAAGAATGATATTTTAGCTTGTACTCACAAAAATAAACATCTTTCACTTATCAAGAGTCTCCCTTCCTAGAAGGTGGTTTCTTGTCACAATTTCAAATTCCAAATAAGAGATTTCTTCAATATACTGAATGGGGGTGGGACCAATTTGCATTCCTTAAGCGGATAACCTAGAGAATTGCATATGGAAACCGGAGTTAACTGGTCACCTAATTCCAATTACTTCATTAATATTTTGATCTGTGTAAATTAATACCCAAGGCAAATGTCTAAACTTCAGGAGGACCAAATGCCACCTGTGTGACAGGAGTTTCCCTCTAGTCTTTGCCTGAAGTGGGTTTGGATTCACATCCTTGTCTTGGTGTCTCTATAGTGTTTCCTAGAGAAATGACTTAGATCATTATGGGGAGAATGGAAGAGTTCTGTCACCCTTTTCGTAATAGACAGAGCCAGTCTCCTACAATTGCTCTGTGAAAAGGGAAAGTCTGAAGAAGTAACCAAGTGAAGGAGAATTGATTCAGTCTGCGTTAAGAAACTTGGGAAAACTTTGCTGGCTTGTGATACCTGGACAGAGCAATAAATCATGAACTACATTAATGATTTCAAATTGAGAAAAGGTAAAAATGGAATCATTTTGTCTATGCTCCTTCAGCGTGGTGTCCATCCCTGGAGGGGAAATAGCATAATGTTATTGAACACCTGCTACGAGCCAGGTGGCGTATGGTTTATGCGTGCTAGCTCAATCCATCCAACAGCCTTATTTGGTATGTTATTCCTATTTTACAGATGAGAAAACAAACTTGGAAACTGTAACATTTTCCAAGTTCTCCTGACTGTTCAGAAGAGGAATCCTATTCAAATTACAGGTCTGCAAAGCCTGTTTCTACAGAGGTGCAGTAAAGAACACAACCCCACACTACATCCTCTCTTCCCCACCTTGGAGTTTGAAGACTCCAGATGGTTCTCTGGTTTTCAGAGCTCACCGCCTTCTTCCCTCCCTTTGAGCCCAGTTCTTCCTCCTCCATATCTGTCCTAGTTGGTCATCTCCACGCCAGTGAGTTACTTCCTGTCCATTTTATTTGCTCCCTCACTTACAAATGTAATTCCAGAATTTTAGAACTTTCCAACTGAAAGGAACCACATAGACTTTTCTGAAGAAGAAGACCTAACTGGCTTGTTTAGATCACAGACCCACTGTCTGAGGGAGCTGCCATCTATCTGCTTGTACCCCTGGTGAGTACACTTTGCGCTCTGCTGGGCTGGTTCTCAGAAGTCCAGAAAATCTATATGTAACCAAAGAGTGGAAGATTCAAGCTCAGCAGCCAGGCATCCTCCCTAACTCCAGTCCTGTGCATTCCCTCACAAGCTGCATTCATTTGAGCTGTGTCCTGCATCTTAATAATGACCCCCTCCTGGGCACATTACTGGGCACAAAGCAGTTTAGGTTCCTGTCCCCATTTCACCTAAAAGAAAACTAGGCTCTGCAAGAGACATTCTTCAATAGTTACCACATTGGGCATCTGCCATAGACTTTGTAAATATCATTAATGCTTGAAACATATGAAGGTAGGCATGATCTCCATTCTATAGAAAAAGAAATAGGTCCCAAGCAAATTAAAGGACATATTAGGTCACATATGAGATTGCATAGGATGTGGCACAGCCAAGTTTTGAACTAGGGACTCTGTAGCACCAAATCCCCACTTTTTGTATAGTGCACGAGGACAAGGTCATATGGCAAGCAAGGGATGGAGCAGTGAATACAGCTGAGGATTTGGGCATCAAATACTGTCCTTTATGATGTACAGGCTCTGAATATTCTGGGAAAAGATTGACATACATTCACATACATATGCACAAACACAGTTTTAAATACCCTTTCATGTAAATATAAAATGTCATCCAAAGTGCTAATGTATTGTTAAATGTGGTTATTTTTGAAAAAAAAAAAAAATGCTGTTTTTATTTGCATGTCCTAACCTAAGCTCCGAGCACTTTTGATATCATTTGAAGAATGGAATGCCATTCTGAATTTTGAGTCCTGTGGGAGATGTTGGGTAAAGACCCTCATGCCATTAAAAGGAGAGGTTAATATGTTGGGGTTTGTTTCAAGGTAGAGATGAGGCTCATCATCCATTTGGGTTTCACTACAGAATGGAAGTCTAACTCCCCGAGAGCCCTGATTTATTATAGGGAAATGCTGGCAGACATTTTAGACTTGCAAAACGACTACCAATCCCAGTTCAGGCTAAATTAGTTCTAAATTCGTTCTGCTGATTTAGACGTTTGGAGGAGCGGGTTATGCTGTCCTTATTGAATTCATGCCATGTTCCATTTAAGAAGCTGTGTTTCTCACCCCAAGCTGATGGTGTGTCCCTCCCTGGTTTTGCCTTTTGGCTGAATGCACTGCTAAGTATGGAAAAAGCCTTAAGTCCAGCAAAGAACCCACTCCTCGAAGCCCTGATTCCCTTGGCATTTGCCTTTGGCATCATTTCAAAGCACATGCCTTTCAAGGCAAGTGGTACATCAGGTCAGCTGTCCCTGGGGTCCATGCACCCAGTGGGACCACAGCTCCTGGAGGCTGCCTGTCCCCCAACCTGCCACTGAGCTCTGCTAAGGAAGGAAAGATTCCTTACCAAGCAACTTTTTGTAATCACGTTGTCTGTTTTTATCCTCTTCTAGATGAAAGAGATTGGCCCTTTGTCTACTGGTGGTGAGTCTTCATTCGTCCTGCTTAGAAAAGGGTGCCCACAGAGAATTTTTCTGCAAGGGGGAAAATGAGTCAGATGGAATAGGTGCTGCTTGGCGTGCTCAGCGGAGACCCTCACTGAGCCCATGACTGGAGGGCCTGTAGGAAAATAACACTTTTCTCTCTCAGGGTGAGCCGGGACTCAGGGGATTTGGAGTTGCTGAGGATGCTGGAGGTCAGCTCAGCAGGCGAGAGGACGTGGAGTCCTTGTGACATGTGGAATTCAGCATCTGCCCTCGTGATGGCATTTCCAGTGCAATGTGCATACGTCCGTGGGCTCGGGGGCCTGGCCTAACTGAGCCTAATGAGAGGGTGAACTGAGGTGTTCCCTAGGGTGCCTGCAATCTGATATTCTGATTGACATAGAAGGCTCAGTGAGTAGGAAGTGTTGATGGGGGTTAATATTAACTTTCTTAAGAGTCTGAACACATCATACATTTATTTTTGAGCTTTTAAAATGACTCATTTTCAGGACATACGAATAAGACTTTTATTCACTGGAGAACCTAAGGCATAATAGCAAGTGGAGGAGGCCGGAACTGGTAGGAAGAGTCGTTCTGCCATCTCTGCGTCAGAGGAGATAGTGCGACAGTGAAGAGGTGCTCTCGAGGGCGGGCCGGCTAGAATAGTCTCAGGAGGGCCTTTGTCGTGCTCAGATGATAGGTCCCAGTAATGACAAAGGTGACCCATGAGGTACTTGACCCTCGTGGGCTTTAACATCGAAGCTGGAAATCTGAGGCCGCTCCATCACCACTTACACTGAGCCTGGAGTCTGACTCAGGGCCCATGGATGCCTCCAAATTTTCAGGTTTCAGGATTATATTTCATGGGACTCTGAGCCTAAGTGTCCAAGCAGCAGACAGGCTCAGTTGGAGAGACACACCTCCAGTCTTGGTGGACTGAGGCGTGTCAGCTTCTCCCTGCATTTAGGATACGCCTCCAACAGGGTACCAGCTCCCAGGGCAGACTGCGTGCCCATCAGGCTCACCTGACATGCAACGGGCTGTCCTGGATCTTGTGGCTGTGCTCCTCCTCTGGGCCCTGGTGCCCAGCTCAGGACTGCTCTTAGGCTTTGTGTCTAGAAGAAGAGGAAGCAAGATCAGTGTCCTAGACACAGCTGGACAATCAGCAGGCTACCAGGGAGGCACTCCGCTCCATGCTGACTTGGAGGCCTTTCTCCACCAGTAACACGTGAGTAACCTAATGTCTCTAAGCCTCTGTTTCCTCTTCTATAAAATGTAAACTCTAGTCTACAAATACTAAGCATCTGTTTCCAGCCAGTTGCCATCCTAGGTACTGAGGATACAGTGTGATCAATGGGGACAAGACAAACAAGAGCCCCACCTTCGTGGAAGTATGGCTTCAGGAGGGTTCCATGAGATTATATAAAATGCCTAGCATCTTTTCTGACCCTAGTAGGTGTTCACTGCTGGTTAGTCCTGATGACTTTTCCTCCAAACACAGTAGAAAATCTTTTAAAACATGATCTTTCCCACCTCCTGCACATGTATTTCTCTTTGCCTAGAAGGTTCTTCCATGCTCCCTTTGCTTAGCTAACTCCTGTTCATCCAGTGCTTGGGGTCAAGGGTCACTTCCTTAGCATAGCACCTCCCAGACCAGGTCCAAGTTCGGGGTTCCCTGGTGTGTCCTCATTGCAACTGGCACTCTACTTTGAGGTATCCATCCCTTTGATAACTACTACTCATTCAGTGTCTGTGTTCCTGACCAGATTATAAAACTGGGGTGGATGGCATCCATGTCTACCCAAGTCTCAGCTCCTGGCTCCAAGATGTTCCATAAGTATCTGACCATCTGACTGGCTGACATGTGAATGGGATATTCTCTTCCAAATGAGAGAAGTCTATGGGACCAGAAAAATGAGAATCTGGCCCATCAGAAGTACTCAGGCCCTTTCTTTCCTCCCTCTTCTCTGGCCTAATATGAAGAGGAGGGATAGCCAACATGGCTGGTAAAACAGGCCATGCCCTGGGCAGCATCTACATCTCCTTGGAGGCAATCAGATAACCAAGTCACCATGCAAATGATGGCATGTTGGGTTGCCCATTGGTAACAAGATTTATCCATCACCACTCAGGGTGCTGCTGAGAACAGGATAGTAGGAGTCTCCTTTGGGACCATGTACCACCATCTCATCTTCATCTGCCCTCCCACAGCCAGGCAGTATAATTTAAAGGAAATGGTCTTGTCTCTTGTAACTTGCTAGAAGATGCTTGGAAAAATGAAGTCCAATGGCACATGGCTAGAATGATGTCAGCAGCAGAAATGTAACCATGTTGATTTTTCGCTCTGTCACATGGTATGAAAGATGCCCCCAGCCTCAGTACATTGAGGAAGAGACTCCAGCAAACACAGTCGTTTACATATGACTCACTGCAAAGGTTAATGTTCTGCCCTTTGGAGCCCTGTGGTATGGAACAAAACAGCGATGTGGCCTGACCCCAGTGGTTTTCTTTTGGCCAAAATCCAAATGCACTGGGCCGTGCTGAACTTCCCACATGCATTCCTATTAGCCCACCACATGGAACTGCATGGCAGTCCTCTTTACCAGGCCTTTCTAAGCCTCCGTGTGTCTTTGCCTGTGCTGTTCTCTCCATCAGAAGTTCCTTCCTTCCATGGAGATACGGAATAGTATCTATCATCTATCTACCCATCATCATCTCTCAGTGTTTTGGTCAACCCTCCATTCATTCATCAAGACTAAGATGAAATATCATTCTGTCTCCAACCTCCTCTGGCCACCTTCCTTCTCCAAAATTGGAGTTAGGTGGTTTTATTAAAAATAACGAGGTAATAAGGTTATTTCTTTATTTCTTCTTCATTAAACTGATGACAGAAACCAAATATTCTTCACTTTTTTATCCTCTTCAACCAGTGCAGTGTCTAGCACATTGCAGGTGCAGAATGATAAATTAGGAGAAAACTAGGCACTGGCAAACTGTGTCATCGGGCCAGTAGGTTGGCCAGAATGCCTAACTGCAAGGGTATGTGCCAGAAACTACTGGACAGACTGTGGACAGACTGTGAAAATGGCAAAAAGTCATTGAAGGTTGGTGGGCAGAACAGCACAAGGAAGTAGAACTTTGGGTACATTATTTGAAGGTGTAACAGGATGGTGAAATTAAAGGATGAAAATCTTGTGCCCATTCTACAGATGAGAAAACTAAGGGTCAAGGAAGTTAAATGTTTTACCAAAACACACAGAGCTAGTAAGCAAAGAAATCTGCTTTAGCAGATCCGATTTCAGAGTTCGTGTTCTTAGATGTTACGCAAAACCTCAAACAAATCTTCAAACACTACCTCGAACTTGGGTCCTTCAGGTCTTTGGGGAATGCTCTCTCAGCTGTATTAAGTTTAACTCCAGAATGTCACTAACCCTTACTAAGCCTACTTTAGTTTCCTTTTCAATAAAATGAGAAACGCTGAGCTATGTGTCTGTGAGATCAAATTCAGGCCTGAGATACTAGGATTCTCTGCAGGATGCCAGCAGACTTCTTAACCTGGTGATCAGTTCAGTCAAAACATAAGTCCACTGGTGTATTGGCCCTAAAAACCTTGTCATGGGTTGCAATCATGACCCCAAAACACAACAAAGCCTAGGAAATACTATCTTAGAGGCCCAATTATTCTTCCCAAATAGGTGTTTGAAATATACTCACGCATTCAAGTATAACTGTTCAACTCACAGAAAGTAACTTTATCTGAATAGTTGACCTAAGTCCAAGTTTCCACTCCCTCTCCATGGCCTTAGGACTTCATTCTACCTGTAATTCTGTATCATACTGAAATAAAGTCCAGCATTTTGTGCCCCATACCCGTGGCACCCCACCCCAACACAGGAATCTCAGTCAGATAATGCATGCAATTCTCTGACTTGAGACTGAATTTTAGGGTCGAACACATCTGAAAACGGCTGTGTGGTTCTGAGTGAACTCTGAAATGAAAACTTCCCACCCAAACCACTGAATAACATCCTGTTGTTTTCATCAAATCTATGCAGTAACTCCTTTGATTTGCCTTTCGTTTGGAATGATCTGTCCGAGGCCATTTTTCTGAAACATTCAGAACAAGATACAATCTCATTATGGTCAGCTACATAGAGTGGACCTTTCAGAGCATAAAGAAACATCTGTCCTCCATCTACAGTGCTTAGAAAATAGGGCTTTCAATGGAGTACATTGTGAGACGCTGATGCTTTTAAAAGGGCAAGAGATCCATTTCTACTAAAAATCTCAAAAAATATGTCTAGCAGAATATTTTCATCTTTCAAACTGTTTTCCAAAGAGCATTTCAAAAAGCAGAAGGTTTAAGAACATAATCTCTGGGTTCAGCCAGACCTGGTTCAAATACTTGTTCTGTCATAGACGAGCCACATGATCTGGAAAAGTGACTTAAACCTGATAGTTTCCCATTTTTTCAGGGACCTAAAGTAGAGTAATAATACCTACCCTAGGAGATAATGTTTTCAAAGAGGATGGCCGGTAGCAGAGCACTAAGTACACATCAGTTCTCCTTTGGGCTTTGTGACTGCGGCTGTTCATACTGGGGGCGGAACGGCCTGATTCCTGCTGCAGCTGAAAGAACACGGGATTTGGAACGAGAGGACCTGAATTTGCCCGCCACCGTGGCCACTTACTAGGGGTGTGACCTTGGGGAAATCACTGAATCCTTCTCAGCTCAGCTCCCTCATCTGGAAAACAAGGAAAATAAAAATAGCTAACTCAGTAACAAACATGAGGTACGAATGAGACAATTTATGTGAATTTACTTTGTCAGCTGCTAAGCTCTGTGTGTACGGACTTATTTGTTACTGTTAGTATTGTTGACTGAATGTTCGTGCCGCCCCACAATGCAAGTGTTGAAACCGTAACCTCCCAGCGGGATAGTATTAGTAGGTGGGGCCTTGCAAGGTACTTAAGTGAAGTCCTCAGTTGGAGGACTGTGCAACTCTTGATTCTCAAGGTGGTGAGCTCAAGCCTCAGGTTGGGCATAGAGATTATTTTAAAAAATAAAAAACTTAGAAGAGGGAAGGAGGAGGAAGAGGAGAAGAAGGAGGGGAAGGGGGACGAGGAGGAGGAGGAGAGAAGAAGAAATAGAGGAAAAACCCAGAGCTATCTCTCTCCGTGTCTTGTGATGGCAAGAAGTCAGTTGTCTATAAGCCAGGATGAGAGCCCTCACCAAGAACCAAATTGGCGACACCTTGATCTTGGACTGCCAGCCTCTGGAACTGTGAGAAATGTTTATTGTTTAAGCCACTCAGTCTGTGGTATTCTGTTACAGTGGCCCAAACTGACTGTGACAATAACACCACCAGAACTGAAGAACATACCTTCTTTTGTTTCTTCAGGAATTTTGATTCATAAAAATCTTAGTGGGGCACTGAGTGGCTCAGTCAGTTAAACCCTCAATTCTTCATTTCGGCTCAGGTTCTGAACTCTGGGCTGTGGGGTCGAGCCCCGCATACAGCTCCACACTCAGCTCAGAGTCTGCTCAAGAATCTCTTTCCCTCTCCCTCTGTTCCTGCCCCTGCTCACGCACAGACTTTCTCTCTCCAAAATAAATAAATCTTGGGAAAAAAAAAAAAATCTTAGTTTGTTCTTAAGTGATGATAACTGATTTCCACTTAGCCACAAAAGTAAGGATTCTGGGGATGGACTAAGGCAGCACACGTAAAAGTAGAATGTCTGCTTTCCCAACCAAACTTCACCACCTCTGTGTGCTTGTCTTAGACTAGACCTCTGTGAATAATTAAAATGTGGCCTGGTGAAAAGTTCACACGTCTGAAGAGGTGCTGAGACAGAGAAGGGTTGTCATCTGTGGCTCCGCCTGTTGGGTGTGGGTTCGATGTTACAACTGTTAGTTTTTCAGATTTCACCTCCCACCCCTTCCTAGAGTAGTTCAGCCATCTACCTTCCTGGTTACCTGCTCCCCTTTGTCCTTGTCAGAGGGTGGAAGTCCCTGGGCTTGGGACCTTGATATCAGCCAAACGTAAGTTTAAATCTTGTCTTGAAAACTTTCTTGCTGTGTTACATTGGGCAAGTCACTTAACCTTTCTATACCTCAGTTTTCTCATCTATAAAATGGGAGAGAATAATGAACATCTCCCAGGGAGGGGTGGGAAAATTAAGTAAGACAGTGCCTTTAAAATTCTTGGAGTTATATATGACAGTGGATAGGTACTCATCAGTTTCCCCTTCCTTTCTCCAAGCTTTCTTCTTACCCACTTCTCATTTCTTATATCTCTGGGACCCAAATGTTCCAAGAACCTAGCCCGAACACCTGCAACTTCCTAGAGTAAGGGAATTTGCTCCGTGATGGCCTTCATGACCAATTATATTCAGCTAAGATTGGTTTTCTGCCACCAGCACCAATCCAAAAAATTTTTTGTATTTTTTTCTCAATCAAAAATGTATGTGTACAACATATATAGGCTTTTTTTTTTTTTTTTGTCTTTTAAATCTTTTGGTGGGGTTGGAGTTGGGGGTACTGCTTGGGTTCCTGCCTAAATCTGTGTTTCCTGAGTTGTAATTCTGAAACCCCAAATAAATGTTTTTGCTTTTATTCTAGCTCAGCCTCTTTTCTCGGTTGACATTTCTGGTGTCTGAAGAAGTGGGATCTGAAGTGACACACAGCCTCAACTTGGTGCTGCTGTTGGTCGAGCAAGGTACCTTTTTGAACCCTCTGTGCTCTGTTGTCCCCCCACCCCACAGCCTGAGTTCCTGTGCTGAGTCCTCCTGGCTCTGAACCTGCTTCCTTGCTTGAGGTTCTAGCCTCTCTTTGGATATCTGTTTGGTGCTGGTTTGTACAGGGGAGTAAAACTTCTCTGACCCAATTCTGTTAGGTAGAATTTCTCACAGGGGATTCACACATCCCGTCTGACTCTATCCAGTACTCACAGGGGATTAACACTTTCCTAACAGGATTCTGTTTGGTAAGGTTTCTACAGGGTATTAACACTCTCCTCTCCAGAGTTACCTGAGAAGCACTCTACATTTAAAATTGCAATGGTCACAGGGGAGCCTGGTGGCTCAGTCGGTTAAGTGTCTCCCTTCAGCTCAGGTCATGATCCCAGGAACCCTAGGATCCAGCCCCATATGGAGCCCAACATTGGGCTCCTTGCTTGGTGGGGAACCTGCTTCTACCTCTCCCTTTGCTTGCTGCTCCCCCTGCTTGTGTGCTCTCTCTGTCAAATAAATAAATAAAATATTTTAAAATAAATAAATAAATAAATAAAATTGCAATGGCCACTTTGGAGATCCTTTGAAATTTGAAAATGAACTTATTTGCATGCACACCTGGAAAGGGGGAATATAACCAAGTAAAATCGATGAGAAGCCTATTTCAGTTGGTATACAGAGGTCTCCAAGTAATCAAATGACTCAAAACTCTCTTCCTTATAAGAAACTAATCCTGGTTCTCTAAAGACAACTCTGACCTTCCCTAGAGTCTATCTGAAGTAGAAAAGCTTTCTGGAGCTCCTGAACTGACCATGGTCACTACTACTTCTCCTCTGCCTCCTTCCCCCAACCCTCTACCTACTACCATAGCAACACCCTGAAGGTCCCTAAATCATCCAGGCAGTCAAGCACTCTTTGAGATAAACCCTAACAAAGGGGGTTCAGGAACTCCCTCTGTTTCTTAGCACCCTTGGACTGAAGTTGGATTGTTAGTTGTTACTGAAGAATTTCCTAATGCTCTTCAAGACCCTCTAGAGTAGGGAGGAGGAGTCAAGATGGAGGAAAAGTAGCAGGCTGAGACAATATCAGGTAGCAGGAGATCAGCTAGATAGCTTATCAAGCCATTCCGAACACCTACAGATCCAACAGGAGATCGAAGAGAAAAAGAGCAAAAATTCTAGAAACAGAAAATCGACCACTTTCTGAAAGGTAAGACCAGCGGAGTAGTGAATCCAAAGTGATGGGAAGATAGACCGTGGGGGGGAGAGGCCGGCTCCCGGCAAGTGGCAGAGCAACGGAGCACAAAAGCAGGACTTTTAAAAGTCTGCTCCGCTGAGGGACATCGCTCCAGAGGCTAAGCCGGAGAGAAGCCCACGCAGGGACAGCGTGGCCTCAGGTCCCGTGGGGTCACAGAAGGATCGGGGGTGTCTGAGTGTCGCAGAGCTTGCAGGTATTAGAACGGGGAAGCTGGCTACAGAGGCAGAGCCAAGGAGTGAGCTCTCAACTTGGGGTTACCTTGAACCATAATCCGTGGCACAGGCTGGTGCTCTGTGAGTGGGGTCCCCACAAGATCCAGGGAGACTCTGCCCTGGAAATGCTCAAGGATCTGCGGGTTTGGGAGACTCCAGGCAGAGCTGTGTGCCAGAGACAGAGATGCTTGGTCACAGGCTGGGTGAGCTCAGAGTGCAGCCAGAATCCAGGGAGACGAGAGTGATTGAGCACTTTTCTCTGAAGAGTGGGGCCGCAAGCTCTAGGCTCCTCTGGGCTGGAGACTGGGAGGCCGCCATTTTCACTCTCATCCTCCGGAACTCTATGGAAAGCATTCAGGGAACAAAAGCTCCCAAAAGCAAACCCAAGCCGACTACTTAGCCTGACCCCTGGTAAGGGCAGTGAAATTCCTCCTGGGGCAAAGACACTTGAGAATCACTACAACAGGACCCTCCCCCAGAATATCAACAAGAAATCCAGCCAAGACCAAGTTCACTTACCAAGGAGAACAGCGGAATTCAGAGGAGGAGAAAGCAAAGTATGGAATTCATGGCTTTCTCCCCATAAATCTTTAGTCTTGAAAAGGTAATTTTTTTTTAAATTTTTTTCTTCTGCTAATTTTTTTAACTTTTACCTTTTCCTCTTTTAACGTTTTTTAGCTAGCTTATCTTAATACCTTTCATTAAAAAAAAATCTTTTTTGAGCCTTCATTATTATACTCATATTTTGTACTTCATTGTATCTAACTTTATTTTTTGTATACACGTAGGATTTTTTCTTCTAAAAAATTTGGGGTACAACTTCTTCTAATAGATCAAAATGCACCATAAATCTAGCACTGGGCTTGATCCAATCTCCAGTGTGAACAAATTCTATCCACTTTCTTTTTCTTTATTCTCCCAACCAACTTATCTTATCAACTCCTTTGTTAGAAATTTTTTAAAAAATTATTTTTTCATCATTATAGTCATATTCCATCCCTTCATTGTGTTTACCCTTATATATGTTTTTCATTCCTTAAAATTTTGGGAGGTAATTTCTTCTAAGAGACCAAGACACTCTGAAAATTAAGTGGGTGATCCTGTTCTAGTCACCAGTCTAATATATATATATTTTTTTCCTTTTTATATTTTTGCTTTATTTGTTTTCTTTTCTTAATTTTTTTTCCTGAACTTCTTTTTACCCCCTTCCCCCCCCCCCAACAATTTGGGGTCTCTTCTGATTTAGTTAAAGCACACTTTCCTGGGGTCTTTGCCACCCTTTTAGTATTTCATTTGCTCCTTCATATATTCTTATCTGGACAAAATGACAAGGTGGAAAAACTCACGACACAGAAAAAAGAACAAGAGGCAGTACCGAAGGCTAGGGACCTAATCGATATGAACATTGATAATATGTCAGATCTAGAATTCAGAATGATGATTCTCAAGGTTCTAGCCGGGCTTGAAAAAGGCATGGGAGATATTAGAGAAACCCTCTTGGGAGATATAAAAGTCCTTTCTGGAGAACTAAAAGAACTAAAATCTAACCAAGTTGAAATTAAAAAAGCTATTAATGAGGTAAAATAAAAAATGGAGGCTCTTACTGCTAGGATAAATGAGACAGAAGAGAGAATTAGTGATATAGAAGACCAAATGACAGAGAATAAAGAAGCTGAGCAAAAGAGAGACAAACAACTACTGGACCATGAGGGGAGAATTTGAGAAATAAGTGATACCATAAGACAAAACAACATTAGAATAATTGGGATTCCAGAAGAAGAAGAAAGAGAGAGGGGAGCAGAAGGTATATTGGAGAGAA
Source organism: Lontra canadensis (assembly GCF_010015895.1). Lineage (NCBI taxonomy): Eukaryota > Metazoa > Chordata > Mammalia > Carnivora > Mustelidae > Lontra > Lontra canadensis. The sequence continues at coordinate 3,701,270 of NW_022631027.1, forward strand.
TTATTGGAGAGAATTTCCCTAATATGGCAAAGGAAACAAGCATCAAAATCCAGGAGGTGCAGAGAACCCCCCTCAAAATCAATAAGAATAAGTCCACACCCCATCATCTAATAGTAAAATTTACAAGTCTGAGTGACAAAGAGAAAATCCTGAAAGCAGCCCGGGAAAAGAAGTCTGTAACATACAGTGCTAAAAATATTAGATTGGCAGCAGACGTATCCACAGAGACCTGGCAGGCCAGAAAGAGCTGGCATGATATATTCAGAGCACTAAACGAGAAAAACATGCAGCCAAAAATACTATATCCAGCTAGGTTATCATTGAAAAAGGAAGGAGAGATAAAAACTTCCAGGATAAACAAAAACCAAAAGAATTTGCAAACACCAAACCAGCTCTACAGGAAATATTGAAAGGGGTCCTCTAAGCAAAGAGAGACTCTAAAAGTAGTAGATCAAAAAGGAACAGAGACAATATACAATAACAGCCACCTTACAGGCAATACAATGGCACTAAATTCATATCTCTCAAAAGTTACCCTGAATGTAAATGGGCTAAATGTCTCAATCAAAAGACACAGGGTTTCAGAATGGATAAAAAAACAACACCCATCAATACACTGCCTACAAGAAACTCATTTTAGACCCAAAGACACCTCCAGATTTAAAGTGAGGGGATGGAAAACAATTTATCTTGCTAATGGACCTCAGAAGAAAGCTGAGGTGGCAATCCTTATATCAGATTAATTAGATTTTAAGCCAAAGACTATAATAAGAGATGAGGAAGGACACTATATAATACTCAAAGGGTCTGCCCAACAAGATCTAACAATTTTAAGTAACTATGCCCCTAACTTGGGAGCAGCCAATTATATAAGCCAATTAATAACAAAATCAAAGAAACACGTCAACAACAATACAATAATGGTAGGGGACTTTAACACTCCCCTCACTGAAATGGAAAGATCATCCAAGCAAAAGATCAACAAGGAAATAAAGGTCTTAAATGACACATTGGACCAGATGGACATCACAGATATATTCAGAACATTCCATCCCAAAGCAACAGAATATATATTCTTCTCTCGTGCACATGAAAATTCTCCAGAATAGATCACATCCTGGGTCATAAATCAGGTCTCAATTGGTATCAAAATATTGGGATCAGGGGCGCCTGGGTGGCTCAGTGGGTTAAGGCCTCTGCCTTTGGCTCGGGTCATGGTCTCAGGGTCCTGGGATCGAGCCCCACATTGGGCTCTCTGCTCAAAAGGGAGTCTGCTTCCCTTCCTCTCTCTGCCTGCCTCTCTGCCTGTTATCTCTCTCTCTGTCAAGTAAATAAATCTTTAAAAAAAGAAAATGGGATCATTCCCTGCATATTTTCAGACCACACTGCTCTGAAGCTAGAACTCAATCACAAGAGGAAATTTGGAAAGAACCCAAATACATGGAGACTATACAGCATCCTTCTAAAGAATGAATGGGTCAACCAGGAAATTAAAGGAGAATTGAAAAAATTCATGGAAACAAATGACAATGAAAACACAATGGTTCAAAATCTGTGGGACACAGCAAAGGTAGTCCTGAGAGGAAAATACATAGCAATACAAGCCTTTCTTAAGAAACAAGAAAGGTCTCAAATACACAACCTAACCCTAAACCTAAAGGAGCTGGAGAGACAACAACAAAGAAAGCCTAAACCCAGCAGGAGAAGAGAAATCATAAAGATCAGAGCAGAAATCAATGAAATAGAAACCAAAAAAACAATAGAACAAATCAACGAAACTAGGAGCTGGTTCTTTGAAAGAATTAATAAGATTGATAAAACCCTGGCCAGACTCGTCAAAAGAAAAGAGAAAGAACCCAAATCAATAAAATCATGAATGAAAGAGGAGAGATCACAACCAACACCAAAGAAATACAAACAATTATAAGAACATATTATGAACAACTCTACACCAACAAATTTGACAATCTGGAAGAAATGGATGCATTCCTAGGGACATATAAACTATCACAACTGAACCAGTAAGAAATAGAAAGCCTGAACAGACCCATAACCAGTAAGGAGATTGAAACAGTCATCAAAATCTCCAAACAAACAAAAGCCCAGGGCCAGACGGCTTCCCAGGGGAATTCTACCAAACATTTAAAGAAGAATGAATTCCTATTCTCCTGAAACTCTTCCAAAAAATAGAAATGGAAGGAAAACTTCCAAACCCATTTTATGATGCCAGCATCACCTTGATCCCAAAACCAGACAAGGAGGATCCCATCAAAAAAGAGAATTACATACCAATATCCTTGATGAATAGAGATGCAAAAATTCTCACCAAAATACTAGCCCATAGGATCCAACAGTACATTAAAAGGTTTATTCACCATGACCAAGTGGGATTTATCCCAGTGCTGCAAGGTTGGTTCAACATCCACAAATCAATCAATGTGATACAATACATTAATAAAAGAAAGAACAAGAACCATAGGATACCCTCAATAAATGCTAAAAAAAAAACATTTGACAAAGTACAGCATCCCTTTCTGATCAAAACTCTTCAAAGTGTAGGGATAGAGGGCACATACCTCAATATTATCAAAGCCACCTATGAAAAACCCACCACAAATACCATTCTCAATAAAGAAAAACTGAGAACTTTTCCGCTATGGTCAGGAACATGGCAGGGATGTCCATTATCACCACTGCTATTCAACATAGTACTAGAAGTCCTAGCCTCAGCAATCAGACAACAAAAGGAAATTCAAGGCATCGAAATCGGCAAAGAAGAAGTCAAACTATCACTCTTTGCAGATGATAAGATACTATATGTGGAAAACCCAAAAGACTCCACTCCAAATCTGCTAGAACTTGTACAGGAATTCAGTAAAGTGTCAGGATAGAAAATCAATGCACAGAAATCAGTTGCATTTCTTTACACCAACAACAAGACAAAAGAAAGAGAAATTAAGGAGTCAATCCCATTTACAATTGCACCCAAAACCATAAGATACCTAGGAATAAACCTAACCAAGGAGGCAAAGAATCTAAAGTACTCATGAAAGAAATTGAGGAAGACACAAAGAAATGGAAAAATGTTCCATGATCATGGATTGGAATAACAAACATTGTGAAAATGTCTATGCTACCTAAAGCTATCTATAGATTTAATGCAATCCTTATAAAAATCCCATCGATTTTTTTTTCCAAAGGAATGGAACAAATCCTAAAATTTATATGGAACCAGAAAAGACCTCGAATAGCCAAAGGAATATTGAAAAAGAAAGCCAAGGTTGGTGGCATCACAATTCCGGACTTCAAGCTCTATTACAAAGCTGTCATCATCAAGACAGTATGTTACTGGCACAAAAACAGACACATAGATCAATGGAACAGAATAGAGAGCCCAGAAATAAACTCTCAATTCTATGGTCAACTGATCTTTGACAAAGCAGGAAAGAATGTCCAATGGAAAAAAGACAGCCTCTTCAACAAATGGTGTTGGGAAAATTGGACAGCCACATGCAGAAAAATGAAACTGGACCATTTCCTTACACCACATATGATAATAGACTCAAAATGGATGAAGGACCTCAATGTGAGAAAGGAATCTATCAAAATCCTTGAGGAGAACACAGGCAGCAACCTCTTCAACCGCATCCACAGCAACCTCTTCCTAGGAACAATGTCAAAGGCAAGGGAAGCGAGGGCAAAAATGAACTATTGGGATTTCATCAAGATCAAAAGCTCTTGCACAGCAAAGGAAACAGTCAAGAAAACCAAAAGACAACTGACAGAATGGGAGAAGATATTTGCAGACAACATATCAGATAAGGGGCTAGTATCAAAAATCTATAAAGAGCTTAGTAAACTCAACACCCAAAGAACAAATAATCCAATCAAGAAATGGGCAGAGGACATGAAGAGACATTTCTGCAAAGAAGACATCCAGTTGGCCAACAGACACATGAAAAAGTGCTCCATATCACTGGGCATCAGGGAAATACAAATCAAAACCACAATGAGATATCACCTCACAGCAGTCAGAATGGCTAAAATTAACAAGTCAGGAAATGACAGATGCTGGCGAGGATGTGGAGAAAGGGGAACCCTCTTACACTATTGGTGGGAATGCAAGCTGGTGCAACCACTCTGGAAAACAGCATGGAGGTTCCTCAAAAATTTGAAAATAGAGCTACTGTATGACCCAGCAATTGCACTACTGGGTACTTACCCTAAAGATACAAACGTAGTGATTCGAAGGGGCACGTGCACCCGAATGTTTATAGCAGCAATGTCCACAATAGCCAAACTATGGAAAGAACCTAGATGTCCATCAACAGATGAATGGATAAAGAAGAAGTGGTATATATATACAATGGAATACTACACAGCCATCAAAAGAAATGAAATCTTGCCATTTGCGACGATGTGGATGGAACTAGAGGGTATTATGCTTAGCAAAATAAGTCAACCAGAGAAAGACAACTATCATATGATCTCCTTGATATGAGGAAGTGGAGATGCAACGGGGGGTGGGAGGAGTTTGGGGGGTAGGAAAAGAATAAATGAAACAAGATGGGATCAGGAGGGAGACAAACCAAAAGAGACTCTTAATGTCACAAAAACAAATGAGGGGGGACAGGGGGAGGGGTGTAGGGAGAGGGTGGTAGTGTTATGGACGTTGGAGAGGGTATGTGCTATGGTGCGTGCTGTGAAGTGTGTAAACCTGGCAATTCACAGACCTGTACCCCTGCATCTAATAATACATTATATGTTTATAAAAAAAATTTAGAAATTAAAAAAAAGACCCTCTAGAGTCTGCTAAAAAAAAATAATAATAATAATTTGGTCACTCAAACTTATACACCTGGTTTCTGATCTCTACCAACTTATACATATGCTTGTAAGTGAAAGCCATGCTGGGGAACCTTTCACTTAGGTCAATCCACCTTAAAGGTGCACCCTTAGAAGAGAGGAATCCAAACTTCTAGGGGACAATAGAACATGCCCTTTGATTGTTGTACAGAAGCTTCTAAAAAAACAAAATATGTTCAGAAACAGTTCCAAAAGGATCCTTATAACATACAAATAGTGTAAAACACTTTGGCCATCTAATCCAGTAACCCTAACTTTGTCCATCTGCTAGAACCATCATTTGAATCCAGCTATTCTTTTTGAGTTTCATACCTGAGGCATGGCTGAAATTCAAAACGAAAATAAATAAATAAGTAAAAATAAAAACTATAAGATCTCTGCATTTGTACGTGTATATAAGTATGTTATAGATATGTGATCTTCCACCTCTGGATGGTGTAAGTTCAGAAAAGAGCTCTATTTAATTGGCTTAAGGAAAATCAAGTGCTTATGAATTAAGTATTTGTGAAGTTTTCAGAAGTATAATAAAAACTAAACCAAATTTTTTTCAAGTTCATATAATCTAAAATAATCTTTGATAAATAAAAGCTAATTCAAGTTTGTTGGTTTAATTCTGTCTTCAGAATTATTAGCATTAAATATAATGAGATCAACCACTTTTTTTTACCCAGGTTTACTAATCAAATTAACTCATATGATCTCTGTGATACAAAATTTGTCAACAACAGCGAAAAATAACTGAAAATGATAATCAATTGTATAATGGCTAATCCAAGCATAATTACTAAAAACCAAGTAACTTAAATAAATATAAATAAGATCAAAGTTTATACTGAGTTAAACTAAATAATGGGTATTCATTGAATGTCTAAGTCATCTTTCAAAATAAGACAAACATCAAATGCTAAACATAAATTTAACTACTTTTTGTCCTTTTTATCTTTTTTAAACTTAATTTTAATTTTTATAAACATATAATATATTTTTATCCCCAGGGGTACAGGTCTGTGAATCGCCAGGTTTACACACTTCACAGCACTCACCATAGCACATATCCTCCCCAATGTCCATAACCCCACCCCCCATGACCCAACCCCCTCCCCCCATCAACCCTCAGTTTGTTTTGTGAGATTAAGAGTCACTTATGGTTTGTCTCCCTCCCAATCCCATCTTGTTTCATTTACTCTTTTCCTACCCCCTTAACCCCCCATGTTGCATCTGCTCTCCCTCATATCAGGGAGATCATATGATAGTTGTCTTTCTCCGATTGACTTATTTCACTAAGCATGATACCCTCTAGTTCCATCCACATCGTCACAAATGGCAAGATTTCATTTCTTGTGATGGCGGCGTAGTATTCCATTGTGTATATATACCACATCTTCTTTATCCATTCATCTGTTGATGGACATCTAGGTTCTTTCCATAGTTTGGCTATTGTGGACATTGCTGCTATAAACATTCGGGTGCACGTGCCCCTTCGAATCACTACGTTTGTATCTTTAGGGTAAGTACCCAGTAGTGCAATTGCTGGGTCATACAGTAGCTCTATTTTCAAATTTTTGAGGAACCTCCATGCTGTTTTCCAGAGTGGTTGCACCAGCTTGCATTCCCACCAATAGTGTAAGAGGGTTCCCCTTTCTCCACATCCTCGCCAGCATCTGTCATTTCCTGACTTGTTAATTTTAGCCATTCTGACTGCTGTGAGGTGATATCTCATTGTGGTTTTGATTTGTATTTCCCTGATGCCCAGTGATATGGAGCACTTTTTCATGTGTCTGTTGGCCAACTGGATGTCTTCTTTGCAGAAATGTCTCTTCATGTCCTCTGCCCATTTCTTGATTGGATTATTTGTTCTTTGGGTGTTGAGTTTACTAAGCTCTTTATAGATTTTTGATACTAGCCCCTTATCTGATATGTTGTCTGCAAATATCTTCTCCCATTCTGTCAGTTGTCTTTTGGTTTTCTTGACTGTTTCCTTTGCTGTGCAAGAGCTTTTGATCTTGATGAAATCCCAATAGTTCATTTTTGCCCTCGCTTCCCTTGCCTTTGACATTGTTCCTAGGAAGAGGTTGCTGTGGATGCGGTTGAAGAGGTTGCTGCCTGTGTTCTCCTCAAGGATTTTGATAGATTCCTTTCTCACATTGAGGTCCTTCATCCATTTTGAGTCTATTATCATATGTGGTGTAAGGAAATGGTCCAGTTTCATTTTTCTGCATGTGGCTGTCCAATTTTCCCAACACCATTTGTTGAAGAGGCTGTCTTTTTTCCATTGGACATTCTTTCCTGCTTTGTCAAAGATCAGTTGACCATAGAATTGAGAGTTTATTTCTGGGCTCTCTATTCTGTTCCATTGATCTATGTGTCTGTTTTTGTGCCAGTAACATACTGTCTTGATGATGACAGCTTTGTAATAGAGCTTGAAGTCCGGAATTGTGATGCCACCAACCTTGGCTTTCTTTTTCAATATTCCTTTGGCTATTCGAGGTCTTTTCTGGTTCCATATAAATTTTAGGATTTGTTCCATTCCTTTGGAAAAAAAAATCGATGGGATTTTTATAAGGATTGCATTAAATCTATAGATAGCTTTAGGTAGCATAGACATTTTCACAATGTTTGTTATTCCAATCCATGATCATGGAACATTTTTCCATTTCTTTGTGTCTTCCTCAATTTCTTTCATGAGTACTTTAGATTCTTTGCCTCCTTGGTTAGGTTTATTCCTAGGTATCTTATGGTTTTGGGTGCAATTGTAAATGGGATTGACTCCTTAATTTCTCTTTCTTCTGTCTTGTTGTTGGTGTAGAGAAATGCAACTGATTTTTGTGCATTGATTTTCTATCCTGACACTTTACTGAATTCCTGTACAAGTTCTAGCAGTTTTGGAGTGGAGTCTTTTGGGTTTTCCACATAAAGTATCTTATCATCTGCAAAGAGTGATAGTTTGACTTCTTCTTTGCCGATTTCGATGCCTTGAATTTCCTTTTGTTGTCTGATTGCTGAGGCTAGGACTTCTAGTACTATGTTGAATAGCAGTGGTGATAATGGACATCCCTGCCGTGTTCCTGACCTTAGCGGAAAAGCTTTCAGTTTTTCTCCATTAAGAATGATATTTGCGGTGGGTTTTTTCATACATGGCTTTGATAATATTGAGGTATGTGCCCTCTATCTCTACATTTTGAAGAGTTTTGATCAGGAAGGGATGTTGTACTTTGTCAAATGCTTTTTCAGCATCTATTGAGAATATTCTATGGTTCTTGTTCTTTTATTAATGTGTTGTATCACATTGATTGATTTGTGGATGTTGAACCAACCTTGCAGCACTGGGATAAATCCCACTTGGTCATGGTGAGTAATCTTTTTAATGTACTGTTGAATCCTATTGGCTAGTATTTTGGTGAGAATTTTTGCATCTGTGTTCATCAAGGATATTGGTCTGTAGTTCTCTTTTTTGATGGGATCCTTTTCTGGTTTTGGGATCAAGGTGATGCTGGCATCATAAAATGAGCTTGGAAGTTTTCCTTCCATTTCTATTTTTTGGAAGAGTTTCAGGAGAATAGGAATTCATTCTTCTTTAAATGTTTGGTAGAATTCCTCTGGGAAGCCGTCTGGCCCTGGGCTTTTGTTTGTTTGGAGATTTTTGATGACTGTTTCAATCTCCTTACTGGTTATGGGTCTGTTCAGGCTTTCTATTTCTTCCTGGTTTAGTTGTGGTAGTTTATATGTCTCTAGGAATGCATCCATTTCTTCCAGATTGTCAAATTTGTTGGTGTAGAGTTGCTCATAGTATGTTCTTGTAATTGTCTGTATTTCTTTGGTGTTAGTTGCTCTCTCTCCTCTTTCATTCATGATTTTATTGATTTGGGTCCTTTCTCTTTTCTTTTTGATAAGTCTGGCCAGGGTTTTATCAATCTTATTAATTCTTTCAAAGAACCAGCTCCTAGTTTCGTTGATTTGTTCTATTGTTTTTTTGGTTTCTATTTCATTGATTTCTGCTCTGATCTTTATGATTTCTCTTCTCCTGCTGGGTTTAGGGTTTCTTTCTTGTTCTTTCTCCAGCTCCTTTAGGTGTAGGGTTAGGTTGTGTACCTGAGACCTTTCTTGTTTCTTCAGAAAGGCTTGGACTGCAATATATTTTCCTCTCAGGACTGCCTTTGTTGTGTCCCACAGATTTTGAACCGTTGTGTTTTCATTATCATTATTTCCATGAATTTTTTCAATTCTTCTTTAATTTCCTGGTTTACCCATTCATTCTTTAGAAGGATGCTGTTTAGTCTCCATGTATTTGGGTTCTTTCCAAATTTCCTCTTGTGATTGAGTTCTAGCTTCAGAGCATTGTGGTCTGAAAATATGCAGGGAATGATCCCAATCTTTTGATACCGGTTGAGACCTGATTTAGGACCGAGGATATGATCTATTATAGAGAATGTGTCATGTGCACTAGAGAAGAATGTGTATTCTGTTGCTTTGGGATGAAATGTTCTGAATATATCTATGATGTCCATCTGGTCCAGTGTGTCATTTAAGGCCTTTATTTCCTTGTTGATCTTTTGCTTGGATGATCTGTCCATTTCAGTGAGGGGAGTGTTATAGTCTCCTACTATTATTGTATTATTGTTGATGTGGTTCTTTGATTTTCTTATTAATTGGTTTATATAGTTGGCTGCTCCCACGTTAGGGGCATAGATATTTAAAATTGTTAGATCTTCTTGTTGGACAGATCCCTTGAGTATGATATAGTGTCCTTCCTCATCTCTTATTATAGTCTTTGGCTTAAAATCTAATTGATCTGATATAAGGATTGCCACTCCTGCTTTCTTCTGATGTCCATTAGCATGGTAAATTCTTTTCCACCCCCTCACTTTAAATCTGGAGGTGTCTTTGGGTTTAAAATGAGTTTCTTGTAGGCAACATATAGATGGGTTTTGTTTTTTTATCCATTCTGATACCCTGTGTCTTTTGATTGGGGCATTTAGCCCATTAACATTCAGGGTAACTTTTGAGAGATATGAATTTAGTGCCATTGTATTGCCTATAAGGTGACTGTTATTGTATATTGTCTCTGTTCCTTTCTGATCTACTACTTTTAGGATCTCTCTTTGCTTAGAGGACCCCTTTCAATATTTCCTATAGAGCTGGTTTGGTGTTTGCAAATTCTTTCAGTTTTTGTTTATCCTGGAAGTTTTTATCTCTCCTTCCTTTTTCAATGATAACCTAGCTGGATATAGTATTCTTGGCTGCATGTTTTTCTCATTTAGTGCTCTGAATATATCATGCCAGCTCTTTCTGGCCTGCCAGGTCTCTGTGGATACGTCTGCTGCCAATCTAATATTTTTAGCACTGTATGTTACAGACTTCTTTTCCCGGGCTGCTTTCAGGATTTTCTCTTTGTCACTCAGACTTGTAAATTTTACTATTAGATGATGGGGTGTGGACCTATTCTTATTGATTTTGAGGGGGGTTCTCTGCACCTCCTGGATTTTGATGCTTGTTCCCTTTGCCATATTGGGGAAATTCTCTCCAGTAATTCTCTCCAATATACATTCTGTTCCTCTCTCTCTTCTTCTTCTGGAATCCCAATTATTCTAATGTTGTTTCGTCTTGTGGTGTCACTTATTTCTCGAATTCTCCCCTCGTGGTCCAGTAGCTGTTTGTCTCTTTTCTGCTCAGCTTCTTTATTCTCTGTCATTTGGTCTTCTATATCGCTAATTCTTTCTTCTGCCTCATTTATTCTAGCAGTGAGAGCCTCCATTTTTTATTGCACCTCATTTATAGCTTTTTTGATTTCAACTTGGTTAGATTTTAGTTCTTTTATGTCTCTAGAAAGGGCTTTTATTTCTCCCGAGAGGGTTTATCTAATATCTTCCATGCCTTTTTTGAGCCTGGCTAGAACCTTGAGAATCGTCATTCTGAACTCTAGATCTGACATATTATCAATGTTCATATCGATTAGGTCCCTAGCCTTTGGCACTGCCTCTTGGTCTTTTTTTTTTTT